>NC_134875.1:75849849-76161165 GCF_049852395.1 Peromyscus maniculatus bairdii | reverse complement strand
TATCTTTAATCATGTTGATTTAGAGGGCTTTGTTTTCTTGGTGTCTACCATCCCCTCTGGATCTTATACTCTTTCTGCATCCTCATCTGAAGGTTTCCTGAGCCAAGAGGGGAGGGGTTTAATGGAGATAGCCCATTTAGTATTGAGTGTTCAAAGCTCTCTCACTCTCTGTATAATGTCTGTCTGTGGGTCTCTATAATTGTCCTTAGCTGCTACTGCAGGAGGAAGATTCTCTAATGATGGCTAAGCAAGGTACTGATATATGAGTATAGTAGAATATCATTATGAGTCATTTCACTTCTGTTTTTGTTTTTTAGAAGAGTAGTATTTGGTTTTATCCTAGGTCCCTGGGCTATCTAGTCTCTGGTTCTTGATCATCTAATCGCTCTTGGGTATAAGTTCCATCTCACGAAGTGGGCTTTAAATCAAATTAGATGTTGGTTATTTACTTTGTCACCATTTCACTAGCCTTTTTTGAAGACAGAACACCATTGCAGATTAAAGCATTTGCAGCAGATTTTGTGTTTCTCCTTTGGTAATATGCAGATGATGTAACGTCCTATGCCAAAGACATTAGCAAGTAGAAGTGAAGGCTCTAGGTAGGCAACATCTTATTTCTCCATGCTCAGTGATCTGTGTATTGATTGTCTTCAGCAATGGGGTTTGACTGTCAGTTTGTGGATAGCAACCTATAGTAGTGGCAACAGCTTGGGTTGTTTGGGGGTTCAGCTGAGACTCATTTTTCCAAAACCTCAATTAGATGTAACCCAATCCTGGGACTGGAAGTTACATTTGATAGGAAGAGATGACTAGTTGGGATTTTGACATCCCTATTATATAGTAATTTGGTATATTTTAGGAAGCTTTTAGTGTATTAGGTTTCCATACTAATGCTCAAATGGTCCTCAATTTTAGCTGTCTCTCTGTGAATTGCTTAACTTGTCCCCCTTTGCTCTTCACCTTTCCACTTGATACTTCCCTTTCAGCACCCCCTCATCCATCCATAATTGCCTATTCTACTTCCCATTCCCAGGAAGTTCCTATCTGCTCCCCACCCACAAGTATATTACTTTCCACCTAAATCTCTGGTTCTAAGAATTGTAGCTTGGTTATTATTGACTTGATAGCTAATAGCCACATATCAGCAAATACATATCAAATCTTGGTTAACTCACTCAGAATTTATTTTTCTACTTCCGTTCACTTACCTGAGAATTTCATGATTTCATTTTTTTCTTAGAAACTGAGCCCTACTTCATTGTGTAAATGTACCACTTTCCGCCCAACCCTATTCTTCTTTTGAGGGTCATTTAGGTTGCTTCCAATCTGGCTATTATGAATACAGCAGCAATGGGCATGGTTAAGCAAGTGTCTCTGTAGTGGGATTAAGGATCATTGGGCTATATGCCCAGGAGTGGTATAGCTGGATCTTTAGGTAAATCAATTCCCATTTTTCTGAGGAACTGCTATACTGATTTCCACAGTGGTTGTATGAGTTTGCAGTACCACCAGCAATGGATACATGCTCCCCTTGCTCCACAACCTTGACATTGTGAGCTGTCACTTGTATTATTTATCTTAGGTATTCTGACCTGCACAAGATAAAATCTCAAAGTAGTTTTGATTTACATTTCACTGATTATTACGGATGTTGAACACTTAAATGTTTCTCAGCTACTTGAGTTTCCTCTATTGGGAATACTCTGTTTAGATCTCTACCTCATTTTTTAAGACTGGGTAATTTATTTTATTGACGTCTAGTTTTTTGAGTTCTTTATATTTCGGATATTAGCCCTCTGTCAGAAGTGTAGTTGGTGTCCTTTGCCATGCAGAAGCTTTTCATTTCATGAGGTCCCATTTATTAATTATTAAACATAGTGACTGTGTTAATGGTGTTGTGTTCAGAAAGTCTTTTCCTGTACCAATGCGTTCAAGGCTGTTCCCTACTTTCTCTTCTATCAGGTTCAGTATATCTGGTTTTATGTTGAGGTCTTTGATTCATTTGGAGTTGAGTTTCATGTAGGATGATAAGTATGGACCTATTGGGATTCTTCAACATGAAGACATCGAGTTTGATTAGAACCATTTGTTGAAGGTGCTATCTCTTCTTCAGTGTATATTGTGGATTCTTTATTAAAACTCAAGTGTCCATAGGTGTGTAGATTTATATCTGAGACTTCAATTCAATTCCATTGATTTACTTGTCTGGTTTTGGGCCAAAACCATGCTGCTGTTATTACTATAGCTCTGTAGTATAATTGAGATCAGTTCTTTTATTGTTCAGAATTGTTTTAGCTATTCTGAGTTTTTGTTGGATATTTATGTGGTTTGGGTATCAGGGTAACTGTGGCCTCATAAAAAGAATTGGGCACTCTTCTTTCTGCATCTATTTTTTGGAATAATTGAAGGGGTATTAGAGTTAACTCTTCTTTGAAAGGCTGGTAGAATTCTGTGCTAATACCATCTGACCCTGGGCTTTTTCTGTTCAGAGACTTAATTATTTGTTATATTCCACTAAGGGCTATATTGCTTATCTAATCTTGGTTTATCTTTAGTAAGTGGTATATATCAAGAAAATTATTGATTTGTTTTAGATTTTTCAATTTGGTGAAGTACAGGCTTATTTATTTATTTATTTATTTATTTATTATTGTACATCCAGATAGCAGTTTCCCCTCTCTACTCTCCTCCTAGTCTCCTCCCTCTCTCCACCACCCACCAATCCTCTCCTCATCCATTTTTATTCAGAAAAGGGAAGACTTCTCATGGATATCAACAAAACATGGCATTTCAAGTTGCAGTAAGACCTAATACCTCCCCTTGTTTTATGGCTGGCAGGGTGATGCAGTATGAGGAATAGTGTCCCAAAAGCCAGTAAAAGAGTCAAAGACGTCCCTTGCTCCTACTGTTAGTAGTCCCACAAGAAAACCCAACTATACAACAATCACATATATGCAAAGGGCCTAGGTCACTCCCATGCAGGCTCCCTGGTTGTTGGTTCAGATTCTGTGAGTGCCTATGAGCCCAGGTTAGTTGATTCTGTGGGTTTTCTTATGTTGTCCTTGACCCCTCTGGCTCCTACAATCCTTCTTCCCTCTCTTCAGCAGGATTCCCTGAACTCAGCCTAATGTTTGGCTGTGGGTCTCTGCATCTGTTTCCATCCATTACCAGATGAAGCCTCTCTGATGACAATTGGAATAGTCACAAATCTAAGAATATAGCAGAATATCATTAGGCATTGTTACATTGACATTTTTTTCTTCAATTCTGTTGGTTCTATACTAGGTCTCTGGGTCATCCAGATTCTGTGTCCTGGCACTCCAGGCAGTATAAGGGGTGGGCTTGCTCTCATGGCATGGATCTCAGGCTAGACCAGTCATTGATTGGAGACAGTCCCACAATCTCTGCACCACCCTTACCCCAGCACATTCCATAGGCAGAACAAACTGTAGGTCTAAGGCTACTTGGCTGGGTTGGTATTCCAATCCCTCCACTGGGAGTCTTGCCTGGTTATAGGCAATGGCCAATGCAAGCTACATATCCCCTTTTACTTGAAGTCTTAGCTGTGATCTTCCTTGTAGATTCCTGGGAGTTTCCCCTTGCACCAGGTTTCTACCTCACCCTGAAATGCCCCCTTTTTCCAGTCAGTTGTCTCTTTCAAAGTATGCTCAATCATGCCGCAAGGACACTTACTCAGCTATGTTCATCGTAGCTTTGTTATAGCTAGAACCTGGAAAAAACCTAGATGTCCCTCAACCAAAGACTAGTTAAAGAAAATGTGGTACATTTACAGAATGGAATATTACTCAATTATTAAAAACAAGGACATCACGAAATTTGTAGGCAAATGTATGGAATGAGAAACAAATTATCCTGAGTGAGGTAACCCAGACCCCCAGAAAGAAAAACTTGACATGTACTCATGTATAAGTGAATATTATCTGTAAAGTAAAGGATAACCATGCCACAGACCCAGAGAGGCAAGGTAACAAGGAGGATTCAAGAGCAGATGCTAGAATTTCCCTGGGAGGAAGAAATAGAAGAGATTTTGTGGGTTGACTGGGGTGGGGGCAAATGGGGCTAGGAACATGAGGGACTAAGTAGGGGAGGGAAAGAGGGGGAAAATACTGAAGTACAGTTTTTAAAGTATGTTCATATGAGTCTCTGGACTTCCTCATTATTGGAATGACTTAGAGACTGCTGTCTAATTAATCCAACAATGGCTGGCTATGAATTCAAAGTCCAAGAATCAAGTAGTTGCTCAGTTCATGGACCTCAGTGTCTCATCTGGTCTTCAGCATATGCTAGAATCTTGAAGAAGTAGGCTTTAATGCCACTGAAGGAATGAGTGTGCTAGCAAGGCGAGGGCAAGAGCAAAAGCTTCCTTCTATGCCCTTATATAGATTTCAAGCACAAGGCATGATCCAGGTTAATGGTATGTCTTCCTGCCTCAAGATCTGGATTAAAAGCATAAGTCTTCCTGTCTCAAAGGTCCAGACATCCTGGGCACAGTTTCCCCTCTTTCCTCTCCTCCTAGTCTCTCCCCTCTGCTGCTCTCATCCCCCAATCCACTCCTCCTCAGTTTCTGTTTAGAAAAGGGCAGCTCTCCCATGAATATCAACAAAGCAGGACATATCAAGTTGCAGTAAGGCTAATAAGCACCTCCCCATGTAATAAGGCTGGGCAAGGCAATTAAGTATTAGGAGTAGGGTCCCAAAACCAGTAAAAGAGTCAGAGACCGTCCCTATTCCCACTGCTAGGAGTCTCACAAGAGGACCAAGCTACAAACTGTAAACATATATGCAGAGTGCCTGGGTCAATCACATGCAGGATCCCTGGTTATTACTTGAGTCTCTGTGAGCCCTTATGAGCCCAGGTTAGTTGATTCTGTGAGTTTTCTTGTGGTGTCCTTGACCACTCTCACTCCTACAATCCTTTCCCCCACTCTTCTGCAGGATTCCCTGAGCCCCATCTAATGTTTGGCTTTGGGTCTGCATCTATTTCCATCAGTTACTGGGTAAAGCCTCTCTGATGACAATTGGGTTAGACACCAATCTGGTCTCAGGAGATTTCCAGTTCAGGCTATGTTTCTGCTATTGCTAGGAGTCTTAACTGGAGTCATCCTTGTAGATTCCTTAGAGATTCCCTTGTGCCTGGTTTTTACCTGACTCTAAAATGTCTCCTCTTTCCAGTAGTCCCTTTCAGTTTTCTTTCCTTATGTCCCCACCACAACCTGATCATTCATGTATCCATCCTCAATGTCCCTCAGCCTACTAACAAAATCTCTTCTATTTCCTCTTCCTAGAGAGATCTGGGCATCCCCCTCATGAACTCTACTTGTTTTTGTTTGAACTCTCTTTTGTTAGATTTGAAAATGGCTACACCAGATTGTTTCTTAGGTCTATTTGCAAAAACTATTTTTTCCATCCATTTACCATGAGAATCTGAATGATGTCAGTATCTGATAATAAGTTGTATTTCTTGGGTTCATCAGAAGGATGGATCCTGTTTTCACATCCATTCTATGTCTTTGCTTGGGAATTGAGACCATTGATGCTGAGAGATATCAATGAGCAGTATTTGTTTATTCCTATATTTTTTTCTTGGTGTGTGTGTGTGTCTGTGTCTGTCTGTCTGTCTGTCTGTCTGTCTGTCTGTCTGTCTCTCTCTCTCTCTCTCTCTCTCTCTCTCTCTCTCTCTCTGTGTGTGTGTGTGTGTGTGTGTGTGTGTGTGTGTGTGTGTGTGTTTCAACTCTTGGTTTTCTGGTCTGGGATGATTTATTCCTTGTGTTTACTTGGGGGTGGTTAACCTCTTTAGATTTGGCATTTCCTTCTAGTACCTTCTGGAGGGGAGGGCTAGATTTGAAGACAATTACTGATCAAATTTGTGTTTTATTATGGAAAGTCTTATTTTATCCATATATTGTATTTAAAAGTTTTAAATGTTATAGCACTCTGGGCTGACATGTGCGGTCTTTTAGAGTCTGCAGAACATCTGTCCAGGACCTTCTGGCTTTTAGAGCCATTGTTGAGAAGTCAGATATTGTTTTAGTAGGTCTGCCTCATATGTTACTTGGTCTTTTTCTCTTACAGTTTTTAGTATTCTTTCTTATTATTCTGTATGTTTAGTGTTTTTATTATTATGGGCCATGGGGAATTTCCTTTCTGGTCTAGTCTATTTTGCATTCTGTATGATTTATGTAATTTGATAGATACCTTCTTCTTTACATTACTAAAATTTTCTTGTATTATATTTTTTGAAAATATTTTCTTGACTTTGACCTGGGTTTTCTCTCCTTCCTCTATTTTTATTACTCTTATATTTGGTCCTTTCATAATATCCCAGATTTTTTGCCGTAATTTTTTTAGATTGAATGTTTTCTTTGTCTGAGATAACAATTTCTTCTCTCATCTTCAATACCTGAGATTCTCTCTTCCATCTCTTGTACTCTGTTGATGAGACTTGTTGGTGAGTTCTTAATTGTTTTTTTAGATTTCCCTCAAATTAGGTTTTCTTTATTAATTCTATTTCTCTTTTTATTAAGAAAATTTTTCATTCATTTTACATACCAATCAAAGATCAGGTCATGAACTGTTTTCTTCATTTCCTTTTACTTTCTGCTTGAGGTTTCATAGATTTGTTTAAGGGATTTATTCATTTCCTCTTTAAACATTTTTATAATATTCATTAAGGTTATATTAAGGTCTTTTTCTTCTGTGTCATCTACATTCCTATACTCAGAGAATTCTGTGAGAGGGGTGCTAGGCTCTAGTGGAGACAGTGTTTTTGCACTGGTGTCTAGGCATCTGAGTTAGGGAAGATTATATTCCTAAGTGCTGTTATCTAGTCTTATCTTTGTTGGGTGGGTGTTCTGTTCCTTGGTTTCTGTTGCTCTCTCTGATTCTTAGAAGAATGTGGTTGCTGTATGTCGCCTAATAATAAATTCTTCTGGGATTCTGATATATGTGGCCACTAGGAGTTCCAGGTAAAATTTGTTCTTAGGATTGGGGAGCTGGGAGCTAACACTTAAGAGCAGGGATGGGTTAGGAGGGAAACTGAGTGGGTTTCCAGGAGGGAAGAAAGCAGGATGTTCCACCATGCTCTGCTTAGTCCCCTGGGAATGGGGCCAGATAATGAGTAGAGGTGACAACAGAATCAGAGTTTCGGATGAGACAGAGGTATTGGATTTGGAGGAGAGGAGTGAAAGTGAAGATCTAAAACTTCCCTATCTGCTTTGCTTGTCTTCTTGCTTCTCTGATAGGCTTGGCTGGCAGGTTCCCAGAGAAAACATGTGGCAGTTGGGGGCTGGAACAGCAGGATGTGTGGTGAGGAATTTTGGAAAAGATCTTCATGATCAGCTGGAGATGGGGACAGAGAGGATAGAGAAGCAGCAGCAGGTAGTCTGCTACAGAGATGGGAGTGAGTCTTGGGAGTTGGATTTTGAGGAGTAGAAGGAGAGCTACATTTAGCTTGTCTGCTTCCCTGTCCTGAGTAGCTTTGGGTGCCCATCCATCTTTCTGCTTTTTTCCCCTTCTGATCTTCCCTTAATGAGAGAAGCTGAATACATTAGGTAAAACAAGTATTTGGTAGGATTTCATTTTCTTCCTTTCATTGTATATTAGTCATACCTATTCAAATTATTTAGAGACTACTGTGAGGATTGTGACACACATTTAAAAATGTAGAGATTAGCCTTCAAACATAATTATACCATTTCTATGAGATGTACACATATCATGTAGCATGGTTTATGCAAATGCTTTCTACTATTCTTTGTCTTTCTCTAATTTTTTGTACTTTTTCATAAGTTATAATTACTCCAAATGCTACTGTTAAGCATATTTACTTTAAAAAGTAGATATATTTAAATTCATCATGAATTAAAAATAAAACTATTTTGCCTGGCGGTGGTGGCGCACGCCTTTAATCCCAGCACTCAGGAGGCAGAGCCAGGTGGATCTCTGTGAGTTCGAGGCCAGCCTGGGCTACCAAGTGAGCTCCAGGAAAGGCGCAAAGCTACACAGAGAAACCCTGTCTCGAAAAACCAAAATAAATAAATAAATAAATAAATAAAACTATTTTATCCTTATTGTTTTTGATATGCTGCATTTATGTATGAAAGTCTTAGTATTTAACATCTTTTGTTTTTCTTCTGTTTGAGAGCAATGTTTTTCTGGTAATGAAATTCCTTAGCTATTGATTGTCTGATATCATCCATTTCTTTTCTTCTTTTTGAAGGGTGGTTTTTTCCATACAGAAAGTCATTTAAAGATTTTACTACACTTTTTTGATATTTGTGTGGTTTCTGATGTGGAGTCTATTACAGTTTTGTTAAGCATATTTATCTGTCAGGTAAGACATTCTCCTGTACTTTTGATCCTTCATGGTATTTTGTTTTCTTGGATCTATGGATTGATATCTATTATTAAATTTGGAAAATCTTAACTGTTATTACTTCAGTTTTAATTCACTTTTCTTCTTTTGGTGTTAAAATTTTCATGCATTATAGATTTTTATAATCTCAAATTTGGGATTTTCTGCCTCATTTTACTTAATTTTACTCTTTTCCTATTTAAGAAAGTTTGTTGACTTTATTACAAGTTGGACTAGGAGGATTTATATGGCATTCTGGCAAATCATTTGGGTACATTTCACTAGTGTCTTAAACATCTACTTAGACTGAATTTAAAGACCATAGACTAAATATTTTATTACAGAATATTTCAAAACACCATAATGTTCAGGGTATGGAATGGAGATTTCTGTTAGCTCTTAGCCAGGTTTACAGTGAATATTCAGATTAAAAAGTAAAGCAATAAGCTTATAAGTGAGTCTATTTAAAACTGTTGACAACATAGATATAGTTATAAGTCACTATAATTGTTAGTGCCACCAAAACAAATAATTTAGTTTGTATTATGGTAATTGTTGTGCTATGATTTGGGGGTGCTATACACTGACGACTCTATAGTGTGAGAAATACAGACTCATTTGAAAAAAAAAGTTTGTTTAAAGTCATTGAAGAGATTGAGCTGCAGGCGTGCACTTTTCCAAAAGGGCCAGCTAGAGTGAAGTTTCCTCGGCTCAGCCTGGAAGACATTCAGAAGCCACTGCAGCTATAATACAAACTTCAACTAAACCTGGCAACAGAACTTTTTGTCATGTATGTGATGCTGGTTTTGTAGGCATACTGAATGAAAGAGTTATGGTGTTATGGAGGCTAAAATAAAAGTGCCAGAAAATAGCCTGTTCCAGTGTCAGATTACCTGTAGAAATTGCTCGGGAGAGATGCTGATGCATGGATTTGTACAGAAGTGTAAGTTGTGGTAAAGAAATCACCAAATAGATGACAGGAATGTGGATCATATACCAAGAATAAGTACCGGTATCAAGTGGACCTGGCTCAAGGAAGAGACTATGTGTAACAAAAGGAAATGATTGAAGGGCATTGGAGCTCAGATTATGTCATTATGTACTCTAGATACTAGACATGGCACTATAATGATTGATGTTTGCAATATGAAGCTTTTGTTTTGCTTTGATCAAATCTGTTCTTGTACTGCTTCCATTCCTTTTGAAATAGAACTGTTGGTTAACTCTATGCCATAACATATTGAAAGTATATCACTTTTTTTTCTATTCTAGTGGTAATAACTTAATTTTTTTCAACCTTAGAAATACTGTTGAGATTTTTAACACAGTATTGGGACTGTTTAAACTGTGGAAAAATTGGAAGCTAGACTGAATATACTTCACATTATGAGATAATAATGAGCCAAGAACAGAGTGCTATAGTTTCAACTGCAATCATCTCCACTGGCATATGTGATTGGATATTTGTTTCCCAATTAATGGTACTCTTTTAGGAGGTTGTGGAATCTTTGAGATGTTTTGCCCACCTGGTAGACAAAGGATACTGTGGGAAGGCTTTTGGAAGTATAGCATGTTGATTTCTACTTTCTGATCTAGAATGATGAGAGAAGAAGGGGCTGCTAGTTGATAGACTGAGTTGCTCAACCATGCTTTCATCCTTATCTTAGTTAATTTTCTTTTGATATGGTAGCATTCTGAAAAAAACAATTTGAGGGAAAAGGATTTACTATGGATCACAGTTGAAGAACAGGCCATCAAGGTAGGGAAGCTAAGGGCTGAAGCTTGCTACAGCTGTTTACACTATGTCTGTAGTCAGGAAGCAGGGAATGTTTGTTTGGTAGTCCCACTTAGCCTTCTTCCTCATTTATACCCACCCCAGGATCCAAGCCCAGGGAACAGTGCTGGTAATTTTGGGTAGGTCTTCCCACCTCAGTTAACCTAATCAAGGTAATCACTCACAGGCATAAGCAGGATCTTTCTCCCTAGGTGATTCTATATTCTGTCATATTGATAACACTAACAATCACATATTCTATGATGAACTGAAACAATGAGTCATTTATAATATAATATGACAATAAGGGGAAATATATGTAATACATTCCCCATGATAATCATATAGTGTGTTAAAATGATTTGATTATTTCCCTTCAAAACTGAGGTTAAAATTCCATTTTAATTACAATAGTGTTAATATATGGGATTTAATAAGATGTTTAGGTCATTGAGATTCAATGTATTTGAGTGTATTAATACCATTATTGCAGGAGTTTCCTTTTTATACTGCAGTTTTCTCTTTCTTGCTCCTCCTCTGAATTCTTCTAGTAATGTCTTCTGAAATATTATGTCAGGAAAGCAAGTTCCTTCTTCTCAGCCTTCAGAAATGTAAGTCAAATTTTTTTGTCATAATAAACAAATTACCTATGTTGTATTCTAATATAGTAATGCAAAATGTGCTAATGTAGATTTCTGCAATCTGAACTGAACATATGTCTTTAATGTAACTACTATCCTACTAGTTCAAAAGAGAGCTCTGGCTCCAAAGGAAATAAATAGTTTATACTGAGCCAGATAAGAGCGAGCAAGCTCCAGAAATGTGGGTGCAACTCAGCCTGAGTAACATACTAAAGTTGTCAAGAACTTTTTTAATCAAGGAAGAAAATCAAGTCTTAAATCGGTTCATTTGCCATGTATATCAGTGAGGGTATCAGGTAGGCTGAGAAGGAAAAAGTCTTTTATAGACTTCACATATTGTAAATTTCTTGGCTTTAGGATAAATAATAGCTGGAGGTTTACTGAACTGATGAATACACTCCAATAGTTTTACCTAGTGGTGATGGAGTTCTTAGATCAGGTACAGAAACTGATAGCCAATAGCTAGTGAAATAGCCCAGACACTTTTAGTTCTCCATAAATATTCCATCCCACCACAATCGTGATACTGTAGTCAGCTATTGAAAGCTGTCAGAATGCTCAATATAGATGTGAATTCTTCAAAACTTCTGTTTACAAGCCCAGTAATTTTTCACAATGAGGATTGTCCTTACATATCTTCCAGTGAGTCATTAACATCGGTATATAAGCATTCTTAGTGATTTCTGCTTGAGGTAAACCAGTTTTGCTTTTTTGTATATGTATCTAGGTGCCTCCCTTGCTAAACTTCAAGGCAATGGTTTTCCCTGTGACTTCTGTTCCCTGGCTGCTCAGAAAATGTTCATTCTTTTCAGCACACCCACTTTTCTTTTGTTCTAATAATAAGAATGACAACTTCTAAAATTATCACATGTCAGACTTCAAACTGGAAGTTAAAAGAAGCAGTTTGAAACTGAGTTTCTGCTTCATGTAGCCAAACATTGTGATGTTTGCAACTAATTATTTAAATATGCTTCATCTGGAAATAAAACATAAATAACATTACTCATCTTTCCTTATCATGACAAGCAGTAAGTCTATTAAAATTGTAAAACTATTTTCCATTCTCCAGTAATTATTTTTATAATAACTAACATATAGTCTATCATGTAGCATTTTTGAATTGTTCATAGTAAATAGTCATATATTTCTTTATTTTATATAAATATTCTTCATTAACAAATTATACTAGAAGCATAAAATTCCTCTATTACATAAATTATTATTACATATTTCATATGAACTTTATAGGTTAATTAAGAATTCATCAATCTACATGAAGTAAATAGAAGAAAATTTGGTGGCCTAGAAGTTACAAGTAAGGACTAGAGAGATGGCTCAGCGTTTAAGAGCACTTGGCAGCTCTTCCAGAGGTCCTGAGATCAATTCTCAGGAACCACATGGTGGCTCACAACCATCTATAATGGGACCTCATGCCTCTTCTGGCATGCAGGTGTACATGTAGAGAGAAAACCATATACATAAACTAAATAAAGCTTAAAAACTAAAAAAAAATTATCAGTATGATAGTAATGAGATGATATGGCCATGATAAAGATACATCTCACTAATTTAGTAATTTTGTTGGATTGTCAATTCCACATCACTTTAGACTAACACCATTTATGAATTTCTGCAGTCCCATTACATCATCATTAAGAGAAACACTATTGTTTTTTCACTCTTTGAACAATAATGGAGTACTAAAACTCTTGCTGTTAGTCTACCTACATGTTTATACATTAGCTGTGCCAGTCTAACCTCTTCCAGAGTTGCTCTACCAGTCAAATACTAACGTTCCTGATTCCTGTGCCATAAGTTATGTAATATTTATGGTACACTACACTGAGAATACATCTTGTGCTGAGTTGAATGAAAGAGAAAACTTGCCACTGAAGAATTAAATATAGCCTATGGGTTCTTATTTATTGACATCCACATCACCTAATGACTTTATGGAACATATTCAAAGGAAACTATTTATGAAATGAAAGATTAGGAGTTAAAAATGTTGCAAAAAATCCCAATTAATCATGGGGTATTTCCAATCTGTGAACCCCTATATGTAGCCCAGGATGGATGTGAATTTGCTGTGTAGCTGAGACTTTCCTTGAACTCCTGATATTTCCATCTCTTGAACATTGATGTGATACTACACCTGGCTAACATTTTGTCTTTCTATGTTAACTGCTTCAGAAATTTCACTACAGTACTGGAAAGATGACTCCTAACATAGAAAATTACCAAAAGTGAGGTCATTTATTGTAGTTATACCTGATGATGTAGAACAACTTGTGTAATTTGTTTTTGGGAAAGGCTTGAAAAAAGTAACTAAAGAAAGTCTAAAATGCTATACATAAAGCATGTTAGGTGATACTGGTCAGGGTTAAAAATATCTATGTATATACATAGAAAATCATGATGATAAGATTTCTCACAGAATAAGATATTTATTGTGAGTCAAGCTAAATTCCACTAATGTTAAATTAAAGCAAAAAATGGGAGATGTTTTAATTTATGTCATTATGGCAGGTCAAGTTTGGTGATGGACTAGTTCATATTTTAGGGGAAATTTCAAAACAGAAAGTCATTCTGAATATTATATGGTAACTGTTGGATACTTCTACCAAAAATGTGATGATAATCAGGAGCAAAACGGAGCAAAGAGAAAATATTTTATGTTTTCATTTTGCCAAGAACCAAACCCTTACAAAAATGTAGTCCAGTAGATTACAATTGCAAGTATATATTGGAAAATAAATTCCTACAAAAATAAGTGTTTGGGGCACCTCAGAAATCTGCAATGATACCCCATCAAACACAGGCTCAATATTGCAGAAATGCAAATGAAATATCTACTCCAATATGAAACTTCGTGCTACCCTAAAATAGTAAAGTACTCTAATCTGAGAAAAAAAACATTAAAGGTCAGGTGCTATTGTCATAATAAATAGCACAATTTCTTATATACCCAATACTACCAAAGCAACAAGGGTAACTCAGAGGCTAAAACTTCCTTTGATAATATCATTTCATGAAACTCATCTGTGTTCATACAAAGGTATATTGTGAGACTTCAGCATCTGTATAAGTGCTGTTTGATACCATGAGTAGTAAATTTCAGATGTAAATGCTATTATTCACTATGATTTTCTGAGAAAGGAACTGATAATGATTTTCATTAAGAATTAAGCAATATTTCCCCACTCACAATTAGCCTTATATGCAATGATACTAATGTTCAGTAAAATATCATATTCCTATGACAGTGTCAACATTAAGAAAGTGACACACAAAATTTTCTGATTTCACATCAGAGACATATTTAAAACTTATATAGGTGGTTAATGATTTAAGTCATATTTAAATAAAGACTTGTTTGCATATAATATATTTATATTAGACCCATTTCATTTTATATAAATAATTATGCATTGAGGGCAATTAATAGTGAACACAAGAATATTTTAATAAAAAACAATAGTTATGTGTAAACATCGATGATCCTTAATAGCTATTAAAAGGAGAATTTCAATGGCTGACTCAACAACGTGAAACAAAGAACTAATGAACTTGAAGACAAATTAGTTGTAATTAGCCAATTGTATAAACACAAAAAAACAAGGGTGAATATTATGAAGTAGGTATAAGGTGCCTCTGAAACAGGAGAGATCATCAAGCACATGAAAATATGACATAGGAGTGTCTTAGAAAGGAGAGGGGCAGAAAAGGAGAGGCAGAAAGAGAGAAGCTTATTTAAAGGAATATAAGATGGAAATATGAAAATATTGAAAGAGGTAAAAGCATTCATGTTCATGAATCTCAGTGGATCTCAAGTAAATACAATTTAAAGAGTACATGGAGACACACTGTAATAAAATTGTCAAAAGTTAATAACAAAAAATGTAATTCACAACATCAAGAGTATAAAGGCTCAACAATTCCAAATGAATTTTTATAATTCAGCACATTTGGCAGCAAAAACTTTGCAGACTAAGTGGGAGAAAGGTAAGATATTCAAATTTGAATATTAAAAGTTCAGTTTATGGATTTCTGTGGGCCTCTCTTGCACTTTGTTTCTTCCTTTTCTCATGTGGTCTTCATTTACCATGGTTTCTTATTCCTTGTTCTCCCTCTCTGTTCTTGATCCAGCTGGGATTTCCTGCTCCCACAGGCTCTCTTTCCCTCGACCATCACTCTTCATTACTCCCATTCATGTCCAGGTTGTTCATGTAGATCTCAACCATTTCTCTGTCATTGGGCGATCCTCATGTCTTTCTTGGGGTCCTGTTTTCCAGGTAGCCTCCCTGGTGATGTGAGTAGCAGTCCAGTCATCCTTGTTCAACCTCTAGTATCCTCCTCTGAGTGAGTACATACCATACTTGTCTTTCTGAGTCTGGGTTACCTCACTCAGGATGATTTTTTCTAGATCCATCTATTTGCCTGCAAACCTCATGATGTCATTCTTTTTCTCTGCTGAGTAGTATTCCATTGTGTATATGTGCCACAATTTATTTATCCACTCTTCAGTTGAAGGGCATCTAGGTTGTTTCCAGGTTTTGGCTATTACAAACAATGCTGATATGAACATAGCTGAGCAAGTGCTCTTGTGGTATGATTGAGCATTTCTTGGGTATATGCCCAAGAGTGGTATAGCTGGATCTTGGGGGAGATTGATTCCCAATTTTCTAAGAAAGCGCCATATTGATTTCCAAAGTGGTTGTACAAGCTTGCATTCCCACCAGCAGTGGAGGAGAGTTCACCTAGCTCCACATCCTCTCCAGCATAAAGTGTCTTCAGTGTTTTTGATCTTAGCCATTCTGACAGGCATAAGGTGGTATCTCAGAGTTGTTTTTATTTGCATTTCCCTGATGATTAGGAATGTTAATCAATTCCTTAAATGTCTTTCAGGCATTTGAGTTTCCTCTGTTGAGAATTCTGTTTAGTTCTATAGCCCATTTCTTAATTGGACTGTTGGTCATTTTGATGTCTAATTTCTGGAATTCCTTATATATTCTGGATATCAGTCCTCTGTCAGATGTGGAGTTGGTGAAGACCTTTTCCCATTCTGTAGGCTGTCGCTTTGCCTTGTTGACCATATCCTTTGCTGCTGGCAATGGTCGAGAGACAGCCGGAACTGACCTACTCTGGTGATGGGATGGCCAAACACCCTAATAGTCATGCCAGAAACCCCATCCAAGGACTGAGGAATCTGGATGCAGATATCCAAGGCTAGGCTCCAGGTAAAGCTCCAGGAGTCTAATTAGCCAGAAAGAGGAGGGTTTATATGAGTGAGAATTGTTGAAACTAAGGTTGGATAAAGCACAGGGACAAATAGCCAAACGAATGGAAACACATGAACTATGAACCAAAGGCTGAGGGGCCCCCAACTGTATTAGGCCCTCTGAAGAGGTAAGACAGTTGATTGGCTTGATCTATTTGGGAGGCATCTAGGCAGTGGTACCGGGTCCTGTGCTCATTGCATGAGTTGGCTGTTTGAAACCTGGGACTTATGCAGGGATGCTCGGCTCAGTCTGGGAGGAGGGGACTGGACCTGCCTGGACTGAGTCTACCAAGTCGATCTCAGTCCTCAGGGGAGGCTTTGCCCTGGAGGAGGTGGGAATGGGAGGTGGGCTGGGGAGAAGGGGAGGGGCCGGGAGGGGGGAGAACAAGGCAATCTGTGGCTGATATGTAGAACTGAATGGTATTGTAAAATAAAATAAAAGGAAATAAAGTTCAGTTTAAAATATTATATTGAAAAGCTTGAAGAAAAGAAAAATAATTCCCCAGACAATAAAAAGCTAAGGTTTTTCCTCCCTTAGACCAGTGTGAGAATTATATGGGAAAGATCTTTTAATGAAAATAACATGAAGATAATTAATATCAGGAAAAATTATGAAAGTACAAACCAGTGGTAGAGGTAAACACATAAGCAAATAGAAAAAAAATAATGTAAATGTAATAGGTAAATCATCAATATTTCATGCATAAAAATAAAAAATCAATATAGTCATGAACAGCAATAGCTACAGTAATTTGTTAATAAACATGTAATTTCAAATAGATGTCAAAGAACCAACTCATTGTTTCAATGATTCTTTGTGTCATTCTGTTTCCATTTCATTGTGGCCTGATCTTTATCATTTCCTGCTGATACTGAATTTGGTTTGTTCATTTTTTTTTTAATCTAAGAGCTGGGGGTGTCTTGTTGTTACATATTTGAGATTACTATGGCTCTTAAAATTCATTTACATTTGTGGGGGGGAGGTTGTATGCCCGTGCCACAGCACACATATGGTGTTTGTTGCAGTCATTTATCTCTATCTACAATATGAATCTCAGGGATTAAACTCAGGTTGCAAGGTTTCGTAAGTGCCATTCTGTATGTGTTGGACCACACCCTTGGCCCTACTCTGATTTTTTTTAAATAAGTAATTGTAACTATAACCTTCCTCACTTACTAGGTAACAAATTCACTATTTAAAAGTGTTTTCTTCAATCTCCAAGTATTTGTATACATTCTGTAGTTCTTCCTGTTCATTTTATTTTATTCCATTACAATCAGATAGAATACAATAAATTATACAATTTGCTTGAATTTACTAAGGTTTTCTTTTTGCCCCAGAATGCCAACCAACTTAGAAGGAGTTCCATTGACTATCAGTGACTATGGGGGTCCAGCCCCTCGATAGTCCCCTTCCAGGGTCCAGGAAGAATCTACAACCAGCTGAAAATTAATCTTTAAAGAAAAGAAATGAATCTATTTACATAAAATTTCTTACTCCATATATTTTATTATTCTGTGTCAGTTACAAGCTTATATTATGCTCTCATATTTAGCTCCTTTCTTACCCAATTACTCTTTACATTTATTTGTTGTCCCCTCCAGGTTCTATCTTAATTCCTTCATCTTAATATGTCCCTTCTAGGTTCCCATCCATCTAGTTCTTTCCCATATCAACTCCTCTCCTATCTCCTTCTCTCTCGTCTTGTTCTTTCTCATCTTGTTCTTCCACATCTGGCTCTTCCTCATCTTCCATCTTGTTTCTCTAGTACTCTCTTATAGCCCTTCAATCTAGTTCCTCCCCATCTCAGTTTGCTCCTCTCAAGTTCTTACCCATCTAGTTCTTCCACTCTCTTTTCTCTTCTCTGACTTCTCGTGCCCTGGAAGTCCCGGTATATATACACTTACAAGTGGTGGTAATCCCTCCACAGTGCAAAGCCAGGCTTCCAGGGTCAAATAGAGGGGTGATAAGAATCACATAGAGAGGCAGTAATTATTAATTATCGTTTGCAACCCAAAAGGGAAGTGACTAATAGGGAAATGAATTAACTAAAGGCTAAATTCTGGTAATATTTAAGAAGAGGGATCTAGCCGGGCATTGGTGGCGCACACCTTTAATCCCAACACTTGGGAGGCAGAGCCAGGTAGATCTCTGTGAGTTCGAGGCCAGCCTGGGCTACCAAGTGAGCTCCAGGAAAGGCGCAAAGCTACACAGAGAAACCCTGTCTCGAAAAACCAAAAAAAGAAAAAAAAAAAAAAGAAGAAGAGGGATCTAATATGCTCCACTATAGTCTTAAACGTGATTGGTAGAAAATGTTAAGACTCTATAAGTTGATAGGTCAGTGGGAGAAAATAAAACTGTCTTCTTTTTTCCTGTGGCTCCTATCTGTCCAAGCTATCTGCCGTTTTTTTCTGCAGGGTGGGGCAAAGTGTACTTGGTTGCTAGGCAACCTGTGTACAGCTAGATGCCTCTGGTTAAAGGGAGATCTAGAACTAGAGGTAAGATTTGGGAAAGGAGCAAGGTAAGCTTAATTGGCACATCTGCCAGGCCTTCTCAAATGGGTAGCCTGGATACTTAAGTCTGTTCTTAGAGAGTACAGAGGTATCTCTGATAAGGTACTTTCCTCCGTCTGGGGATGGTGATGGTCCTGGATGGATGCTGCCATGATGATAATTACAGGGAGGCTTGAACTGGGTTTTGGTGAGCATAGCTGTTAGTGCAGAAGGTTATCTAAATATTCCTAGAAGTGGTTAGGTAAGAAGTTAGATGTCCATAAAGTTAGTAAGGCTAAATTATGTAAAGCTATTACTTAATGTCCACCTGACCTAGGTGGTGTCCCCTTGTGGAATTTATCTTAAATCAGGAAACTTGCATGTGGACTGTTATTACTGTCAGTCCTTGAAAGTGGCCAAGGGAGACATCTGATTCCAGAGGAAGCCTTTCCTGAGGCTGTTCTCCAAATCCCTGGAATGTGTATGTCCAGAGAGTGATCAGTCCACACTGTTAGCCGTTCTTAGGGAAACATCAATTGGGAAAACTGTGAAGGCACACATGATTTTCATAACAGAAGACAGCTGATATATAACAAGCCAAGTAACACCAAAAACTCCTTGAAATTTGGCTTCCTCTGGAGGAATTCCTTGATTCCTTCAGGTAGTGACTTTGCCATAACTAGCTGAGTTCTTATGATATATTCCTGCGGGCCACAGCAATTGACTGCTGAGATGAGTGTATACCCTGCAAAGTTAGGAAAGGGTATTCTGTAAATGTCTGTTAAGCTCACTTTACCCTATTCATACATACTCTGAGATTCATATATAACTTTCTGAGGATTTCAAACATGCATGAATTTCAACCATCCTGTGTACTAGACATCCTAGACTTTCCTTTGCAATGTCAGTAGAAGCCACCATGATCCTATAAGTCTTGCATTCTACATGTATGGATTGTTCCAAAGTCTGCCAGAAACAAACTGTACTGGTACGTATTGGAACCATTTCTCTAAGGAGAATGGCTGTACTAATGATTCAAACAGAAACTCAAGTTTTAAAAAATGGGAAAAATGATTTCCTATATTAACCAGGAAGAAAAGGGTGGCCCAGGGTTCTCCTCTCAAATAATTATAAGGGGGCTAGAGAGGCAGTTTAGAGATTAAAAATGCATGCCAATCTTGCTGAGAGTTTGAGTTTCATTTGCAACACCTATGCTGAGTGGTTAAAGATCACTTGTCACTTTAGTTCTTGAGGAATTTGACACTTCTGGCCTACGAAGGCACCTGTATACTCATGAGCACACAATTATGCATATAATTAAAATAAAATAAATATTCAAATAATTCTGTTCAGAAATGTCTTTGAGGCAAATGTTCACTTTTTTATACATCTATTTTTATTTGTTTTATTCTTATTGAAAATAGATTATTTTCTAATACTCTACATTCTGACCAATTTTCCTTTCCTCCACTCCTCCCCACTCACCCCTACCTCCTCTTTCACCCAGATCCACTCCCTTCCCATTTCCCTTTAGAAAAGAGAAGGTTTCCAAGTGACAATAACCAAACATGACAAAAGAATATACAATAAGACAATGCAAAATCCTTAATATTGAGGCCGAACAAGGGAACCCAATAGGAGGAAGAGTTCCAAGAACAGGCAGAAGAGTCTGAGACATGCCGACTGTTAGGGAGTCCCACAAAAACACCAAGCGAAACAACCACCACATGTATGCAGAGGACCTGGTACAGATCCACGTAGGCTGCATGACTGCTATTTCAGTCTTTGTGAGCTCAGGTGAGCCCTACTTAGTTGTCCTGGTGAGCTCCATCACCTCTCACTCCTATGATCTTTCTGCCCCCTCTTCCATGGGATTCCCTGAGCTCTGAGGGGAGAGAGACCTGATAGAGACTTCTAATTTAGACTCTCTCTGCATAAAGTCTGGTGATGGGTCTCTACATCTATTACCATCTGCTGCTGGAGGTAGCCTCTCTAATGAAGAAGAGTGGACAAGGCACCAATCTATGAGTAGAGCAGAGTATCATTAAAAATCATTTTATTAATTATTTTTGTCTGTAGTGTTTAGTTCTACTCTAAGTCTCTGGACTATCTAGTTTCTAGTTCCTAACTATCCAAGCCTTGTAGGGCATGGGCTCTCTCCCTGGCCAAGGCCTCAAGTTAAAGCAGACATTGGTTGGCCACTCCCACAAGTTCTACAACGCCATTGCTCTAGTGCATCTTGCAGACAGGACAGATGGTAGATGGATCGTTTTGTGGCTTGGTTGATGTCCAGATTTCTCTTTGGATAACTTTCAGAGTACTTTCCCACTCCAAAAATACTAGAACATATGGGAAAATCTCCATGCAGGTACTACTTTCAATGAAACATCTACTTTCAGTGAGCTGTGGGAATGGAGCTCTGTGGATATTTTTCTTGTATAAATGTACTACATTTTCTATCCAATCTTCAGTTGAGAGACATTTAGGTTGTTTCTAGTTTCTGGCTATTATGAATGAAGCCTCAGTGAACATAGTTGAGCAAGTGTCATTGTGGTACAACAGAGTGTCCTTTGGGTATATGCCTAAGAGCATTATAGCTGTGTTAGCTGGGTATAGCTGATTAGAGTGATCCCAATATATTTTGTATTGTTTGAGGCTGTTATGAAGTTTGTTTCCCTGATTGTTTTCAGTCTGTTTCTCATTTGTATATAGGAGGGCTATTGATTTACTTTTAATTGATCTTGTGGTCATGTACTTTGCAGAAAGCGTTTCTAAGTGGTAGGGATTTCCTGGTAGAATCTTTAGGGTCACTTATATATACTATAATATCATCTGTGAATAATGATACTTTGACTTCTTCCATTCCAAATTGTTTCCCCTAGATCTCCATCAGTTGTCTTACTGCTGTAGCTAAAACTTCAAGTACTATATTGAATTGATACAGAGAAAGGGCCCAACTTTGCCTTGTTCCTCATTTTAATGGAATTTATTTGTTTCTCTCCAATTAATTTAATGTTGGCCACAGACTTGCTGTAAATTGCCTTTATTATGTTGAGGTATGTCCCTTGTATTGCTAATTGCTCCAGGGCTTTTATCATGAAGCGGCTTTGAATTTTGTCAAAGGCTTTCTCACCATCTAGTATGATGATCATGTGTTGTTGTTGTTTCCAGTTTATTTATAGCATGAATTACATTACTGATTTTCATATGTTGAACCACCCCTGCATCTCTGAGATGAAGTCTACTTATCATGGTGGATGATCTTTTTGATTTGTTCTTGGATTCAGTTTGTAAGCATTGTATTGAGTATCTTTGCATCTATGTTCATGAGGGAAATTGGTCTGTAATTCTCTTTCTTTGTTGAGTCTTTATGTGGTTTGGGCATCAGGGTAACTCTGGCCTCGTAAAATGAATTGGGCAATGGTTCTTCTATTTCAAACTTGTAGGATATTTGGGGAGTATTGGTACTATCTCTTCTTTGAAAGTATGGTAGAATTATGTGCTAGAAACGATCTGGCCTTGGGCTTTTTTGGTGATGGGAGATTTTTTAATGACTGCATCTATTTCACTATGGGTTATAGGAAGCTGTAATGTGACTCAGTGTGTTAAGCAGTATACACTTTAGTCCATACATCTTTACTTGTATGTGTTCATTGCAATGAGTCATTGGTCTTGTTTGAGGTCTCTGGCTTCTGCTACTCTATTAATATTGGACCCTCACTGGTACTCTTCTTGGGTATCCTATTGCTGTCCTGTGTCATGGGGATTCTGTAGCTTCAAATCTGCAGGTCCATCTCCTTTACATGCTCCAGCAGTTCATAGATGCACATCACCAGGGCGTGCTCTCTAGCAATTCCCTGGCTAACTCACCCACTGCATCAGGCAGCAAGGAGCAGGGCCAGGCCGGGCGGTGTTGGGGCATGCCTTTAATCCCAGTACTCAGGAGGCAGAGGCAGGAGGATCTCTGTGAGTTTGAGGCCAGCCTGGTCTACAAAGTGAGTTCCAGGAAAGGCGCAAAGCTACACAGGGAAACCCTGTCTCGAAAACAAACAAACAAACAAACAAAGGAGCAGGGCCAGTTCTCCTGCTCTCACGCACTTGGGCCAAGCTCATCCACACTCCACCAACAGGGTCAGCTCTACTGTGCTGCCCAGGTGAGGTACAGGACCCCCTCAGCTGAGTGCTGCAGTTGGTGAGGGGCAAGATCTGTTCTACCTAGTGCTGCAGTCAGTGAGAGGAGGGGCCAACTTTAGCAGCCCTATCCTCATTGTCTTCGGAGGTAACAGGAGCCAAGAACATCAATAAAAACTGCAGCTGTGGCAGGGCTATGCACTCAGACAAGGTCCTTGACAGCAGTCCAGGCCCATCACCATCACACTAGGTATCAAGTAGGCCACCCACGTTGGTCAGTTCTTCATCACCCGCACCTCTTCAGATCCGCCGCTCTCCCAGCACATGAACTATTCTCTCTCTCTCTCCCATCTCCCCACCATATACACGCTCACCATAATGGTGCTAGCTCAGGGTTGATTTCTGCTGTGGTTGTCCTCCTGGCATCCGAGCCTAATGTCACCTGGGGGCTCATGGCTGGTTTCTGCCTGCTCTGGCCATGCATCCTGGGCTGAAGCTCAGGTACAGGTTTTTAACACATGTCCTTATGATTCTCTGGATTTCCTCAGTGTCTGCTCTTATGTGCTCCTTTTTGTTTCTGATTTTATTAAGTTGAATATTCTCTGTCTTTTAGTTTGTATAGAAAAGAGTTTGTCTATCTTGCTGATTTTCTCAAAGGACCAATTCTTGTTTCATTGATTCTTTGTCTTGTTCTCTTGTTCTTACTTTATTGTTTTCAGCTCTGTTTGATTATTTCTTGTGGTCTTTTCCTCTTGTTTGTGCTTACTTCTTTTTATTCTAGAGCTTTCAAGCATTATGTTAAGTTGCTTTTATGAAATCCCTCCATTTTTTTATGTAGGCACTTAGTGCTACATACTTTCTCTTAGCACCACTTTCATTGTGTCACATAAGTTTGGGTATCTTGTGTGTTCATATTCAATGAATTCTAGACATTCTTTAATTTCTTTATTTCTGTCTTGACCCATTTTTCATTCAGTAGAAAATTGTTAGTTTCCTTGAGTTTGTAAGCCTTCTGTAATTTCTGTTGTTGTTGATATTCAGCTTTAATCCATGGTAGTCAGATAGGATACAGGGAGGTTTTTTTTTTCAATTTTTTTGTATCTATTGAGATTTGCTTTGTGTTTGAGTATGTGGTCAATTTTGGAGAAAGTTCTGAGATGTTGAGAAGAATGTGTATTCTTTTATATTTGGGTGGAATGGTCTGTAAATATCTTTTGGGTTTATTTGGTTTATAATGTGAGTTAGACCTAGCATTTTTATTTTTATTTTTGTTTGGATGCCCTATACCTTGGTGAGTGTGGGTTACTGAACTCTCCCACTATCAGTGTGTGAGGATCAGTATGTGATTTAGGTTGTAGTACTTTTTCTCTTACAAACAGGGGTGTCCATGTATTTGGAGCATAGATGTTTAAGGATTGAAAAGTCATTTTGGTGGATTTTTTTAAATGAATATGTAGTATCCTTCCCCATAATTTTTCACTAATTTTGGTTTGATGTCTATTCGTTAGATAATAAAATAGCACAACAGCTTGTTTTTTAGGTCCATTTGCCTCAACTTTTTTTTTTCAATACTTTACTCTGAGGTAGTATCTACCCTTGATGTTGAGGTGTGTTACTTCTATAGAGCAGAAGGTTGGATCCTGTTTTAACATCCATTCTGTTATTATGTGTCTTTTATTAGGGAATTGAAAAAAATGATATTGAGAGATATCAATGTCCAGTGACTGTCAATTTTTGCTATTTTGTTGTTTTTGGTGGTGGTAGTTGTAGTGTGTCTGAGTCTATGTGTGTGTGTATGTGTGTCTGTGCACGTGTACACGTGCATGCATGCAAATGCATGTCCCCTTGTTTGGTTTTGCTGATATGAGATTATTCATTTCCTGTGTTTTAATGGATACAGTTCACTTCATTGGCGCCCAATGTTTGTAGTATGAATTTATGAAAAAGCTGCTTGTCTGTGGCCTTATGGGCCCCAGCTCAGGCCCCGAGCTACACTCGGCCGGTTGTCCTGGTACATGCCAGTAGGCTTTACTAAAGGAGGCAGAGGCAGGAGGATCCCAAGTTTGAGGCCAGCCTAGGAGGCTTACTAAGGAGAAGCTGCGGCCGGGACCCAGCCACAAAGGTGGTGGGACCATGGAGGCAGTGGCTGCTGCTCCAAGTTGCTGGCTCCTTCTCATCATGTTGGTGACTGCAATGATGCTGCTACCTGGGACAAAGGGTTTACCGCTGCTGGTTCAGAGAACAATTGCCAGGACCATCGTGTTACAAGAAAGCATCAGCAAAGGTCAGTTTGGAAAAGTTTGGCAAGACAAATGGTGGGGAGAAATTGCTGTGAAGATTTTCTCTTCTAGGAAAGAACACTCATGGTTCTGAGAGACAGACACTTATCAGACTGTGATTACTCCAAACCATAGAGGAGGCACAAAAAAAAATGTCTGCAGGGAACCATGACCAGGCCTAACAGTGACTTTGAAATCTTCAAAATGATGACAGGATCCTACAACGATGATTCCACATGGACTATAGTAAAGCCATTAAGCTGATTAACACCACGGAAAGATCGACTCTGGACTACAAACTACTCAGGACAATTTTGAGATGGCTAGCTGAGATTATCCAGCCTGACAAACTACTCGAATAAGGACTTGAGACAAGCCCTGCACTTTCCCAATATGCAGAGACTGAACTAATGATACAGGACTTGACAATTAACCCAAAAATTTTCTTTTCAGGATCTCCTAATGATGTCTTCGCCCCTAGAAAACAGGAAGTAATTTTAAGAAAACGACGCCTACATTCCCAAGAGGTGGGATGGCAGGTTTTTGGTCATTTAATGAGTTTTGGATATTGTCATTGTTTATGATGGTTGGTTACAAGTTGTTAATTGTTAATGGTCAGGAAAAAAGCTGAACATGGAGATTAGATTCAGAGGTTTTGTTTAAAAAAGATAAAGAAATAATAGGATAAATGGGTAGATCACTGAATCTACACTAAAAAGAAAAAGGGGAAGATATAAAAACGACAAAAGGTAGATTACTGAATCTATTATGAAAAGAAAAAATATTTTTAAAAAGGAACTACTTGTTTTAAATAAGATAAGCAATGAATTTTTTTGTCTGAGTTTATCAAATGTTATAGGACTGGACATTGTTAATATATATAATGGAGTTTTTTTGCCTGAATCTGTCAAATGTTAATGGACTAGACATTGTTAATGTAATTTTTCACTGTATATATTGTGTATAATTATTGGATAGTTTTTCTTGTATTACTTATAAGCTTTTTTAAATTTTAGACAAAAAAAGGGGAAATGTGGTGGTATTGTGTTCCCCAAAATATTGTACACCCTAATAAACTTATCTGGGGTCAGAGAACAGCCACTAGATACAAAGGCTAGAAAATGGTGACACTCACACCTTTAATCGTAGCATTCCAGAGGGAGAAATCCATCTGGGATCTCTGTGAGTTCAAGGCCTCATTGGAAACAGTCAGGCATGGTGACACACGCCTTTAATCCCAAGAATCGAGCCTTTAATCCCAGGGAGTGATGGTAGAAAGGAAAGATATATAAGGCATGAAGACCAGAAACTAGAAGCATTTGGCCTGGTTAAGCCTTTGGCTGATTAAGCTTTCAGGCTTTGGAGCAGCACAGTTCACCTGAGAGCCATTTGGATATGAGGACACAGAGGCTTCCAGTCTGAGGAAATAAGATCAGCTGAGAAGTTGCCCAGGTGAGGTTAGCTGTGGCTTGTTCTGTCTCTCTGATCTTCCAGTGTTCACCCCAATAACTGGCCTCAGGTTTGATTTTATTAATAAGAACTTTTAAGACTCCTGCTACAAGATATTGTTTAAATTTGACTTTATCATGGATTATCTTATTTTCTCCATCTATGGTGATTGAAAGTTTTTCTACGTTTAGTAATCTTGGATGATGTCTGTGGTTTCTTAGAGTCTGCAGCACATCTCTCTAAGACCTTCTGCTTTTAGTCTCTATTGAGATGTCAGATGTAACTCTAATGGGTCTGTTTTTATATGTTACTTGTTTTTTTTTCTCTTGTAGATTTTAATATTCTTTCTTTGTTCTGTATGTTTAGTGTTTTGATTATTATGTGATGAGGGGTCTTTCTTTCCTGCTCCAATCTATTTGGTGTTCTGTATGTTTCTTGTACCTTTATAGGCATTTCCTTCTTTAGGTTAGGAAAATTTCTTTTATGATTTTGTTGAAAATATTTTCTGGGCCTATGAGCTGGAATTTTCCTTCTATTCCTATTATTCTTAAGTTTGGTCTTTTTTTTTAAATAATATCTCAGATTTCCCGGATGTTTCTTGTCAGGAATTTTTTTAGATTTAACATTTTCTTTGATCTAAGTATCCATTTATTCTATAATATCTCCAATGCCTCAGATTCTTTCTTTCAACTCTTGTTTACTGTTGATGAGTGTTGTCTCTATAGTTTCTGTTCGAATTACTAAATTTTTTATTTCCATAATTCCCTTAGTTTTTGTTTTCTTTATTTTTTTCCATTTTTCAGATTTTGAACAGTTTTATTTGTTTCCTTGAACTGCTTTTCTTGGCTTTTTTTAAAGGGACTTATTCATTTCCTCCAATTGTTTGTTTGCCTTTTCCTGGCTTTCTTTGAAGAATTTACTTATGTACTCCAATTGTTTGTGTTTTCCTGGATTTCTTTAAGAGATTTATTCATTTCCTCTTTGAGGACCTCTGTCATCTTCATATAGTTCAGTGGTCCTCAACCTTCTGAATGCTACAACCCTTTAATACAGTTCCGCATGCTGTGGTGACTTCCAACCATAAAATAATTTTTGTTGCTACTTCATAATTATAATTTTGCTACTGTTATTGAATCATAATGTAAATATCTGTGTTTTCCAATGGTCTCAGGTGACTCATGTGAAAGCATCATTAGACCCCCAAAAGGGATCGCAACCCACAGGTTGAGAACCACTGATATAGTTTGTTTTAAGGTCTTCTTGTGCTTCAGCTATATTGGAATACTCAGGGCCTGTAGGATAGCTGGGTCCTGGTTGAGATATATCGCCTTAGATGTTATTGATGGTGTTCTTAAACTGCCTGCAGGCATCTGGGTTTTGAGTGTTTATAGGTCTAGGTGCTGATTTCTGGGTTTGACTTTGTTAGGTGGGTGTTTTGTTCCTTGGTTTCTGTTTCTTCATTGAATTTTCAGAGTATATATTGCCTGTGTGTTCATGAGGAGTATTTGGTGGTGTTGGAGGCTGCAGGAAGGGGAAGCCAAGTAGAGATGGTCTGTGGGATCCACATGAGGCATGATCAGAGGAGAAAGAGGCTGCAGCTGGTGTTCTGTTGCATCACTAGGGATGACTGAGGATTTGGGTCTTGGGAAACAGACAGTGGAAAGGGTCTATAGACAGCCTACCTGGTCTTCTGGCAGGCAAGGCTTTTGATTGAGAAGGTAGTGTCTTCCTTAGTTTGGAGATGGAACACAGCCACAAGGAAGGGGGAGGAATTCTAGGGAGGAATGGTCTGTGGGATCTATGGGAGGCATAGACAGTGGGAGAGGGGAGGCTTCAGCTGGTCCTTTGTTGCAGTGCCAGCGATAACCCTGATGACTGGATCTGGGAGAACATAGAGAGCTGAGAAGAATGCAGGTTTGTTAGCAGCTTACTTGGCCCTCTGGCAGGTGTGGCCTGTGTTGTAGCAGGTGTCGTCAACCCCAATTTGGGGTTGGAATGAGATGGGGGAGTGGAGGCTGTAGGGGACAAATGTGGGATCCATGGAGGTATGGGAAGGGGGAGGTGAGGCTGCAGCTGGTGCTCTGTTACAGTATTAGAGGTGACCCTCAAGTTTGCTTCTGGGGAAGCAGAGAGAGTCAAGAAAGTCCAGTGGCTGCCTACCTGGTCTTTTGCACTTTTATGCATTTTAGCTTGTTCTGAGTAGGGTGGTCTTGCAGGCTTTGAAATGTTCTTCAGGTATTTCCTAATGCAAGGACCTCTTTTTGTTGACCTAGTAATATTACTTGTCTTGGACACAACTTACATACATTTCTTTTTTTTTTGTCAAAACTTCAAGGTTTTAAAATAGTTCTACTCTGATCCACTTTGTTCCAAATCTCAGTAAATTTGGGAGAAATTAGTATTAATAGTGGCATAACCTGAGTGATTTCCTTTAAATTTCCCCACACCAACTACACTACTCCACACCTTTCAAATCTACCTCCAACAAAACGATAGAGCAGAGAAAATATACTATTTGCCACAGTATGCCAAGAGTGACTTCAAGTAGAATCATAACTTTTCACTACAAACTTGAACAGTACTAACTTTACTGTCTGTTTTTACTAGCATTCTGGTCTCAGAGTCCATAGCATAATTTATTCATAACCTCTGTTTGGAGTTCAGGCTTCTCAAGCTTTCAATCTAAGTTTTCCAAACTCCTCCCATGAGCTTGCATTAAAATATTTCTCTATATCACCAATATAGTCACATCAATATTGTGAATTACTAGCATGGATTTTCTGTGCCACTCAGGTTTCCTTCTGTACAGCAAACCTTGAGGGTAGTAAATTTATGAGTTAACATACATTTGTTTTGTCTGTTCTTTCCTTTCCTTACCAATTATCAGGCCTCGCTATTTCAAGACTGTGGCAATGGGGGTTATCATGATGGGAGTAGGAAAGTCACTCACTTCTCAATATAGAGAACAAATGTCTGTCCCATATGTTCTCAAGTCTGACCACAACCTATGATTAAAGCTTCTATAGCCTCCTAGTACTCTCACTTTACACACTGGCATGGGCATTTGGGGACACATTCAAAATACTACCTACACTAGTTTTAATTTTAAACTCCTCAACCCCCAAAAAACATGAATTTCCTTTGAAAACTTGCTGAAAAGCAGCTCTCAGATATTTCAGTACATAACTTTTGACATCTTTTATCTAGTTAAATGCACAATTATGAATACAATAAGTAAATAAATGATTGCCAAATGAAAATGAAAATTAATATCTACAAAATAAAAAAATTCAAGTGAGAATTTTCATCTGCTTGACCAAAATTATGTTCCTGATTGAAAAGGTCTTCAGCATGTTCAATTTTATTCTTAAATTAAAAGATACTTGCTAAATCAATTATGTTTTTGTGTTTCGGGTTTTCTGATCATCAGACTTTAGTATCAAATTTATTTGCTAGTATGTTAATAATCTAGTTGGATTTCGTAGTTGGATGGGAATCTCATTGATCAGGCAAAGGAAAGGTTTACATCCAGAGCAACAAAGCATATACTTCTTTCCCCTCTCCTTAGAACACCACTGATATCACTGGACTCAATTAAGAGATTCAGACATCTATCCAGTTTAATATCTTATTAAATTGTTCTTTTGATTAAATAATTTCACTGATATGACAGTCTTCATTTCACTCTCATTAGACTTTATTTTCTCAAATGATGCCATCTCAAATCTCAAATATATATATACACACACACATATGTATTGCAGCACCATATTTTTAATTCTTGTTTTATCACCTTAGTTTTTATTGGTGTCATTGTTTACAATTAATGAATTCAAATACTGATGTAATTCTACCAGGATATAAAAGTTAATTAATTTCCTTTCTTGGTATATAATTATTTGGGAAGTATAAGTATTATACTTATTCTAAGTATAAGCGATTATACTTTTCATAGAAAATAGCTCATCTTAGAAACTCAGTTAATATATAGTTATTGATTCACATGAAACACACTGGAATATGATATACTTGGAGAATTAGAATTTCTGTTTAATAAAATATTCTTGCTAAGGTAGATTTACCCTTTCTAATTATGATTCAATGATTCATAAGACATATCAGGCATAAAAATGTGAAAATAACTCACAGAATGGGAGAAAGTATTTGCAACTCATGTTCTTGATAAAAGCCTGGCAAATAAAATGTATAAGAAATTCCAACTCACAAAGAAAATAAAAGTTCAATTAAGTATGGAAAAAGAATCTGTACAGCTTTTTCTACAAGGAGTTTAAGATGTGATGGTGCCCTTGTCATTTCAGTATGAAGGATGTGAAAACAGGTGGATGTGTAATTCAATGTCATTCTTGGTTAACCACTAACTTCAAGGCCAGCTTGGACTATATGAAAATCTCTCAAAAATAGATAGACATAAAATATATTTTTTAAAGCTTTTGTTCAGCCTTTCTAACTTTTTGTTACATTTATTTATTGTCGTAGGGTCACCAGGACATACATGAAGATAGACAAGAGCAATTTGTGGAAGTGGTTCTCTTCTATTACCATATAGAACATGGGGATTAAAATCAGGTCTTCAAGCTTGGCAGCACCTTTACCAGCTGAGTAACCTCACTTCCCCAGAAAACAGTTTTTGTTGTTGTTGTTGTTATTGTTTGTACAAACAGAGAATCATACAAAACCAGATACTCAAAAATAAACTAAAATCACATAAAAAGTTGTAACATCACTAAACAGCAGATTAAGGTAAATCAAAATTATATTGATATGTTAATTTGTACCCACAAACATGACTATTAAAAAGATGGGAATAGCAGACTATATGGGATCTGAAGTAGGAAATGGGAACAATGGGAAGTATCTCTACTTAGGGAGATGGAGGGAGATGAATACAGAAGAAGGAGAGAGGAGGCTAAACTAACTGTAGGAGTGTCAGGAAAAGTTATAAGCTATTCACTATCTACCTAAACAACTATAATATACGTGTGTGTGTGTGTGTGTGTGTGTGTGTGTGGTGTGTAGTTTAAATGAAATTTTCCCATCTCAGTTGACAATGACCATCCAATGAATACCCCAACACTCATTTTTAAAAAGCCTTCTTTCGAGTTGCAGACATTCCAAAAAAAAAAAAAACCCAAAAAACAAAAAAACATAGGCTATTGCTATTGCCCTTGGTTACCTCCAAGAAGTGGAAGGTAAGTCCCTATTGCTGAAGATACAATGTAGTTCAAATACAGGTGTCAGAAGCCCCTGAGCTGGGACTGAACATAAAGCTTCCTTCATGAGGACTGTCTGGCATGGGGCTGGAAGTTGCCATGCAAGCTTCCAAAGGATAGAGGCAACCAATAGCCCTACATAGGTACCATGTCTATAAATAACAGCAAAAATCAGAATGGTACAACCAACCTGAAGAGTGCAGTAGTGGCATGCATACTTTGACAGTAAACCAATAGCTCTCCAATTGGCCTCAAGACCTGCTCAACAAGAGGGAAATCATGTCTGATACTAGAAAACAGCTATGGAAAGTTACTGAAGTCATGGTTCTTGGAGGAGAACCTTCAATTGCTACTTTACTTAACCAGCATAATCTCTAACTACATTCTAAGTATTTCTTCTACCCACAGAGAAGTGTAGTTCTCTTCTTTCATCTAGGAGACATTTTGCAACAAAGAGAGACCATTACAGATAACTGCAACCAATCAAAATGCAAAGTTGTGGAGCCCAGTCTCAACGGATACATCTACAATATGGCCCAAGGATTGTTCTAGAAGAGGAGGGAGAAAGATTATAAGAGACAGAGGAACAGGATATTCAATGTAGAATTGCATTTCCTAGTAGTGTCTCAGGAGATCAAAACCCTATACAAAGAACTATTGCCAGCTAAGGAATGCAAAGATCAGGTGATATAGCTGTTTCTAGGGAAGAATATACCCATTGGTTATACAATAGTAAATAACTCTAAAAACATACATACAAATTACAAGTAACAGTATACAGAATAAGCATGTTGTAATTACGTTATTTAGCTGAAAATTTTGAGGGAACAAAGAAAAACAGCACAGAGAACATAAATATGCACAGGTGTGAGGCACAAAATTCTTCCATGGGTGAAGCAGGCAAGAATGTCCATAATCTACCATGCAGATATACTGTACTACCCATGCAGGTTCAGGATCAGCAATAGTCATTACAAAAGTTTTGGTCCCTCATGGGCATAGGTGTCACAGGAAAGGTAACCTGGAAAAGTCCCAAGTGAGCTACAGAAAAATACCAGAGGCCTGGTAAACAGTAGGTAGAAAGATGACCATGGCATCACAGGCTGTAAGTAGAAACAGCACAGGAGTCTGAAGCAGAGATTCTCCGAGTCATCCCCAGAGTGAGTAGGATGAAGTTTATGTGGAAGTGAATATTCATGCCACTTCTTAGTCAAATACCAACATAGGAAAATGAGAAGCTGGTTCAATCTTCTATGGTCTCAAAAATGCAAGCAAGTTTTCTCAAGCAAGTACTGTGACATGTTCATGAAAAAAACAACAACAACAACAAAAAAAAAAAACCCTCAGAACATACAGAACAAGCACAGTGTCCAAGTCACCTACAGACAGGAATACACCTCCAGTTTTGCCTCAGATCCTCAGACATTGAAAGCTACCAATGGGAAATAGGATGCTAATGTCATCATAAGGAGAGCTTAACCTGATAGTCAGGGGTCTCAGACTGAGAGGTTCATATGAAAAGCTGAGTCCACAGAAGGGAAGGACATATTAATCTAGTTTATCTGGATAACTAAGACTAGCAGCTGTGTCATCTCTCTATTTGCACAGACAGTTGCAACAAAACAAGCAAACAACAAAACTAAAAACCCCTGACTTTCACGCCACAAACACACACTCACACACATATGTGACCATGCATACACTAACATGTATCACACACACACACACACACACACACACACACACACACACACACACACACACACAGAAAAACCAAGTCAGGAAGTTAGGCACACTAAGCAATGAAATTTAAGTGGTAATTAAAAAAAAAATACACTACAAAGAAAAACCCAGGACTGGAGAGATGCACTACTGAATTTCTACCAAACCTTTAATGGAAGAGACAACACTTATGCTTCTGAAGCTATTCTACAAAACAGAAAAAAATAACAATATAAATTCATTCTACAGGGACCAGTTTTACTCTGATACCAAAACTGGGCTAGGATAACAAAATAAAGAAAACTATTGTAGTAGTCATTTTATACATTTATTTGATAAAATACCTGACACAAGCAACCTAAGGATAAAAATATTTATTTTCACTCACAGTTTGAAGCTACAGTTAATCATGGCAGAGTGTCCTAAGGGGAGCTAGCTGGTTACATTCACTTAATAATCACGAAGTAAAGAAAGTTGAATATGGGTACTCTGCATGCTTTCTTCTTTATGTTCAGTATTGGACCCCAGGAGGTGGGATGGAAGCACCCACATTCATGCTGAGTCTTTCATCCTCAGATAAACCTTCTGGAAACATCATCATAAACATCCCCAGAAGCATGTTTCCAGTGATCTGAAATCTAGTAGAGTTGACAATGAAGATTAACTATCACAACTAAAGACAAATCTTTTCTGACAAACACAGACTTGACTTTTCACAATAAAATACAGCCAGGAGAGCAAACCATACCAGTCAGAACAGACTTCACTGCTCAGGTGCAGGCCACACCACTCAGAACAGCCTCAGGCCAGGCCCTGCCCCCAACTCCTGGGGATTACTAGTGGGCCAAACCAGTTACAAGAACAGAGACCCCCTGCTGCACCAAGAGTCAAGCTTACTGCCAGAAGGCCAGCTCCCAAGGTATACAGAAACTCCCTACTAGATCAGAGGTCACACAGGCTGCCAGAAATCCATGCCATAAAGACTAGAAGACCAAAGAGGAAACAGAAACCGAGGAACAAAACACCCATCCAACAAAGACAAACTCACAAACTCAAATCAGAACCCAGACGTAATCATCCCAAACCCAGACGCTTAAACACCAGTGTAAAAATACAGTCAGCAACAGGCAGTGAATACCTTCAGGGCCCTGCTATACTATGACAGCAAGCACTGAATATTTCAATGCAGCCAAAGCACACAAAAACAACCTTAGAAACAACTTTATGAAGATGATAGAGATCCTTAAAGAGGCAATACAAAATTCCCTTAGAGAATGGTTTTAATCCCAGTGGTGAGAATAAGACCCCTATCACAATTTGAGCCAACTTTGAATCAAGCTTGATTTTTATTGGGGTGCACCCAAGAACTGGCCAGCAACTGCCTCCTAAGTCAGTTTAAAGAGAGCAGCTCTGAATCCACCTCTTGAGCCCCTTTTGAGGATTAAAATCATGAGTAGTTTTACAAAAGAGAGACAATGGGGCAATGAGAAAATAAAAAAAAAACACTAAAAAAATGTCACCCACCATATATTTAGGGAAGGGTCAGGGAGGTTCAGGAAGACTCAGGGTATTCTCAAAAACAAATTAAGGTAATGGCTTGGGGAAAGTCAGGATTCAGGAAACAGAGCAACTCAACTCTCACAGTAAACAGAAACTTATTTTTAAAAACACAGCATAATGGCTCTTGACTTCAAAATGGAGTCAGGCAGGTTCTTCATTCCCCCCTTGACTTATGTTTCTCTGTCAAATCATTGTCTTAATAATATTGTCAAGCAGCAATGATTCTACAACTATTTATCTGACAGGTGATCAAGTTAGTGACCCATTGGAGGGCACAGGACCCAATTTTGATAATTAGTAGAAATAGTAAATATAGGGCCAATGAAGGGGAAGAACCATTTTAGCCATATTGGCCAGTCTAAATTTGTTTGAGAAACTTCGTCTATTTCTTTATATAGATTATCAATTTGGTTATGAATAGTATCAGAGAAATCAGAGATATTAAATCAGCACATTCCAGTAAATTGCCGACAACCGGGATTATGTTTAAGTAACAGGTAGTGTACAGTAGCTCTATTTTAAAGAAGAGTTGTTCTCAGTTCTCCCATTTCTTGATAAATTTCTGCTAATATTTTTGCTGTAATGTTATTAGCTTTAGAAATCAGACAGGCTATTGTAGAAACCTCTCTTTGCAGTCCAACAACAAGTCCAGGGACAGGTAACAGAAAGGCTGCGGTTGCAGCAACTACTGTGGGATCTAATAGATATAAAAAATCATCACAATTTCCAAGAAGGGAAATTCTCGTAATTCTGTTAACAGATTGTAATGATTTGCTGAGTAAAATGGGTGTAATCTGTCCTATACCACGTAAACCCTTATATCCTGTTGGGAGTATACAATAAGTATTATTTTCACAGGAAAGTACATCCTAGGGGTAATTGTTTACCAAAGGAGGGGGTGATAAGAAGTGCAATTATAATAAAAAGGGACATTTGTGCAATCAAAATATAAACAGTGCATGAAAAAGACATTATCAACAAGAACATCAGCCATAGCCTTTAAAACAGGAGTAGGGGTATTTTCTATTTTGTCCCTTGTTATCCTTATATAATTTTCATAAGAAAACCTCATTCCATATAAATTTCTTTTCAAAAGCCCAGGAATAGAGGGATATCCTCTGACACAAAAGAAGTTTTCTTTTTGGCTTTTGAGTGCTAAATGGACCCAGAGATTATATTCCACATTATTAGTTACAGACAGGGCTACTCTGGGTATATTAAATTCAATTGAAGTGATTAATGAATCTTCCCTCCCCTTCTTATTTTAGCACATTTATAATTTCCATTAACAGAACATTTTAAAGAATACTTGATTGTTCTGAAGTCTATGTTATTATGTTGGGATTGGTCAAGCAGATTAGTCCATCCCAATTATCCTCCATCCCATCTGACTAAAATCTATTTGTTCTCCTTCTTTTGTCCAAACTATGGACCCTGATGGGTAAAGGCAATCTTTTGTATGGCAAGACAGTATCAGAGTATTTCCTATGATAGGGGTGCCTCTTATTTCCCCCATCAAAATACATTCAGGTTCTGTTTGCATAGGTTGAAAATAAGGCAAGAAAACTTAGCTGTAAGACAATCATGATGCAAATTTCAATAGCAAGAACACAAAGTTATGTTATATAATCAAACCTTAGAAAGTTTGATTTTTAATGGTCCTTTTCCAGTCACTTTCCACCTTTGTGGGTTGGGCTCCTTTTCTTTGGTTTCCTCAGGTGCCTTATTGAGGTGTGAGTGATGAATCCAGGCAGAAATACCAGTGACTTTAGCATCAGTAGAAGTCTGGAGAATCATGATGTAAGGTCCTTTCCATCTAGGTTCAAGCTGGTCAATTTTGAAGCTGCATACTAATACAGCATCTCCAGGCTGGAACAGGTAATCAAGTGGGCAGTACCCAACAGGTTGAGCAGCTTGGACCTGTGGGAGAATCTTATCCAAAGTTAATTGCAATCCTTTTAAGGACTCAGAGATTATAGTGGGGTAATCTGTTAACAGTCTGGCATGTACCCAAGGGATCATGGAAGGTGGTTGCCCTTAGACTATTTCATATGGGGTGAACTTTTCTCAGTAGGGGTACATCAGACTTTGAGAAGGGCATAAGGCAAGAGGTCAACCCAGTTACCATGAATTTCAAGAATATATTTAGTTAAAATCTCCTTTAAGGTTCTATTCATTCTATCTAATTTTCCTGAGTGCCAAGGATGATGAATACAATGAAATTTCCAATTTATGCTAAGAGCCTTAGACAGCAATTGAGATAACTTGGCCATGAAGGCTGGGTCACTGGTAGGCCCCAGAGATATGGTGAGGCCAAATCTGGAAATAATTTCCATTATTGATTTCTTAGCTACCACTTGAGCCATTTCCATTGGGGATGGGTAGGCCTCTACCCAGCTTGTGATGGTATTGACAAAGATGAACAGATATTTTTAGCCATACAATCTTGGTTTGACTTCATTGAAGTCCATTTCCCAAAATCCACTGGGTACTGTAATTTGACTCGGTTGGCTTGGAGAAAATATGTTCTTCTTTGCATTTACCTGGGCACAGGTCAGGCAGCAATCTGAAATGCTCTAAAGTTTTTATTGGTATCCAGGTAGCCAGACATGAGGAGAAATGAGTTCTGAGATCATTTTAGGCAACAAATACATTGTGAAATACAAGGCAGTTAGCCAGTTTAGGCCCAGTACCATCAGGTAAGATCCACCATCTTCTGTGGCTCTCCTGAACCCCCAAGTCATAATATGACTTGATCTCATCTGGATCATACTCAGGAACATCTTCATTCAGGCAGAGTTGGAGCTCAGGGACAGCAGATAGTTCCAGAAGAATGGGGGTTGGGTTCTACAAGAGCAACCTCTTTGGCAACTTGATCTACATGGCTGTTACCTTGAGTTTGGGGACTTTTCTCTTTTTGGTGTCCTGGTCAGTAAATAATGACCAGTTTCATTGGTATCCAGATAGCCTCTAGCAACTGGAGAAGTCCATATTTATTTTTTAATAGTCTTTCCCTCTGAGGTGAGTAAGCCCCTCTGTTTAAGTATCTGTTCATGAACATGAGCCATGGCAAAAGCATATTGGCTGTCTGTGTAGATGCTCACCTTTTTTCCTTCAGCTCATCTTAAAGTCTGTGTCAGAGCAATTATTTCTATTCTCTGGGCAGATATGCCCCCAGACAAGGCTTGTGCCCAAATGACCTCCTTCTGGCCTGTAACTACCACCATCCCTGCATAACTGATTCCTTTTTTAATAAAGTTGCTGTCATCCGTATAGAGATATGCATCCCTGGTAGTGAGAAGAATGTCTGTCAGGTCACATCACATACCTTGGATGATGTCCAGCATCACCAGAAAGTTATGGATGGGCTCCTCAGGGTTGTCATCCAGCAGCAGGGTGGTGGGATTAATGGCCAAGGGTTTATCAAAAGTCAGTTTGTCCTTATCTAAAGGAAGGGCTTGGTACTGTGTCAAGCAGGCATTAGACACCCACCAGTTGGTGGCATCTCTCAGCAGGGCTTCTACAGTGTGTGGAGCTGTTACACTTAGAATCTGTCCCAACATGAGCTTGTCAGCTTCTCCTACAAAAATTGCAATGGCTTTGATGACTCAACCAAGGGGCCCATCCAGAGGCTACAGGATATCTTATATCTCTTTGAGATACAAGCTATCAACTTTTTCCAGAGACCCAGAGTCTGAGTCAGTACTCCCTTTGCAATTTCCTTTCTTCCATGGAAGTAAAGATGAAAGGGCTTGGATATATCAAGGAAAGTTAATGCAGGCCTTAAAGTTAAAGGCCTATTAATGTTCCTCAGTTCATTCCAAACGTGGGTTGCCTCCAGCCATAGCAGAGTACAAGGGCTTGGTAATTTCAGCAAACCCAGATATCAAAAGATGGCAATATCCAACAGCTCCCAGAAATTCCCTAACTTGTTTCTTGATGATTGGAGTTGGGATTTGAAGTATGGCTACTATGTGAGTCTGAGACAATAGTCTTTTTCTTTTTCTTAGCTCCTATCCTGATTGAACACATTTGAGCTTTCTTTTTAGAAATTCTATAGTCAAGCTGGGCTAGAGTTTCCAAAAAGCCTATGGTGGCTCTCAAACAGTCCTCTTCATCTTTAGCAGCCAATAATAAATAACCTGCCCATTGAAGCAAGCTTCCTTCAGTGTGCGTACTATGAAAGACTTAAATCCTAGTTGAGTGCTTTGTCAAAGATGGCGGGAGAGTTTTTGAACCTTTGAGGCAGTCTGATCCAGGTTAGTTGACCTGATATCCCCAGTTCATGGTTTTCTCATTCAAATGTGAAGATGGGCTGACTTAATTTTAACAGAGGGATGAAGAAGAATGCATCTTTTAAGTCCAATACAGTGTAAACTTTGTGCTTTAGTGGTAATAAACTAACCAAAGTATAGGAATTTGCAACAGTTGGGTAAATGAATTTTACCTTCTTGTTCACTTCCCTCAAGTCTTGTACTGGTCCATAGTCTTTAGTTTCATGATTTTGGACAGGCAACTCAGGGGTATTCCAGGCTGACTGGCAAGGAAGAAGTATGCCTGCTTCAAGGAGGCCCCTGATGTAAATCTTAATCCCTTCCCTGTTTTCTGAACTGATGGGGTATTGCTTTACTCTAATGGGCATTGCCCCAGTTGTGAGTTACACTATGATGGGTGACATATGTTTTGCCAAGGCAAGAGGATTGTTCTGTGCCTAAACTGTAGGTATTTCTGGCATCAGCAACTTTTTCTATTCAACTTCCAGGAAATGGGTTAGATTTTGGAGGAGCAGATATCCCTCATTTCTTGGACAGGTTATAGTTAAAGCCTTAGCAGAGCCTCCCAGTTGCAACCTAGGAGAGTCTCCTGAGAACTATATATTGTTGACTGGAGCTTGTTCAAGAGGTCCTGCCCCAGTAAAGGGTAGGGACATTCAGGAAAAACAATTAAAAAAATGAGACACATTTCCTTGTCTTAGGTTAGCAGTCCAGTCAGTGGTCCATTGTGATATCCCCTGTTTCTCTCTGTACTTCCATTGTGTGATTGGTAAGGGGCACCAGGGCCTCCTGTAATACTGAATGAGTAGCCCCTGTATCCATCAGAAATTTTATAGGATGGTCCCCTCTTGTGAAGGTTAGTATAGGCTGCTGGGGCCCTAGCTTGAAGGAGCCTTGACCTCGATAATCCTCCATAGCTAGGATTGGCTTGGGTTTAATGAGTCCTGCCTGTTTCCTGCATAGATATTTGTTTTTCCCATGACCCATTGTTCATTGGTCCTTTTGTAGAGGTCTCCTTTTTTTGTTATGGTAAGTGTGGGCAGAATTGAAAATGACTAGGACTTGTAGTGCAGCCATGGTGGCATGACCCATCTTCTTTAACAGAAGATCTTTGCTATCTCTTCCATCAAACACTTTCTGGGCTATCTCTAATAGCTCTGATCTGTTCTTTCCTGCAAACCCATCCATCTTTTGTATCTTTCTACATACATCAGAGGCCAACTGAGTAACAAAGGCCAGGTTAATCACCTTGAGATTTGCCAGGTCCTCTGAGTCTATAAGAGTATATAACCAATAGGCATCTAGTAGGCATCTAGGAAAGCTGAAGTATATCCATCAGGGCCCTGTTCACATCTGTTACCTTAGATGAGTTAGTGAGCTTCCAAGCTGCCCATTTCACCCTTTCTAGCAGAACCTGGTGGTATTCACTGAGTTACCTACTACCTCTCTCTGTGATATAATCCCATTGGGGTCTTCTCTTTCTTGGCAGAGTATAGCCAATTTTCTCTGCCCTCTGGTCATCAGCCATTGAAGCTATTCCCAGGAGTGCTTCAGTTGCTTTCATGAGATTCCATTCCCTTTCTTTGGTAGTGAAGAGGGTACAGGGTATCTGCTAACAGTCATCCCACATGGGGAGATGATTAAAAAAGATAGAATCAATTAGACAAATTAAAGAATCAGGGCTAGTACTAAAAGGGGAGTTCTGGTTCTTCTAGTTGTAGAGATCTGTGTGGAGAAAGGGATATACAGGTATCAATTGTCAGGAAATGACCATAAGGGAGTGAGGACTGAAGGAGGTGCCACCCCAGAGCCAGAATCAGAGGAAATGCCAGGAGAACCATATGGTACTCCTTGGCAGGTGTGGGGAGGGAAAAAGACAGGGGGAGGTAGGCAAGAGCTGGGATGAGGAGAAGATAGGTGGAAGTAGGGAGGAAATAGAGTAGGGTAGGAGTAGATGCAGATAGGGGGTAGAGTGAGGCCTTGGTAGAGACTGGGGTGGCAAAAATGATGTTCTTCCTCCTGTGAATCCGGCAGAATGGTCTTCAGAGGGTGATGTGTGATGTCGCTCTGTATGCTGTGAATGTGTGTTGCTCTGATTGGTTGATAAATAAAATGCTGATTAGCCAGAAGCCAGGCAGGATGTATAGGTGGGATAAACAGACAAGGAAAATTCTGGGAAGAGGAAGGCTGAGTCAGGAGCTGCCAGCCAGACACAGAGGAATCAAGATGACAAGGCAGAACTGAGAAAAGGTACCAAGCCACATGGATAAACATAAATAAGAATTATGGGTTAAATTAAGTGTAAGGGTTAGTCAGTCATAAGCCTGAGCTGATGCCAAGCAGTTATAATTAATATAAGGTGATGAGTGATTATTTTATAAGCAGTTGAGGGACCGCACAGCTTGGCAGGACACAGGAAAACTTCTAAAATCAAGAGGGGGCTCACTGGTCTCTGCTATAGACCCTTGAAAGGTCTGTCTGCCAACAATCAGGGCTTGGCCACCTTGCCTGTTGCTGACCATACAGACCTTCATCCCGTGGGGCAGGTTGGAAGTTGCTTCAGCCTAAGGCACAATGTATCCAATTTGATCTGGGTGGCTGGGCTTACTGAGGGTAACATTAAGCCCAGGCTATCTGAGAATCAAAAGTACCCTGGGAAGGACAGTCAATCCCAAATGTGGACCATTCAGTTTCATACACTGTTCAGGGGTGATACTTGATAATAAGGCAGAAAGAGGAAATTAAAAACAAAGCCAAAGCCAATACATGATATACAAAGACGAGATGAACAGGACATGAAACCAGACCAAGAATTTCAGGTGGGAGGTGTAACATCTCGCTTTTTGCCCTGGATGGGTTCCATTGAACCCCCTCCACATTTCACATAGGGCCCACAAGACAGAACCAGACTATAACTCACCAGGAGGCCCCCATAGATGCTTGCTGTTTTCTCAGAATGAAAATTCACCCTGATAGTCTGCAAACAGAAGGCAGCCCCATAGCCTTGGAGCATCTCAAGGCACATGCCTACTGAAGCAGCCCCTCAGATGCCCCCACCCCAGAATTCCAGAATGAAGGTCTGGGTTTAGATTTTGGTGGGTGGTTCTAATCTCACCAGGCCCTCCAGAAAATCTTAATTCCACTGCAAGAATAAGACCACTACCACAATATGAGCCAAATTTGAAACAAAGTTGATTTTGTTGGGGTATACCGAAGAACCTCCTAAGTGAGGTTAAAGATAGCAAGCCTGAATCTACTTCTTGGGCCCCTTTTAAGGAGTAAAATCACCTCTTGGGCCTTTAAGGAGTAAAATTTTTGAAGGGAGACAATGGGGCAATGAGGAAATACAAAAAAAAAATCTTAAAAAAGAACATCATGTGGTCACCCACCATGTGATTAGGGAGGGTGAAGAAGGGCCAAGAAGAGTTTGGGAGGTTAAAGGTAGTCTCAAAAACAAATCAAGGACAAGGTTTAGGAAGGTCAGGTTCCAGGAAACAGAGCAACTCAACTCTCACAGTAAATAGAAACTTATTTTTAAAAATACACCATGATGGCTCCTGCCTTAAAAATGCAATCAGACAGATTCCTCAATGGGATATTTAATGTGTCATTTGATAAAGGTAATATTTGTACAATATTATGCATGTAGTTAATACATCAATTTATACAATCTAAAAATCATTACTCTCCTAGATTTCTTTCTGTTGTGATAAACACCATAACCTAAAGCAGCTTGGGTAGTGAAAGAGTATATATTGTTACATATCCATGTCACTGTCCATCAGGTCAGAGCAAGAATTCAACCAAGAACTGGAGGCAAGAACTTAGCAAACACCATGAAGAGATTCATCTCTTTTTGTTTACTCAGCTAGGTTTGTTCATTTATTTACTTACAATTTTTATTATTTAGAAATATTTTGTTTATATTTAACACTTTAATTTTATTCATTTGAGAATTTTGTATAGGGGTACTCTACATACAGCTTATTTTATCTTATTTAATTTTGTCCAATTCCCTCAAATGGGATTTCAGGGAATTAGACAGTATTTGGGTCAAAATATACAGACATTTCCAGAAAATTATCCTATGGAATGAAATGAACTATTATATACTGAAAAGTACAAATTATTATAAATATTATTATACCCTAGGCTTACTATTAATCTGATTACACAGAAAGATACAACCTAAATAGTATATTAAAATACTTTAATAATTCAACTTACTTGAATACACCACATCTCACAGCCTACTGTGGACACACAATTTTGTAATGAGTAAATCTTTATATTTTATAAGATGCTCATAAAATTAATCCTTTTTAATAAAACCATAGTAAGATAATTTATATAGAAAAAACTAAGTTGCTGTAGACTGCATATCTAGTTAGCATTTTGTAATTATATAGTGATTATCCATATTGTTTATAATGGTTAGTAAAAGTTCTGTTTATATATTAATTTTCCCCATATCCTTTTTAACTATTCATGGAAAAATAAAGAACCCTATGAGAACACTAATTTTAGTCATTTAGCTATTATTTTTGGAATTATAATTCTACTGCAAACCATGGATGTTGTAACTGTGATAATTGTCAGAATTTGTTAAATGATATGTATGGGGAATGAGATATAATTCTGCACACAGTTCATCAGAGACCATCCTCTGCTTGGGTGTTATAATTGACAATTCATATGAGAATCAATAAGATCCACATATGCAAATGAACTCTATGAATATTCCTTTGGAGAAAAGTTAGCTCTTATTTATATAAATATCAATGTTTCTTCAAAGATGTTTTGGAAAGAAGCTCAAAATAAAAATATTATTTTTAAAGTTGTCCGTGAGTCAGTTTTATTTTAAAAATGGAAGAATTTATGGACATTCTACTTTATATCCTATGGAACATTGTTGGAAGTATAATTGACCTATTAGATATGCAATTCTTAGAAAAATGAAATGCAAGTGTATATGTGCTTATGAGGAAAGCAAGGCTCAGCATAGTGAAGTGACTAGAAAGGCTAATAATGCACCCAAATACTGCATTGTATCACCTTAAGAAAGATGAATCTTAAATAGAAGAAGATGATTAAATTAGAAACTCAAGGAGATGTGATTTGGGAACAACTAGAACTAGAAAAATATGATCAGCAGATATTGAAAGGAATAAAACATTCACAAAATATGAGACAAACCATGCATCTTTCAAAATTGTGTATTTAATACATTTATAAAAATTGTGTCATAATTTGGTAGTTACAACTAATCTCGAAAGTTTTATATTCTGTTAGGGCAGAAAAGCTTTGGTACAGCATCAAGAAATGTAGCTTATGATGAAATGTTTCTTTAACGAGAACATACTACAGGAAATATTCTTCCATATCTTGCTTCACCTTAAAATCTCAATTTTCTAGAAGACAATAGTTTCAAGAAATGAATAAGTTTGTAAAAATACAATCAATAAGAATAATCAGGTGCTATTCAATCTATAAGTTTTGAGATTAGTAGCATTAATGATAATGTTGATGACCTTAAGCTCCACTCTTGGAACATATGGGATGTACCTTCCTTTGAGGCATAAATCATTAAAACCTTTGCAGAAATTCCACAGTTACAAATTCAACAATTGTATATTGATTTTGCCATTAAGCTTATGCATTTGGGCCCATCCTATGTCAGCTTCTGATTGTGGTACCTGATGATGAAGCAGGTTGACCTTCTGTGGCAAATTAACCTTTTTGTGCCACTAGGTAGAACATCCAAACAAAAGAAGAATGTGTACCAGTTAAAAAATTCTCACATTTCAGATACTTTGCTTGAATAATAAAATTTTCTCCTAGATGGGGAAAATGAATGCAAGCAAGCTAAAAATATATAACATGCAGGTTCATGTGAATACTTAATGTTTAATTCCAAAGTTAGAAATATTTTGTAACGTATTTTATTCTTTTAATACTCTGTTATGCAAGTTATTTCAAAATACCAAGGAAACGCGATCCACTCAAACTTGGAAGCACTTTCATTTGGAAATGAACCAGATAATAGGGTATGACAATATTCTTAGCCATGACAGATCAACAGAATCGGAAAAAAAAAAAAAGGTTAGAACACAGTCAGATGGTATCTACTCTTGGAGACACTGGTTCTAATTATCTGCAGATACACTCTAACATCTGTTTTTCATATTTCTCACAACTGATAGTGTTGGAGGTAGCAAGAATCCTAATTGGTCTTAATAAAAATCCAGAGCCAGATATTGGAGTGAATGCTGAAATATCAGAGACACAAAGGAATAAGCCACAGCCACCTCTCACCTTACCAATGCCTCAGCCAAAAAATCACTGAGCTATGGTGATACTTTATTAGTGCTGAAATGTGATTTTATTTGTATGTTAATAAAGTTGTCTGGAAATCAGTGCTAAGAGCAAGCCATTTAGCAGAAGTCCGGAGGTGGTGGCACATGCCCTTAATCCGATCACATGGCAGGCAGAATCTCTTCTGTGTTCAAGAACACAGCCAAGCGGCATCCTGAACCTTTAGTCTCAGTACGAACCATAGAGATCTGGAGGTCTGTATAGACAGGCAATGATGAGGAAGTCATATGGTTGGGTTTACAGCCAATGAGAAGGCAGAACAGAAAGGCAATTAAAAAGACAGGACACAGGAAAAAGGTCTCTCTCTCTCTCTTAGGGGAACGACTGCAGTGAGTAAGATAAGGTGGTCTTAGTTCTTGGCTACTGCTCTTATCTCTAGGCTTGTAACTCTTTATTTGGCTCTGTTTCTTATTTAATGAGACCATTTTGAATTTCATCTACTCTGAGCTCTTTCTCCTTTTGCCTTATATTCCCTTCTCTGCCCAGCCGTATCACTTCCTGTCTCAACCTCCCTAGTGCTGATATTAAAGGTATGTGTGCCTCCCAAGTACTGGGAGCAAAGGCATAAGATCCCAAGTGCTAGGATTAAAGGTGTGTGCCACCACTGCCTGGCCTCTATGACTAACTAGTGGCTGGCTATGCCCTCTGATCATCAGGAAAGCTTTATTTGTTAAAGCATACACAAAATATCACCACATTTCAACACTATTTTTGTTTTAGCTAAATTTCACAAAAAAATGGATTGATAAAATAAGTCCATTTTAATCTGTATAATCTATAAAAGCATAAAGAGTAAACAAGGGAATCATTTGATTACTATATCTAGATTTTTTCTCTTTATCTCTCTACCTTAATTCCTGTATAACTTTCATTTCATTTTTTCTATAATGATTAAACTTGATTGAAAACCCGTTGAACCAAGAAATTCAAGAGAGTGGTGCAGTACATATCTGCATGTGTCTAGAAGCATTTCCAGGATTAATTACAGACTCTGAATATGGGCAGTGACATGCCACAAGTTGGTCAAAGGGGGCTATAAGAAGACAGCTAGCACAGGTATTTTCATCTTGTGCATATATATATATATATATATATATATATTATATATACAATCTTTTATTAAAAATGATTTTTTCCTTTTACATACCAACCCATTTCCCCCTCCTCTTCTCCTGCTCCTCCCATCTACCCTCATCCCAACCCCACCCCTTCCTCATAGAGAGTAAGGCCTCCCTTGGGTAGTCAACACAGGCTCTTATACCATGTTGGGGCTAGACCTAGCCACTTCCTTCTGCATCAAGGCTGAGTAATGCATTGCACCATATGGAACCGGGTCTAAAAAGTCAGTTTGTGTACCCAGGGTAAGTCCTGTTCCCATTGCCAGGGCACTCAAAGACACATCAAGCCATGTAACTTTCACCCACATTCCAATCAGAGGGTCTAGTTCAGTCTCATGCAGGCTCCCCAGCTGTCAGTCCAGAGTACATGAGCTCCCATTAGCTTGGGTCAGCTGTTTCTGTGTTTTTTCCTATCATGATTCTGACCCCACTTGCTCTTATAATCCTTCCTCCCTCTCTTCAACTGAACTCTAGGATCTTGGCCAAGTGCTTGGCTGTGGGCCTCTGCATTTGCTTCCATCAGTCACTGGATGTATGTTCTATGATGACAATTAGGGTAGATACCAATCTGAGTGCAGGGGAAGGCTATGAGTCTTAGCTGGGGACAATCTTGTAAGTTCCTGGGGGTTTTCCCTAGCTGCAGATTTCTCCCCATACCCTTAATGGCACACTCTGTCAAGATAGCTTTTTGATTGTTCTTCCACCCTGTCTCTCCCCGATGCTCCCACCTCCCATGCCCTCCCATCCCATCCCCTCTATTACCCCATCTCAGTTTGCCCAGGAGATCTTTACCCTTTACCTTTTCTGGGGTGATTCATGTGTGTCTCTCTTAGTGTCCTCCTGTGGGGAACACTTTACTTAGCTTCTCTGGGGTTGTGGATTGTAGCCCAGTTATACTTTGCTTTGCTTCTAACATTCACTTATGAGTGAGCACATACAATACTTGTCTTTCTGAGTCTGGGTTACCTCACCCAGGAAGAGTTTTTCTAGTTCAATCCATTTGCCTACAAATTTCATGATGACATTTTTTTAACCACTGAGTAACACTCCATTATGTAAATGTACCATATTTTCTTTATCCATTCTTCTGTTGAAGGGCATCTAGATTGTTACCAGGTTCTGGCTATTACAAATAATGCTGCTATGAACATGGTTGAGCAGATGTTCTTGTGGTGTGGTTGAGCAACTTTTGGGTTTATGCCCAGGAGTGATATTGCTGGGTCTTGACGCAGGGGGATTCCTAATTTTCTGTTTCAGTATGTTATTAAGTGAGTAATGTCCCTCTTCATGCCTTCCTGTTGCCATGGTATTCTGCTCATTTTGGGCTCAAAGTAATAGAGACAGCTTACCTTGGACTGAAATCTCTGAAATAATGAGCCAAAATAAATTCCCAGTTTCAAATTTACTTACCTTTAATTTTGTTGAAAAAAAATGAAAAGCACCTGTGAGTAGTGTTAGAGAAAACAAATATTCATTGACAACTGTAAAATCATAGTAAGTTACAGTTATTTAATTCCAATACAAAAGATATAGATTACATTTTACCCTGTACATCACAAGATGGTTGGAATTTAGAGCCAAGGAACAGGTTGAAGATTAATGGATGAAAGATTATCTAAAGTAATCACAGGAGTAATTTAAATATGAACTGAAGTGGTATAACAGGATTCTTTCAAAAGATAGATTAAGGTGAGTAATTAATCCCTGTTCTTGGTTCATTGAACAGTATCAGTCATGACTTCCATTTTTTGATGCAGGCTTTAAATCTACTCAGCCTCAGGCAATTGGCTATAGCACCATAAATATACTAAATCAGGGAGGTAGCTGGCATCTATGTTAAAATTATAGGAGATGCAGAAATGATTTTAGGAGAAAGTTTAGGAGGCCCAATTCAATTTCCACAAAGAAGCATTTTTATTCATTTATATTTTTGAAGACGATAAAGGAGATTATTTGCTTTATTCATCATGTCTAATTTATTCCTTTAGACCATTTGAACAATCTGTTGGATTATGGAACAAAGAACATTGATCAAATAGTTTTAACAATTAAGTATTTCTAAATGGAGTTTAATTTCTATGAAAATAAAGAAACTGATTATTGTATGGAATAAAAATGATTTAATTGTGAGTTCAAAGAACAGTTAATTTTTAATATTTGAATTCATTTTATGATGAAATCATTAAAGAAATGATAGTGTTAGAAAACTTGTAGATTTTTCTGATTTTTACTTAGTATCAGGTGTTCTAGAAAAGTCTCTGAAGCCAGGATGCAGTGACGCACGCCTTTAATCCAAGGACTTGGGAGGCAGAGCGAGGCAGATCTCTGTGAGTTTGAGGCCAGCCTGGTCTACAGAGCAAGATCCACAACAGGCACCACAACTACATGGAGAAACCCTGTCTCAAAAAGACAGAAAGAAAGGAAGAAAGAAAGAAAGAAAGAAAGAAAGAAAGAAAGAAAGAAAGAAAGAAAGAAAGAAACGAAGGAAGGAACGAAGGAGAGAGAGAGAGAGAGAGAGAGAGAGAGAGAGAAAGAAAGAAAGAAAGAAAGAAAGAAAGAAAGAAAGAAAGAAAGAAAGAAAGAAAGAAAGAAAGAAAGAAAGAAAGAAAGAGTCTCTGAATGTTCCATACAGCAACAGGTATGAACAATATCCATAAACTGTTCATCTTCAAAAGTTATGCAGCTTACAGTGGTTGAAGGGAAGCATCAAAACTGTTTTCATTGATTTCAATTCACCAAAGTAGGGTTAAATTTGGAATATTAGTTCATTGAGTTGTAGTCAGATATCCAACATAACTAGAAAACTCATAATGTAGTCCTGTTGGTAAATGAGGAAACTTCATAAATGATAAGTGACACTGAAAAACTCTGGAAGTCACCCTGCTTCTCAACAAAAATAATGAAAGACTGTTGTATTTGTAATATAGTGCAATGAAACAAAGATTGAAAATATAAGATTTAAGTCTGCTTTTGTGGGATTTTTAACAAGGAATTTCTGAGCTTTTGAAGCCTCTTCAGGAAAGGATTTTAAGCCAAAGCTTCATCTTCAAACTTCTTGCAAAACCTGCAGATTTGGGTGAATTCCTAGCTTCACAAAGTCATACAAATACCTTAGATTAGTGGGCTTAACAGGAAGTAAATTAGCTTATCCATTTACAAAATAAAATATTAATGTAGTTCATTAGATCAGATATTTTTCCAACATGAATTGATTTACATAAATCATTGTTCTTTAAAATTTACTGGTTATATTGGAAAATAAAACATTTCATCAATGTCTTGCTAATATAATTAAGGTTTTTAATACAGTCAACAATACATAATTATAAGAAGAATTAATTCATACTGAACTTATGACAATATATGACTTTAAATTATTGCAATCTTGTTTCTGAATTATCAAGGGAACACATAGCAAAAACTTCAATATTTCTATTTTATTCACAAAAATATAATTTATAATCTTGCTTTTTCTATAAATAGTTTAAGAGAAAAGAATGTTTCTTTAACTCTGGGAAAAATCATGAATTAGCAGAATTTTACATAAAAGTCTTGTAAATTACCTCCATCAGTTCTTTTAGTTGCCTGTAAATTATTGTTCTGCTTAATGCTATTCCAAATTTTCACTAATCCAAAAGTTTCTTTATTTTGAAATTATTTCCAAATCTTAGGATAGGCTCTTGAAATTTGAAACTTGTATAACAGAGAACTTGTAAGACATTTTGTTTTATGAATGTATTTCGCTAAAAATCAGTTTGAGAATATAACTAAGTATAAACATTTTCACAGAATTCAAATTGAAATAAGAACTATTTCTGAATGAAATGATTTTAAATGTTGACAATTAAATATTTGATTATAATTAATTACAATAATAAATAATTACAGTTGGCAAGGAAATTTGGGCATTTCTGTAACATACAATATTTTATCATAGTCTTTAAAAGGAGAAAATTTTAATTTAATTTTTCTTCAGTATATCAACAACTGAGGCTATTTTTAATGTATCTGTATATATGAATCCATCCATTCTTAGCCAGTTTTGCACATGCATTTATTTTCTCAAAAATCTTTTTAAATACTCCATTTTTTTATTCATCAGCTCTTTTTCATATTTTTTCTTTTTCTTTCTGGAAATAACTAAAACAGCAATTTTACTTGCAGAATTAATTACTTCTTCTCTTAATAGAAAACACTCTCATGCTTTAGATTTTTTTATTGAATATGTGTCCTACTTTTCTTAGATATTTTGCACATAATTGTTTATTATATATTTTGCAATAGTTTCAACTTTATACATTGATTAATTTTTTATTATTTCAGAATTTAATACATGAATGTAACATGTTTTGATTAAATACACTTTCTCTCCTCTAACTGCTACACAGTTCCATTACTTCTCCTTCCCAACTTCATGTGCTCTTTTTTTAATGATTTATTTATTTTTATTTTTATGTACATTGTTGTTCTGCCTGCATATGTATCTGTCTAAAGGTGTCAGATTCCCTGGAACTGGAATTACAGATAGTTTTAAGATATCATGTAGGTGCTGTGAAATGAACCTGGGTCCCTTTGAAGAGCAGCTAATGCTTTTAACTGCTGAGCCATCTCTCCAGTTCCTCATGTACTCTTTTAAAATGAACTTAGTTCATAAAATGATGCCTGTATGTGCATGGATGTAGAACTATCCTTGGGTCATAGACAACCAGACAGAGTCTACATCCTTAACTATATATAATAAAATGGTTATTAAGTAAGAATTACAGTTACAATATCCAGTCCATTTGTATTTGGCAAATTTACAGAAAATACTCTATCTTATTTTTATGACTCTAGAATTTTATAACTAATTTATCTTTTATCATAACTAAGGAAAACTTTAACTATGACTATCTAGTCTTCAACTCCATCAAAGATCCCAGAAGGGTGAAATATTACCTAACATCAGGGAAATCAGGCTGCCAGGACAGTCACCCAAAGTTCTTTTGTAACATTGGGGCATCCATCTTCGCCCTACAGGCTTAGTATATTTGACAGACTTTTCTGAGTTGCAGGAAATTTTGAAGAACTGTCCTATCTTGACTTGGCAAAGTTCACCAGTTATTTTCTTTTTTTATCCTGCTCATCCAGTTCAGACAGTATATTGTCAGCAACTGAGGCAAGGGTAGTTTCTTTGTCCACATAGCTAGCTGTTGCCATAAAGAAAACAAACTCCATACAGAGTTTCTTCAATGCCCATCATCTTTTCAGAAGTAGATTGGTGCTGCCAAGAGGAGAAATGTCTCACTGGCATGAAAAGCCTTAGGTTATTAAACATATTAAATGCCATATTATGTCGGTTTCTGTGTTTGAAGACCATCTATCTATCTAAATATATGTTTTTGACCTTGAAAACATACCTAATATGACTGTAAGTTTGACTATTATAGATGTTTATGTAGCAGGAATCTTAAAAGTTCTTATTAATAAAATCAAACCCGAGGCCAGTTATTGGGGTGAATACTGGAAGGTCAGAGAGACAGAATAAGCCACAACTATCTCACCTCGCCGGATCCTCAGCTGGTCTTGTCTCCTCAGACTGGAGGCCTCTGAGTCCTCATCCGGAATGGGTCTCAGCTGAATTACTGCTCAAAAGCCTGAATGCTTATCCAGCCAAATCTTAACCAGCCAAAAGCTTAACCAGCCAAATGCCTCTAGTTTCTGGTCCTCACGCCTTATATATATCTTTCTACTTTCTACCACCACTCCCTGGGATTAAAGGCTGGCTTTCTGGGATTAAAGGCATGTCACCATGCTTGGCTGTTTCCAATGTGGCCTTGAACTCACAGAGATCCAGAGGGATTTCTATCTCTGGAATGCTAGGATTAAAGGTGTGAGTGCCACCATTTTCTAGCCTTTGTATCTAGTGGCTGTCTGTTCTCTGACCCCAGATAAATTTATTAAGGTACACAATATTTTGGGGAACACAATACCACCACATGTTTATTAATCTGTATTTTAATTATATATTACATTTTTAAATGAGCTGCATAAATATAATATACTAAATAAGAGTAGAAACATATATGCAGTATAGTAAAATTAACTTTGAATTTGCATCAATATACAAAAATCCATACCAATTGAAAATATTTAAGACTAGTTGTTGTTTTTTTGGTTTAAAAGTAGATTCAATTGTCTACCCTTTTATACTATCATCTATTTTATAACCCTATTTTTCTATCCAGAAAGAGAACCTTGAATCTAATCTCCCTTGTTCAGCTTTTTTCTTGACCACTACTAATAACAACTTGTAACCAATCCTTCTTAAATGATAATAAATATACATAACTATCTTTTGGGAAATTGGATGACACTCTATAGACTTCTTCCTGTTGGTTGTAGGTATTGTTATCATTTGGAGATGCTTAAGAAACTTGGGATAATAATGAGGTCTCAACTGGAATAGTCTGTGAGTCTGGACCATCTCAGCCAGCATCCTTGAAGATTTTTTTGGATGCTGGATCACTTGAAACATCCATTTTCATTGCTGTCTAGTCCCCTTTCTCTGAAAATATAAAAACTTTTAAAGGTAACAAAATTATTATGAGTATAGACTGTGCATTTTACATAAGTCAGCCAAAGATGATTTTCTGTTATGTGTTTGAGCAGGTAATATATACATCACATATCTTGTAGTTCTTTTAGTTTCAATTCTTTGTAGCCAGGATTTTCAGGGGTCTTCCTCAGTCAAACCTGATTTTCTTGAACCCAGAATGCACATCTCATTTCCTGTGGAAATGAAAACATAACCTCTCCCCCCAAGTAACACATCTTTTGACTTAAATTTTAAGGTTCAGATGTTTTTAAAACATACAGATTGGTTTAATCTAGCTGTTTTAATAATCCAGTGTTTTTTAGCAGCCAAAAAAGTCAAAGAAAATACAATAACATACAGGACCCAGACTCTGTATTCCCCATCTCTACATGCCTTATTATATTGTTTTATAACTCTGTTCCTTTGGTAAGGACTTTCTATACCCCTTTTCTTTTCTCTCCCAGGCCTATGTATATTTTTAAACACACTGTAACCCATTTAGATATTTTTTTCCACCTGAATCCGTCTTTACTGCGTATCTGTAAACTTTTCTGTCTACATGAGCAAAAACCCTAAACCCTCTATGAAGCACACTACTGGGAGAATACCTCTCTGTACCACAGCCATGTGAGAGAGTTCAAGAACCCTCCATGCAGGTTAGTTCATGGTGTGCTGGCAGTTTCTAGGAGATGTGTCTCCATACTGCAGCAGGTATGAGAGACACAATACTAGAAGTCCCATTTGGTTCCATTTCTGTTCATTTAGAACCTTTTTAAAAAAGCATTCTATGGCTTTATGTGGATGTACATGGCACTGGACATTGGGCCCCATTTGTAGGCAGAGTTTTCCTGTACCATAGCTGCTCTCAAATAAACACACTGAGGCTTATATTAATTATAAATGTTTAGCCAATAGCTCAGGGTTATTACTAACTAGTTCTTACATTTTAAGTTAACCCATATTCCTTATTTATGCCATGAGGTAGTACCTTTATTAACATGGCATGTTCATCTCCTGCTCCCTCTGTATCTGGCTAGCAACTCCTCTCACTCCGTCCTTCTTCCTCCCAGAATTTTCCTAGTTTGCCTCACCCTCCTAACCTTATTATGCTTAGCTGTTGGCCAGTCATATTCTTTATTAAACAAATCCAAGTGACAAATCTTCACAGAGTACAAAAGGATTATTCCACAGCAAAAATAACTTTCTATTTTAACTTGTATTACAAATTTAAAAATATCTTTTTAGACCTATAACATTTTTGATATAAATACCTTAAGTGTTAATGTTTCTCAACATTTATAAAGGTTACATCTCTTTTGTGAGCTTTTTAAAAAATGAGTAATAAAGAAAACAGTAAAACTATATCTCATCTTCAATCCCATCAGAGACCTGAGAAGGACAAAATATTACCTGAGTAAACAGTAAGTTCAGAGTAAGCAACTTCTAAAACTATACAAATGACATAAATGATTTGCTGCCTGGACAATTACCCTAAGGCACCTCTGTAATTTTGGGGAATCCATCTTCAGCCTACAGGCCTAGTATATCTGATAGACTGTTTTATGAAGCAGGAATTTTGAACTACAGGCCTAACTTGTCTTGGCAAAGTTCAGGAATCAATTTCCTTTGTGTCCTGTTTGTCCAATTTGGACAGCAAACTGTCAGCAGGCAGGGCAAGTGCAGTTTCTTGCCCAGTGGCTAATGTTGCCACATTGAAAGCAGATTTCCTATGGAGGTTTGTCAAAGCCCATCATCTTCTCTGCAGTAGATTGGTTGTTGCCAGGAACAGACATATCTCACTGTAATGAAAAGTCTTATGTTACTAGTAAAACATTTTAAGTGCCATATTCTATAGCTCTCTGAAGTGTTTGAAGACTACCTATCTATCTAAAATATTACTCTGTTTAACCTTGAAAACATACCTAACATGACTGACTACAGGTTTGATTGTTATAGAGGACTAACTACTAACCTGCATTTCTTAATTATCCTAAACATTTTGTAATAATAATTCTCAAGGACTAGAACTTTACATTACATTTTAGATGAGTTGCATAGGTACAATATCTTAAATAAGAGTAGAAACATATATGCAGTATGTTATAACAAAAATAACCTTAAATTTGTATCATGATACCAAAATCCATGCAGTGTGAAATTTTGAGACTAGTAGTTGTTTTTTAAATAAAAAATAGATTTAATAATTTACCATTTTATCCTATAATTTATACACACTCTTTTTCTTTCACTAGATAAGAGATAAAGAAGGAGAGAGGAAATGGAAAAAGAAAGAAATTCATTAATCTAATCGCCTTTGGTTAGTTTTCTCCCTGACCATGACCAATAACAACTTGCAACTAAACCCCCTAAACAATGACAAAATCTATAACCCAATGAATGACCAAAAACTCCCACCAAAACTCTTGGGAATGTGGGTGCCATGTTCTTACAAGTACTTCCTATTATCTGTGGGTGATGGCATCTTTAGGGAACACTGGAAAAATGGGAGGGTGGTCAAATCCTGGTAGTGCTAGGGGTATCATTTCTCGTCCATTCTCAGTGTGAGCGGAAAGTTCAGGGCTTATCTTCATTTTTAAAGGGATTTTTTTTAATTGGGTTGTATGACCTGTTCAATGTATTCTGAATATTGGTCTCTAATCACTTGTATTACTTGAAAATATTTTCTTTCATTCAGTATGTTGGTTTTTTCACTGTAGAGTCTACATTTTGACATACAAGTCCTACTTATCTACTTTTGCTGCTGTGCTTGCCATTTGATAGTTAAAAATGCTACATCAATATAATGAATCATTTCTTGTATTTTCACTCTTGAAATCTTTATACATTTAGTTCTTGCAGTTGGGCATTTCAACATTTTAAATTTGGTTTATATTTAATCTTTATGATAAGATTACAAGTTACTCTTTTGCATAAAATTATAGAGTTTTCCTGACAGTTTTAAATGGAATTAGATTGTGTGATCTTAGAAATATTGTCAAAAATCATTTGACGGTGAACATGAGTGTGTAATTCTGGGCTCTGTATTTCATGTTTTATTTCTTTTTGGTTAGTATGCAAAATAATGGAATTCATTATGACATTTTCATATATACATATATATCTCAAACTATACTTCTATTTGTATCTTTTCCTCTTTTCCATATACCTCTTCTTCCATTCTCATTGTTCATCATTTAACTAACAATACCACCTCTACTTTTATGTTGCATATATATGTATGTATATTCACATTTTTACATGAATATATAAAAAGTCTAGATTTTTCATTTAAGAGAAACCATGTATAATTTCTCTTTATTCTCTAGTTAAGGTCTCTTGATTCTTCAAATACATATTGTAAATTGCTTCCTTTTTTTTAAACAGATGTTAGTGCCTCCTTTTTTTTTTTAAACAGAAGAAAATATCTTAATTCTGTTCAAACCCAACTAGGGCTCTGTAAAGATTTAAAGGTATAAAAATAACATCAGGACAGAAATAACACCCACATAAGTCACTGTGGCATCCAGTTTTTATTCACAAAAAAGCTACAGTCCATCTTTTAATTTTTTTTGAAAAATCCATGACATTATAGAACTACACTGAAATGTATTAATATTACACTCTTACATTTCCATGACAAACAAAAATTCATGAGCCAAAAAACCCAAAAAAATGGAAAAAAGGGGGAGAAGCTTATAAAACTAAATATGGATATCTCAACATAACTGCTTGAACAAGAAAGGAATTAAAATGCTTTTAATTAAAAAATCATGAGTGGATGATAAAGTGTGCAGAAACTGAAAATTTACAAACTCTTTAAAACCTGGAATTGCTGACTGTTCAGAAACTACGCAGATGGATTATGGGTGGTGAACAGCATAAAGGGGTTATGGGTGAATATGCACAGTTCTAGCTGTTTCCCATGCCACCTGTCTCCGAGGAAAGCCTGACGTTGATTAGATACTGAGCCAGGCTAATACTGGCAGCCGATCCAGTGATGGTAACCTGCCTATCAGTAGATCCTTCCATTGGGTTTGAAATTTTGATCTGCACCCCAGACATCTGATGGATCTCATTGATTTTGGCACCCTAACACCTGATTATGCAGCCAATTAAATCATTTGGAATGGTGAGTTCATGAGAAGTAGTTTGAACAGATGCATCCAAACCTGCGCTAAATCTGGTGTTGCCATGGGTCATGAGAAAATGAGACTTGCATTGCCAACTGGTACAGCTTGGTCAAATCTGGCTGTGAAATGGCAAACTGTCCCTGAATAGTGCAGGCCTCTAGAGGTGGTCCCTCCAGGTCAGGGTTGAGACACATGAAAGGGGTGGTGTGGAGAAAGCTCACACTGTCACTGCCTGTGCTGTAGTTTCCTGACCACCTGCAAAGATGACTGGAGAACTTGAGGGCTTGGGCTGGTACAGGGTAGTCACGCCCTTAGGGGGGGATTCCAACATGACCACGCAGATCTGTTTTGACACACTCAATGATGGATTGAGGAGTGCTGGCAATAGTGATTGCCCATTCAATTGAGTTGGGGTGCATATCCCCTGGCACCTGGACCTGAGCTCCCATATTCTCCATTTCCTTGATCTTGCAACCACCTTTTCCAATGAGAGAGCCACACTGACTAGCAGGGACCACCCACAATAAGGTAACTGACTGTTACTGGCAGGTGTATTATTGGTCATAGAGTTGCTTATGTCCTCTTTCAGTTTGTCAATGATCATAGCAAGGCTTTGAAGATGGCATTAGTTGGTCCAGCCAAAGTTATAATTCTCGAAGGACTATTTCTTCCTGAGATGTTGATACATGAATCACTCTGCTCACGCATCTTCTTAACAGATTCTTCTTTCTTTCTAGTGATACTGCCAACTTCCTTTCCATTCATAAGTAGCCTGATGGTGAGGGTGACATTGAATCCATCTTCAATCACACCAGTGTCCATGTCTAGTAGTTACAAGGAGGCAGACTTTGAGTGGTAAATTCTTTGGTCACTGGAAGTGTGAGTCAACTGAGGGGGAAAAGTAGAGAGGTGGGAAAGGGCTAATGCCTCCTTCTTACATGTAATGCATGTATATAAATCTCAATTTCTTCTGAAAAGTATTTGTTAGTATTATTCATCTGATATTTTATCCATTTCAGTAGTTTTAAACTTAGAGATGGAAGAGTTACATTTATGATCTTTTGGAGGAGTCATATTTTCTTTGTTTTTCATGTATGTTTGTGTTAATATCTTCATATTTGTTGGTCTAGATACTTTCAGTGGTTTTATTTGGGGCTCATCTTAGGGTGCAGCCTACTGTTCAATGTTCATTCTCCAGTAACACTCAGAAAGGACAAAGCAAATTGCTACAAAAATGAAAATACAATTAAAATCAAATATAATTGATTGATATGGTACTAAAAATCACTATAAGAAAAATAGTCAAGGTTATATAAAGTACTATGAAGTTAAAGATCATTTAGAGTAAATGATTATGTGATTTTGGTCTTTGTGTCTGTCAATGTGATATATAACTTTTATTGATTTACAAAAGTTAAACCATCCCTGAATGTCTGGAATAAAACCACATTGTTCACTTTTTCAATGTGATCTTGAATTTAGTTTGCCAGGGTTTTATCAAGACAACTTGCCTCTATATTAATCAGGAAGATGTGTTCGTAATTGTGGAAAGCTTTCTGGAATAAGCATTCCAGCACCAATGAGAGTGGAAGGGAGAAGTCACCTGTTTACAGAAGCCATGACTGATCCTAGAAGGCTTTAATCCTGAGTCCAGTTTATATTCTCATTTTATACTCTTAATACCACAAGGTAGCCGGGCGTTGGAGGTGCACACCTTTAATCCCAGCACTTGGGAGGCAGAGCCAGGCAGATCTCTGTGAGTTTGAGGCCAGCCTGGCCTACCAAGTGAGCTCCAGGAAAGGTGCAAAGCTACACAGATACACAGAGAAACCCTGTCTCGGAAAAAAAAAAAAAAAACAAGGTAGAGTGGGCTTAATGTAGCAGTCAGCAGGTTGTTACAGACAATGACCTATTGTTTCAAGTATATCTCCAGGTCATTCTGCTCCAGGTAGCAAATGAAATCATGCTTGGCAAATAGGCAGTACAACAGTGTATTAAATATATCACTAAATAAATTTATAAAGATTATCTAGTAATTGGTATTTTGCACCTTATTCTACTTCATAATTTAAATATTTTGTGATGCCTTTGTCTGTATTCCAAGTAATACAGGCTTCATAAAATGAATTTGGAAACGTTCATTCTGCTTCTATTGCATGAAATAATTTGAATAGTATTGGTCACAGTTCTTCATTGAATTCTACTAGAATTCTTCAGTAATTCCATCTGGTCCTGAACTTTGCATTAGTTGGAGGGATTTTTATTACTTCAATTCATTGGTGGTTATAGAACTCTTTAAATAATTTGTTTCATCCTAATTTAATTTTGTTATACTGTATTTATTCAGAGATTCATTTCTTTTAGACTTTCTACATTAAAGTAATGGATGTTTTTAAAGTATATATTTGTGATTTTCTGAATTTCATTAATATCTGCTATGTTATCTCCTTTTTCTTTTTTTTCATTTTTCTTTATTAAGAAATTTTCTACTCGCTCCACATACTATCCACAGATTCCCCCCTCCTACCTCCTCCCACCCCCAGCCCTCTTTCCCAAGCCACCCTGCATCCCCATATCCCCCAAGTCAAGGTCTCCCATGAGGACTCAGCAGAGCCAAGCATATTGAGCCTAGGCAGGTCCAAGCCCCTTCCCACTGCACCATGGCTGTGCAAGGTGTCACACCACAGGCACCGAATTCCAGAAGCCTGCCCATAGACCAAGGACAGATCCCCATCCCCCTGCCTGGGTGCCCTCCAAACAGTTCGAGCCAAAAAACCATCTTCTGTATCCAGAGGGCCTAGTCCAGTACCACGGGGGCTCCACAGCCACCAGTCCACAGTTCATGGGATGCCACAAGTGTGGCTGGTCATCTCTGCATGTCCTCCTATCATGATCTCGACATCCTTTGCCTGCAGTATCTCTCCTCTCTCTCATCAATTGTATTCACGGAGCTCAGCCTGGTACCTGGTGGTGAATTTCTGTATCTGCCTCCATCAGTCACTGGACAAAGGCTCTATGATGACAGCTAGGTTATTTGCTAGACTGGTCACCAGAATAGATCCTTCCAGGCACCCTCTGGACCACTGCCAGCAGAACAAGGTGGGGTCCAGTGAGAGCCTCCCCAGTACCCTGCCTCTTCCTATTAACATGATGTCCTCAACTATCCTTCCTGCCCTCCCACTCTGTCCCAGTTCCAGCTTGACCCTCCCATTTCTCTATGTTCTCATCCCCCATTTCTTGCCCTCTGCCACCCTCTCACACCCACTCTACTCATGTAGATCTCATCCACTTCTCCTTCACAGGGTCATCCATGTGTCCCTCCTAAGGGTCTTTCCCTGTTAGCTAGCCTCTCTGGATTTGTGGGTTGCAGTCTGGCCATCCCTTCCCTCACATTTAGTATCCACTTATGAGTGAGTACATACTAAGTTTGTCCTTCTGAGTATGGGTTACCTCACTCATGATGATATTTTCTAGTTCCATCCTTTTGCCTGCAAATTTCATAATATCATTGTTTTTTTTAACTGCTGAGTAGTATTCCATTGTGTATATGTGCCATATTTTCTTTATCCATTCTTCAGTTGAAGGGCATCTAGGTTGTTTCCAGGTTATTGCTATTACGAATAATGCTGCTATGAACATAGTTGAGCATGTGTCCTTGTGGTAAGATTTAGCACTCTTTGAGTATATGCCCAAGAGTAGTATAACTGGGTCTTGAGGAAGACTTATTCCCAATTTTCTGAGAAACCGCCATACTGATATCCAGAGTGGCTGTACAAGTTTGCATTCCCACCGACAGTGGATGAGTGTTCCTCTTGCTCCACATCCTCTCCAATATAAGCTGTCTTCAGTGTTTTTGATCTTAGTCATCCTGACAGGTGTAAGATAGTGTCTCAGAGTTGTTTTGATTTGCATTTCTCTGATGACTAAGGATGTTGAGCAGTTCCTTAAATGCCTTTCAGCCATTTGAGATTTTTCTGTTGAGAATTCTCTGTTAAGCTCTGTAGTCCTTTTTTTTTTTTTAAATTGGATTGTTCAGTATTTTGATGTCTAGCTTTTTGAGTTCTTTATATATTTTGGAGATCAGGCCTCTGTCAGATGTAGGGTTGGTGGAGATCTCTTCTCATTCTGTAGGCTGTCATTTGGTCTTATTGACCGTGTTTTTTGCTCTACAAAAGCTTCTCATTTTAAGGAAGTCCCATTTAGTAATTATTGGTCTCAGTGTCTGTGCTACTGGTGTTATATTTTGGAAGTGGTCTCCTGTGCCAATTCATTCCAGGCTACTTCCTACTTTCTCTTCTATGAAGTTCAGTGTAACTGGATTTATGTTGAGGTCTTTGATCCAATTGGACTTAAGTTTTGTGCATGGCGACAGATATGGATCTATTTGCAATCTTCTGCATGTTGACATCCAGTTATGCCAGCACCATTTGTTGAAGATGCTTTCTTTTTTCCATGGTACAGTTTTGGCTTCTTTGTTGAAAATCATATGTTCATAGGTTTGTAGATTAGTGTCAGGGTCTTCAATTCCATTCCATTGGTCCACATGTTGGTTTTTATGCCAGTATCAAGCTATTTTTATTACTATAGCTCTATAGCAGAGCTTGAGGTCAGGGATCATGATGCCTCCAGAGGTTGTTTTCTATACAGGATTCTTTTAGCTATCCTAGGTTTTTTGTTTTTCCATATAAAGTTAAGTATTGTTCTTTTCAAGTCTGTGAAGAATTGTGTTGGGATTTTGATGGGGATTACATTGAATCTGTAGATTGCTTTTGGTAAGACTGCCATTTTACTATGTTGATTCTACCTATCCAAGAGCATGGGAGATCTTTCCATTTTCTGATATCTTCTTCAATTTCTTTCTTTGGAGACTTAAAGTTCTTATCATACAGGTCTTTCACTTGCTTCACTTCAGAGTTACCCTGAGGTATTTTATATTATTTGTGACTCTTGTAAAGTGTGATGTTTCTCTGATTTCTTTCTCAGCCCCTTTTTCATTTGTATATAAGATGGCTACTGATTTTTTTGAGTTAATCTTGCATTCTGCCACCTTACTGAAGGAGTTAATCAGCTGTAGGAATTCCCTGGTAGAATTTTTGGGGTCACTTATGTATACTATCATATCTGCTGCAAATAATGAAAGTTTGACTTCTTAATTTCCAATTTGTATCCCCTTCATCTCCTTTTGTTGTCTTATTGCTCTAGCTAGAATTTCAAGTACTATATTGAATAAGTATGGGGGGAGTGGACAGCTTTGTCTTATTCTTGATTTTAGTGGAATCGTTCTGAGTTTCTCTCCATTTTATTTGATGTTGGTTGTCGGCTTGCTGTAAGTTGCCTTTATTATGTTTAGATATGTCCTTGTATTCCTGTTCTCTCTAGAACCTTTATCATGAAGGGGTGTTGAATTTTGTCAAAGGCTTTTTCAGCATCCAATGAGATGATCATGTGTTTTTTTTTTCTTTCAGTTTGTTTATATGGTGTATTACATTGACAGATTTTCACATGTTGAACCATCCTAGGATGAAGCCTACTTGGTCATGGTGGATCATTTTTTGATGTGTTCCTGGATTTGGTTAGCCAGTATTTTATTGAATATTTTTGCATAAATGTTCATGAGGGAGATTGGTCTGTAATTCTCTTTCTTTGTTGCATCTTTGTGTGGTTTGGGTATCAGGGTAACTGTAGCCTCATAAAAAGAATTTGGTAATGTTCCTTCTGTTTCTAGGGTGTGGAACAATTTGAAGAGTATTGGTATTAGCTCTTGTTTGAAAATCTGGTAGAATTCTGTGCTGAAACCATCTGGTCCTGGGCTTTTTTTGGTTGGGAGACTTTTAATGGCCTTTTCTATTTCCTTAGGGGTTATTGGTCTATTTAAATAGTTTATCTGGTCTTGATTTAACTTTAGTATGGGGTACCTATCCAGAAAATCATCCATTTCTTTAAGATTTTCCAATTTTGTGAAGTACAGGTTTTTGAAGTATGACCTGATGATTCTCTGGATTTCCTCATTTTCAGTTATTATGTCCCCCTTTTCACTTATGATTTTGTTAATTTAGATTCTCACTCTCTGCTTTTTGGTTAATTTGGATAAAGGCTTATCTATCCTGTTGATTTTCTCAAAGAACCAACTCTTTGTTTCATTGATTCTTTGTATTGTTCTCTTGGTTTCTATTTTATTGATTTCAGCCTTCAATTTAATTATTGCCTGGCATCTGTTTCTCCTGGGTGAGTTTGCTTCTTCTTGTTCTAGAGCTTTCAGGTATGCTGTTAAGTCACTAGTGTGAGATTTCTCCAACTTCTTTATGTGGGCATTTAGAGCTATTAATTTTCCTCTTAGCACTGCTTTCATGGTGTCCCATAAGTTTGAGTATGTTGTGCATTTGTTTTCATTGAATTCTAGGAAATCTTTAATTTCTTTCCTTATTTCTTCTTTGATCCATTGGTGATTCAATTGGGCATTATTCAGTTTCCATGAGATTGTAGGCTTTCTGTAATTTTTTTGTTGTTGAAGTCTAACTTTAAGTCATGGTGGTCTGATAAGACACAGGAGGTTATTTAAATTTTTTTGTGTCTGTTGAGATTTGGTTTGTGACTAAGCATGTGGACGATTTTGGAGAAGGTTCCATGGGGTGCTGAAAAGAAGGTATATTCTTTTGTGTTAGAATGGAATATTCTGTAGATATCTATTAAGTCTATTTGAGTCACAATGTCTGTTAGTTACCTTATTTCTCAAGTTTCTGTCTGGCAGACCTGTCCATTGGTGAGTGTGGGGTGTTGAAGTCTCCCACTACTAGTGTATGGGGTTTGATGTCTGATTTAAGCTTTAGTAATGTTTCTTTTATGAATGTTGGTGACCTTGTATTTGGGGCATAAATATTCAGAATTGAGACTTCATCTTGCTGGATTTTCCCTGGGATAAATATGTAGTGTCCTTCCTGATCTCTTTTAATTGATTTTAGTTTGAAGTCTATTTTATTAGATATTAGGATAGCTACACCAGCTTGCTTCTTAAATCTGTTTGATTGGAAAGTCTTTTCCCAGCCTTTTATTCTGAGGTGTTGTCTGTCTTTGAAGTTGAGGTGTGTTTCTTTTATGCAACAAATGGATGGAGTTTGTTTTCATATCCATTCTATTAGCCTGTGTCTTTTTATAGGTGAATTGATACCATTGATATTGATGGATATTAATGACCAGTGACTGTTAATTTCTGTTATTTTTTTGGTGGTAGTGTTGTATGTTTCCCTTCTTTGGTATTTGTTGGTATGGGACTATCTGTTGCCTGTGTTTTCATGGGTGTATCTAACTTCCTTTGGTTGGATTTTTCCTTCAAGTGCTTTCTGTAGGGCTGGATTTATGGAGAGATATTGTTTACATCTGGTTTTATCATGGAATATTTTGTTTACTCGTTCTCTGTTGATTGAGAGTTTAGCTGGGTATAGTAGTCTGGGTTGGCATCCATGGTCTCTTAGTTTCTGCATAATGTCTGTCAAGGACCTTCTGGCTTTTAGAGTCTCCAGTGAGAAGTCAGGTGTTATTCTTATGGGTCTGCCTTTATATGTTACTTGAACTTTTTCCTTTGCAGCTCTTAATATTTTTTTTTCTTTATTCTGTGTGTTTAATGGTTTGATTATTATGTGGCATGGGAAGTTTTTTTGTTTTTTTTGTTTTTTTTTGTTTTGGCTCCAGTCTATTTGGTGTTCTGTAACCTTCTTGTATTTTTATAGGCATTTCCTTCTTTAGGTTGGGAAAATTTTCTTCTATGATTTTGTTGAATATACTTTCTGTGTCTTTGAGTTGGTATTCTTCTCCTTCTTCTATCCCTATTATTCTTAGGTTTTGTCTTTTCATGGTGTCCCAAATTTCCTGGACATTTTGGGTCATGGCTTTGTTGGCTTTAGTGTTTTCTTTGACTGATGAATCTATTTCTTCTACCATATCTTCAACTCCAGAGATCTGCTCTTCCATTTCTTGCATTCTGTTGGTTATACTTGCATCTCTAGTTCATGTTCATTTACTCAGATTTTCCACTTCCAGTATTACCTTAGTTGGTGTCTTCTTTATTGACTCCATTTCAGTTTTGAAATCTTGAACTGTTTCCCTCACTTGTTTAATTGCTTTCTCTTGGCTTTCAAAGGATTTACAGATTTCTTCCCATTTTTTGTTTGACTTTTCTTTGATTTATTCAAGGGAATTTTTCATTTCCTCTTTTAAGATCTCTAATATTTTCTTAAAGTCATTTTATGGTAGATGTCTTCTGTTTCTTCTGTGTTGGGGTGTTCAAGTCTTTCTGATATAGGTTCTGATGGAGCAATATTGGTTTTTATGTTATTGAGTGTATTTTTGCACTGGCATCTACCCATCTCTTTTTCTACTTGGTGCAAGTGGTGTCTGTGTCTGAGGGAGCCTCTCTTGGTCTGATTGGTACTCTTGATTCAGTGGGAGCTCTTGGTCTAGTTGATGCTGATGGACTTTTTGTCTCAGGGATCAGCTCTTAGTCCTACTGGTGCTAGTGGGCTCTGTCTCAAGGAATAGCTGCAGTCTTAGCGTGTGGTAGATGGTGGTAGTCTGACCTGTCTGCAGGAGATCTGCCTGCCAACTGGCCTCTTAGTCCAGTTCAGTGCTGGCGGGCTTCTGTCTCAGGAAACAGTTGTATTCTCGGAGGGTGGCTGGGATTTGGGGATGGTGGTAGTCTGTCCTATGTGCAGGAGGTCTACCTGCCAAGTGGCCTGAAACTGGAACTGCAATAGGTGGTGGTGCAGGGCACAGGATTATACCCCTGGGCCCAAAGCCTAGGGGCTGGGGTGTTCAGGTATGAGAATAAAGACTCACCTCTTAGTCCTTTCAGGTGCTGGCAGTCTCTGTCTCAGGGAACAGTCGCAGTCTCGCGTCTCCTTTTTCATTTCTAATTTAAATGATTTGAATGAGCTCTCTCCTCATTCTGGTTAGTTTGGATACATGTTTATCAATTTTATTTAATCTTTTCAAAGAACAAACTCTGTTTTATTGATTTCTCTACTTCATTTGTGATGTTGATAATTCTTCCCATATTCTGTTACAGAATTTGCATTGCTCTTCCTTTTCCAAGGCCTGAGGTACATCATTATGTTTTTGATTTGAGATCTCTCAAATTTTTTGATGCAGGTAATTAGCATTATAAACTTTGCTCTTAGGACTGTTTTCATTGTACTCCGTATGTTTTGGTATGTTGTGTTCTGGTATTCACTCAATTAAGAATTTCTTTAATTTTGTTATAGACTTCTTCAATAACATAATATCCTTCAGTAGTGTGTTGTTCAGTTTGCATGGGTTTTTATACTCTGTGGTTGCTATTGTTTTTGATATCCAGCTTTACTCCATTGCAGTCAGACAGAATACAGGGTGTTATGTGGGAGCCCCCAAAGGTTTTCTAGTGAGATCTGAGCTTGCTTTACACAGCAGGGCTGCATTAGGGGATGCCTTGACCAGGTGTGTGGTTACCAGGTGTTTAGGATGGTCTGCACTTGGCTGTGCTGGGAGTAGGTCTTTTGCTCCACCCCTAGGAATTCCTTTAAAAGACCTTTAGAAGAGACAGAAGGGGCTGCTGCATTTTAATCCTGGCCCTCACAAGGCTATCCTGTGTTTCTAACTTTCTCTCCCTTCTATATTTCTATCTAAATCTCCTATCCCTCACTCCTCAAGAGTCCCTGAGGTAAATAAATGTGGGAGCTGGTCTACCACCATGTTATTTCAATGTTCCTATATTTGTTGAGATACACTTTGTTTCCTAATATAAAGTTAATTTTGGAGTAAATTTCATGAGCTACTGAAAAGGATGTGTTTTCTTTAGTATTTGGGTAGAATTTTCTATATATGTCTCTTAGGTTTGTTTTATTTATGATGTCTTCTGACTATAATGTTTCTTTGTTTATCTTTGTCCAGATAAAATATTTGTTAGTGGGAGTGAGTACTGAAGTCAACCACTATCGATGTGTTGTTGTTAATCTCTGATCTTGCATCTAGTAATATTTCTTTTAAGAAATTGGGTACACCTATGTTTGGTGCATGTATATTTGAATTTGTAATATCATCTTGGTAGATTCTTCCTTTTTTGACATGAAGTGACCTTCCTTATTTCTTCTGATAATTTTGTTAGGTATTTCAATATTTATGCTTCCTTGTTTACTTGCTTAGTTTATTTTTTCAAGCACTTTATTCTAAGGTAGTGTCTACTATTGATGGCAAGGTGTGTTTCTTGGAGACAGCAAAAGAATGGATCCTGTTTTCTAATCCAATGCAGTAGTCTGCATATTTATATTGGAAAATTGAGACCATGAATATTCACAAATAACATGTTATTGAAAGGTGCTTATTAATTCCTGTCATATTCTTGATTTTGTGATATTTTCTTAGATCTCCTTTGACTAACTCTCTTGGTATTATATATTTGTTCCTTCATGTAACTTGAGTGTATTTAATCTTATCTTCAGAAAGAAGAATTACTTCTAGTATCCTTTGTGTAGATGTTTTGATGCTGTTTGAAATCAATTGTATGCCTGTTTCTTTTTCAAATTCTACTTTGTTTGGTATTTAGAGTTTCTCATATGTAAGATCATGTCATCTACAATCAAGGGGAAAAAACCACTTTCTTTGCAATATTGTATATTTTGCGTTCATTGCTATCACTTTCCCACACATAACTCAAGCCTAATGAAAGTTTTAAGGTTACTTCTTATATTCTGTTGGTGAAAAAAATAATAAAATAAAAGTAGGTAATAATATGTACTTTTGCTGATAGAAGAAGAGCTACTCATTAATTAATTGTTATTTAACAACATTTGTTTACTATTTCCAAATACTTTGCCATGTTCTAGAAATATAAGGGTACAAATTATAAACTTGTGCTCCACCACAAACTCACTTTTTGATTCATCTACATCATTAAGATATATTGTACATTTTTGAACAATAGTTCAAACTTAAATATGTCAATAGATCTAGGTTTTTCTTGAAAAACTTATTTTATCACTTAAATTCAAATGTCAGTTTTAATATTTTGATTGGAAGATAAGTCACTTAATCTCTCTTTGCATATAATATGTATAACATTTAATGTTACCTTATATAATATTACTGTTTATATGAAAGTGATAAATATTTAACATCTTTATATTTAATGTAATTTAATTTAATTATTAAACATTATTTATCTCACAAGTTTTGTGACAGATTTGAGGTAGTGAATATTGGAAGAAATATTTACTGTTATTTTGAAAGTTTATTGTGACTTCAGTCAATTTATTTTATCTATAAGCTGTATTTTTACTAGGTCAATTTTTCATAAGTGTTATTGTATAGCTTTAATACCATTTGGGTGTCACAAGCAGAAATAAAGTAAAAATCTATTTTAAGTGGCAACACAGTTTTACATAAAACCATAATTGACAGGATATTTTCTTCTGTATTATGACTTTCTTTAATTCTAGTTATTTAAAAAAATTGTTTGCAGAATTATTGTGTTGGCTTGAATGAGAAATGTTCCCAGTAATCTCAGGCATTTGTAAACTCGATTCCCAGCTGGTGTCACTGTTTGGGGAAGTTTGGGATGATGTAGCCTTGCTGGAGAAAGTATGTCATTGTGAACAATCTTTGAGAGCCTAAGGTCTGTCTGTACTTTCAGTTAAGGATATGATCTCTCAGCTTGCTGCTCCTGTCCCTAAGCCTGCCTCTTGTTTCCATGTTTCCCTACCATCCTGGACCTTATCCTCTTGTACCATAAGCACAAATAGAGTCTTTCTTCCATAAACTTCCTTAGTCAAAGTATCTTACCACAGCAATGGAAAAGTAACTAACGCATTTTTAGTACCACTCATATTGCTTAGTGGAAATAACTTCAGATTTTCCGTAGTTTTTAAATTTTTTTAATTTAATTTATTTTTTTAAATTTTCTCATCTTTAACATTGTGATCTTGATATTGCTAGGGTGTGGATAAGATTTATTTCTCAAAGGTTTACATGCTGGGAGCTTAGTTTATATTGCACTGATAATGAACAGTAGTGGCTCTTTAAAAAGAGAAACCCAGTGGAATACATTTGGTTCATGACTGCAAGACCCTTCTTAGGGCTTAGTGTTTATTATGCTGAATGGGCTGAGTCTTGCAAGAGTGGATTATAGGGTTATTATAAAGGCCAGATTGCAAAGTAAACAACATAACTGTTTAAAATGTTCATAATGAGAATATCATTTTCTAAAATGAATAGAGCCTAAGAATAAAAATAACAACTGTTAAAATATTCAGATCCTAGGAGTTCAGTTTGAATGTGACTTTAGAAAGAAAAACTTAGAAGAACATAGCTGCTATTGTAAGATTTGAAAAAGGTGAAACAGATGCATCCCTGTGTGATGTTCTGGCAATTCTGGAAAAGGAGGCCAAGTGGTTTATGATAAATTTAAATTACAGGACAAAACTCCAGAGGTTAGATGATAACTTTCAGCATAATTGACAAAGCAGATAAACATATTCTATCTCATGTTTAAAAATGATTGATACACTATAATATGAAATAACTTCAGACTTTGAAATTTCTTACAGTGTAAAAATAGAATTAATAGTAATTCCTCATTTCATTTAGATCAAACCAAACTTATTAGAGTGTTATGTTGGGAGAGTCAGAACAGTTAAACATCCATTACTCTTACCTAAGTTTTAATTAAGGAATAGAAAACTGAGCTCTGTGATATTCTGCAAAGCCAGTCACAGATGTCTTCAGGAGGTGCATGATAAATTTGAGTGGGTTAGTGCAACGGAAGCAAAGGACAGAGGGGAACTAGAAAGTGCTCAAAGGTAAATGAATGTATGCCCAGGGGTTATGCATGCCATCCAGAAATAATTACAGTTGAGAGGCTTGGGAGTGGTGGGTTTTAAAGGCCAGAAAAGAGGAAAGGAAAAGTGCAAAAAGTAATCAAGCATGCAAAAAGAGCATATACAGGTTAGAATCTATCAAATTGAGGAGCCAACTGCAATGATAATTTAATGAAGTTGAAGGCAGCATGAGAGTGCTTTTTAAAAGCAACAAAGAAATGTAAAGAAATTTCACAACAGAAATTAAACAGATTTAAATAATGAAAATTTTCAGGGCTTAAACATACCCTTCAAAAGGTGCAGAAAGACTGATTCATTTTGCTAATTATTGACAAATAAGTTAGGGAAGAGAAAAATGGAGTTGTCTTCTTTCTGTGTATAAAGAAACAAAGAAAAGAAAGAGGAGACAATAAGGAAAATTTGTGATTTTTCTTTACAGAAAAAAAGCAATATTTTGGATAAAATTATTCTGAAGAAAGCAGAACATAGTAAAGTTTATACCAAAATTGAAATCTCTTGGAAATAACAGACAATATTTTATTGTTCCTACAGAGTAAATAAAATATTTATTCCACATTCTGCGTAGCCCTTTTCAATAGAGTGGTTCTGCCTTTCCTTTGGATGAAGGAAAAACGATAAGGCTATGTAATGCAAAGTCTAAGGCAGAAGAATTAATCAGTTCCCCATATCCCTTTTAACAGAATTTATGTAAAGTAAAATCTAAGTCTTTGTTTCCAGGGTAAGACTGTAAGTATTAATACTTAGTAATTTGTATCCACATTGCCCCATTGATATTGCTGAGATTCTCAGTAATCTAGTATTTTAATTTAAACTATAAGAAGACAATAGTTATGTCAAGACATGTTACTCACTACTTGTTTGCATTTTACTACTTACATTCTCTCCACTATGGAAAAGAGAGCTATTTTTTCATCTTTTAGAGAAGTTGTCAAATTCCCATAATCATTTTTACTTAGCTATTACTCCACCCTCCTTTAGTCAGAGGCATTTTACTGTGAGGGATTTCACTGTGACTCTGCCTATACATTATATATGATGTGTGACATTTTTAAAAGAAACTTTTTCTAGCCTAAACAAAGGTCAAGATAAATCAACCTTTCATAGCCAACTTTCCCCCAGTGTATTCCAGTTTATTCCCACATGAAATTGTGAAATATTGCCCACTTCTGTCTGTGTTTCATTTTTCCTTACCACAGTCTCTTTCTGTATAAGATTTTCTTAATCATTACTATTATTATTTCTTGTGTGTGGTTTTTCAAGACAGGGATTTTCTGTATAACAACCTTGGCTGCCCTAGAACTTGCTTTGTAGACCTGGATAGCTTTGAACTCACAGAGGCCCGCTTTCCTTTACCTCACTTTATTTTGTTGCTCATGTTCTACTAAACTTTTATTTCCTTATTAGGAAGTCCTCATCTCTATTTACTCTCAACATGAATCACTCTTTTATATAAACGCAGCAGATACTTTGGTAATCATCTCACTTCTCTTCTACATGTTGATTCACACACTAACTGAGCAAATATCTGCTAAATACCTTTTAAGTATCTCATTCTATATTAGCTACCCATTATGAAATGGTGAAAAAGATATATCAGCATAATTATATGATTCAGTGAGGTGAGGACAGTAAGCAAGCTAGTTATTTTTCTGGTAGCAATGTGCATTATTATAAAAATAAATGAAGATTATGATATTGTATGAAGTTGTGGAGGAAAGATTGATAAGAAGATAAAGGTAAGGTTATCTCATACATTGACATGTTAATTGACTTGCAAGTGAAGGGTTCATAACTTCAATTTTCACTTCAAATAATGGATGCCAATTTTCTGTACTTCAGCATACTAAATAAATTCAAATTAAGAAAGTATTACTTGTGTTTTATACTACTTATATTTTCAACCATACATGCACTACCTATCCACCAATTGCTTAGATACAAAATTTTCAGCACAAAACTCTAATAAAAATCATCCTAATATTAAGCAAAAGCTGGTACGGCCCTTATAAATCACACAAAATGTTATGGTGAGATGCAATATCATGAAGATTTTCCTCTATATGTTCACATTTTATTTATTGAATACATTAGAAGTTAATCTGTGTAAGTAATAAAAGAAGAGACTAATTTTGTTTCATGCATTGGAACAGTTTTTCAAGTATTCTTTTTTTAGACTTCTCTTTCATTATGGAATGGTTCGTGTACTTTTGTGAAATCAACTGATATTTTATGTGATGATTTATCTCTGATATCTCTATCATATTTATTAAACTTTTGGAGGATATGGAGTTCAATAGATTACCAGCAGAGGACCACAGTAGCAGAAACCATAGAGAGTTGCATGACTGGAATATAAGGAGTTGGAGGAAAATGTGAACATTTAACTGTGCTTTAAAATATTTCAATTCAGACAAAGCTGAGAAAAAGGAAGAAAATGGTGAGAAAGAAAGAAATTGAGAGTAAAGCCAACAAAATTCAGAGTTTGCTTATGGAAATTATGAGAAATAGGCAATTTGTCTCATTAGCCAACTAAGAATAGTGTGCTATTTTGAGCATGGTATATGGAGAGTTGAAGAAAATTTGAGCTTTTGGTCTCTTAAAATAGATAATCTACATTATCCTAGGATATACAATGCTTCATTTTTTGTTTTCTTAAATACACTTTTAAAAGAATGAAGTAATTATGTTAATAATTTCATAAAATGCCCACTTCATACAAGGCAAGCCATCACTGAAGTTTGAAAACTTTATTAATGACTATTAGATAATAAGAAACCCATTCCTTGGAGTTTTTTATTGCCATGCATGTCTATATTTATTGGATTGGTTTGTGGAAGTTGTAGGGAAGGAAATGTTAAGAGTTTAAAGTGTTAAATTTTTAAATTCATATGTAAAATACAAATTTTCCAATATCAAGTTTAAAAGTTTATATCATTCAAAGAACACTTGGCTTCTCTTCAACCTCAAACCTTTAAAAGACTAATGATGTAATCAATTACAAAATTTAAGTCATGCCACAGACTCTCATTTAATTCTTATCCTAATGTCTAATAAGATAATTTTATTGGGAAGCAAGCCTAATCATCTCTATCATCATAGAAACATTACATAATTTCTAGAGGCCTACATTCATTTGGGAAGAAATCCATTGGGAATAATTCTTTATCACCGTGATTTAAGGATAGCTAACACATTAAATTATCACATAAGGAAATGTTGCATTTATCTAATAAAACATTTTAAAAGTGATAACTAATATTTCATACTTCTAGTCTTAAGTACTAGGATAACCCATTTATTATTTAGTTTCTTGGGATAATATCTGTGCTTTCTCTGCCTTAGGAATGCAGAATTGAGGAAATAATTCAATGTTTTAAAAAATTAACTGTACCAAGATTAGGCACCATTTGTAAAACTCGTGACACAATAACTGGTCACAGTTTTGAATTTTCTTCTTATATGTGAAAACATGAAATTACAAAGCTTTGAAAAGTTTAATTTCATTTTAAATGTACATTTTGTTTTATGTGTATCAGGGTTTTGCCTGCATGTATGTGTATATACCATGGGCATGCTTAGTGCCCACAGAGGTTATAAAAAGACATTAGATACCCTGGAACTGAAGTGAAAGATCACTGTGAGCCACTATGTTAGAATTGGTAATTGAACCCTACTCCTCTGCAAAAGTAACAGGTACTCTTAGCTATTGAGGTATCTTTCTTGTCCAAAGGTTTATTTTTTAATCAATTTCAGTTGGATGCCAGTGGTAGTGATGAATTGGTTCATTGTACAAATAACACATACGGAACATTTTTTTTCTATTTTAAGTGATAATAAGGAGAACAATGTCACTGAAATATGACCACTAACAGCTTAAAAAGGAAACTATTTTCATGTTGGTATTATCTATTTAAAGTCCAGATGTACTACCACCAGGATTCACCTTCTAGTGTTGTGATTATATAGAAGATGTCAGGGGTAAAATGTCATCACTCATCTAATGTACATGACAAAGAGTCACAGCTGCTGGAGTGTCTGGTCTCAACTATAGAAGTGTTTTTCGTTGCTTCCTGCCCACATATTCATTGAATGGCAGTGAGCCAAATCAGGCTTAATCTGTGTCAAAGCCAGGTGTTCTATTCATGAGCATACATAGTACAAGGTTTTGAATATCTTCAACATAAAACTTGATTTAAAAACACAGTCTTTATTCTTAAAAGGGGGGACAACAAAGGTTAGAAATAGGGACTATAATAGTAGGGGGTACCATAGAAGAACTTTGTATGACCACAAGAGAAGGGTTCAAACTTCATTAATTGAACTAAAAGACATTTTCCCCCTGCTAAGCCTCAATTTCACTGCAGGAAAGACATATTTAAGGGCTGTGGCCTGGCCCATCTTTCTCACATTTCACGCCCACAATAGCAACCTCAAAGCCAAGTCTTGCCTTACTGGAATCAGCAACCACAGAGAATATTGGGTGTGTTGGAATTGCTATATATAGACAGAGCCATTTATATGTATTTTGTTTCTGTCAATTTCTTTCCCTTTGCCAAGATAAGTGGGCATAATGTTTTCACTGCATATGACATTATTGAGTTTAGCAAAGAAAAAAAAAAGAATTCCTCCATGTTTGGTGTTTTATTCTGTTAGTAAACATGAAAAACATAGAGAGAAATTTGAACAATGGCTATATGCCACGGAAGTGGGTAAGAGAAGCTGAGTAACTTGAATCTTTGATTTTGTTTAAGAAGTTGTGGCAACTGCTATAACCTAAGATTGCCCCTGTGTCCCTGGCCAGTAGACAGAAAGGCCTAAGATTTCAAGTAAGAGGCATATGTTCAAAGTTACACTTACTGGCTAGTTCAACTGATGCTGACCTGCATAGTTTTTCCAGGGTGCAGAGCTGAAAATGCACCAGGAAAAGCAAAGGAAAACACATCAAAGGACCTGAAGAAGCCTTTTGTTGGCTGTGGAGAATAGCAGACCCTCCAGCTGCAGTGTCAGCTTCCACAAATCTTATTTGAGCATAAATGTTTGTGTAGAATGATGTTTACTACTCTAACTCAGAAGCTAACAAAACCCAGTGGCCATTGTCCTGCTTCACTAATAACGTTTATTGGTTAAACTTGGCCATCTCTTTCTTGTACTGTAATATTGACCATCCTTCCCAGGATTGGTCTGCAATAATACAGAAAATTGTTTCTTTTGGTGAGAAGTGCTGTGTAGGAGAGTGCAAGAAACAGCTTCTTTTTGAGCTTTGCTATTCTCATTGGCTCTGCTGAAGAGAAAGGGGTTTTTTTTATTGCTTTTCAGCCAGTGTCAGTCACAAATAAACAGCTTAATGCAGGGACTGAATGGACAGAGAACATAAAGGAACTTGAACCTCTGAGCACAGGCTTGTACAGTATGGATGACAACATAGTAGACAATTCCACCGAGCTCGCTACATAGGTCTTTAATATTTGGTAAGTAAGGATATAGGAAAAAGTGTCAATAAACATATTATACTGTCACAATTTTGTACTACACAAAATTAAAAGCAAAAATTATTAAAAAGGTACCCCCAAATTAATCTCTCATTTAAATTAAATTCTATAAAATAGAACAAAATCAGTTTTCTTTATCATTTTTCTCATCTTCCTTTTACTTTCTTATTAGGCTATTGACAACTTAATCACAGATCAACACTGATCCATGAAAAGTTCTGTCTCCATTTCTCTTTCTTTGCTATTATCTCTCTTCTCTTCCTCAGTAATGTTTACACTATAATGTATTTATTATTAGAAATATATTTAACAACACTGTATCTATTATATATAAACACTCCATGCTATATAAATAATATATAACATGTAATATATAAATTATTGGTAAAATAGTTATCTGATACTTTAATATCATACTCTTTTTGCTGGTGAAGGATCTTGCCTCAGTGTTGATTGATGTCAAATAATTAAAATAATAGTTTCTGAAGGTGGGGGTAATTGTGGCAACTTTATAAAATAAAACAGCAATTAAATTTATTACATTGATTAAATTCCTTGAAAAATATCTCTATAGATTATAGTTCTGCTTGAAAGCATTTTGCCTTAAGTAGTTCTTCATTCAAAAATGGGTTCAGTATTCTCAAATATTACTTTTTCAAATAAATCTATGTAACATTCCAAATCATTCTTGATACTTCTACAAGACATTCACAGCATCTTCACCAGTAGACACCATCTCAAGGTAACAGTTCCTTTGTTAATAGTTAATAAGTGATCCTTTGAGTTAGGTTTGGTAGTTCATGCCTAAAATATCAGTACTAGCAGGAAGGATGAAACAGAAGGGATGACCTAAATTTTAGTCCATCCTAGACTACTTAGTGAGCTCCAGGGGTGTAAGATGAGTTGCTAAACGGTCTTATTATTTAAAAAAAAACAACCTGGAGCCAGATATTCGAGTGAAAACCGAGAGATCAGAGGAATAGCACAAGGCACAGCCAACCCCACCTTACTGACTCCTCACCCTTCAAAGAGACATACTTTCTTTATACCCATGCCTATGTGCCTTTCTGTTCTGCCATCTCACTTCCTCTCTTCGTCCAGCTGCATCACTTCCTGTCTGTCTGTAAAGACTTCCAGACCTCCATGGTTAGTGCTGGGATTGAAGACGTGTATCACCATGCCTGGCACTGTTCCCAGTGTGGCCTTGAACTCACAGAGATCCCGATGGATCTCTGCCTCCTAAATGCTAGGATTAAAGTCAAGTACTACTATTGCCTGACTTCTATGTTTAATATAGTGGCTTGCTTTTTTCTCTGATCTTCAGATAAACTTCATAAGGGTGCACAATATATTGGGGGACACAATATATCACCACACCAGGGGAGTATAAACTGGGTCTGTTTCAAAACCAAACCAAACAAAAACAATACTTCTTCATCTATTGCATTAATTTCTTTTTTCTTACTGAGATAAAATACTCAAATGAAAACAATTTAAAGGATATACAATTTATTTAGTTCACAGTTTCAAGTTATACTACAACATAGAAGGGAAATCACGGTGGCAGAAGCTTGAAGAAACCAGTCATGTATTGTGGAATATATTAGTTTAAGATGTATTACATTTGTTTATGCTGTGGAACATTTGTTTAATGATGTAAAGATGTGTTGCATTCTTTTATATTGGATTTATTTAACTCTGTGAAGCTGTGTTGTTTTGCCTGTCTAAAACACCCAGTTGGTCTAATAAAGAGATTAATGGCTAATAGGTAGGCAGGAGATAGGATAGGTGGGGCTGGCAGGCAGAGAGAATAAATAGGAGAAATATGGGAAGAGAAGATTTAGGAGTGAGGAAGAAAAAGAGAAGGAAGAGGACTTCAGGGGCCAGACCCTTGCCCTCCATTACCCCCCCTTACGTCTTGGTTGCTAATGAAGATCTCATCCACCTCTCTGTTGCTGGGCAATCCCCATGTCATTCCTAGGGTCCTCCCTACCAGGTAGCATCCCTGGAGCTATGAGTTGCAGTCTGCTGGTAAATATACAATTCAGTGAAGTCACCATATCTCCATAGGCCAATACACTACAATTTTCATGAATTGCCTTTAATTAATTAAGAGAATTATCATATTACTGTTAATTTTTAGTGATCCTTTGAGTTAGGTTTGGTAGTTCATGCCTAAAATATCAGTACTAGCAGGAAGGATGAAACAGAAGGGATGACCTAAATTCAAGTCCATCCTAGACTACTTAGTGAGCTTCAGGGGTGTAAGATGAGTTGCTAAACGGTCTTATTATTAAAAAACAAACAAACAAAAAAAAAAACAAAAAAAAAAAACGGAGCCAGATATTCAGATGAAAACCGAGAGATCAGAGGAATAGCACAAGCTTGTCACACAGCCACTGCAGAAATAATTGTGTAAATATCAAAAGAAGCAAAATTCAGAACATGTGATACAGATATACCACCTATGGGTAGATACCTAAAAGACTCTGCATACTACCACAGGCATATTAGCACATCTGCTTATTACTTTTCTATTCACAATAGCTAAGACATAGAATCAGCCTAGATGTTCAACAACAGATACACAATGAAAATGTAAATATACAAAACAGAATTTTATTTAGCCATAAAGAAATATGAAATTTGGAGGAAAATAGATGAGTACAGAAAGTATTACATTAAGCAAAGTTTTATCATTATATTAATAATATATCATTATATAATATTGAATAATACAATATACTCATACTTAATTATATTAAATGCCCAGGCTCAGAAAGACAAATACCATGTGATCTTTCCCATACACAGAGCTTGATTTTTATGATTTTATGTTTGTATATTTATGTAGTAATGATTGTGTTCATATACTAGGATACCATAAAGGGAGGTATGGGGACCATGGGTAAAGAAATATTAAGAGAAAACTCAGAGAATATATTTAACAAAAACATGGAAGAAAATTTTCCCAACCTAAATACAGACATTCCTATAAAAGTACAAGAAGCCTCCAGAAACCAAATAGGTTGGATCAGAAAAGAAAATCCTCTTGCCACCTATTAATCAAAACTCTAAACATACAGAACAAAGACAGAGTATTAAAAGCAGCAAGGGAAAAAGACCAAGTAACCTATAAAGGCAGACCTATAAGAATCATACCCAACTTCTCAACAGAAACCCTAAAATCCAGAGGGGTATGAACAGATGTCTTATAGACTCTAAGAGACCTAGACTACTATACCCATCAAAACTGTCAATCACCATAGATGCAGAAAACAAGATATTTCAGGACAAAGTAAAATTTAAACATTATCTATCCACAAGCCCATCCCTAAAGAAGGTACTAAGAGGAAACCTCCAACTTCCAGGAACTTAACTACACCCATAGAAACACAGGAAATAAATAATCTCACACCAGCAAAACCCAAAGAAGGTAAAACAACACACACGCACGCACTCACACACGCACATGCACATGCACATGCACAAGCACACACACACATACTACCACCACCATCACCAAAATAACAGGAATTAACAACCATTGGTCATTAATATCTCTCAATAACAATGGATTCAACTCACCAAAAAAAAAAAAGGACACAGGCTAACAGATTGGATATGAGGATATGAAAACAGAATCCAAAAGTTTGTTCCGTACAAGAAACACACCTCAACATCAAATTTCAACATTACCTCAGAGTAAAGCGTTGGGAAAAGATTTTTAAATCAAATGGACATAAGAAGCAAGCTGATATCGCTATTCTAATATCTAACAAATTAGACTTCCAACCTAAATTAATCAAAAGAGATGGAGAAAAAAGAACTTCTGGAGTTATCACCATCCCTGATTTTAAGCTCTTCTATGGAGCTATAGTAATAAAAATCTGGATGATATTGGCATAAAAATAGACACCTGGATCAATAGAATTGAATCCAAGACACAGATATAAACCCACATACCTATGGACACCTGATTATTGACAAAGAAGACAAAATTATACAAAGGAAAAATAAAATCATCTTGAGCAAAGAGTACTGGTCTAACTGGATGTAGGCATGTAGAAGAATACAAATCGATTCATATTTATCACCCTGCACAAAACTCAAATTCAAGAGGATCAAAAACCTCCACATTAGTCCAAATATATTGAACCAGATAGAATAGAAAATGGGAAATAGTCTTTACACATTAACACAAGAGACAACTTCCTGAACAGCACACCAATAGCACAGGCACTAAGATCAACAATTAATAAATGAGACCTCATGAAATTGAAGTTTCTCTAAGGCAAAGGAAATGGTCAATAGAATAGTTTTGACACATTAGCACAAGAGACAACTTCCTGAACAGAACGCCAATAGCACAGGGACTAAGATCAACAATTAATGAATGAGACCTCATGAAATTGAAGTTTCTCTAAGGCAAAGGAAACTGTCAATAGAATAAAATGGTAGCCCACAGAATGGCAAAAGATCAACCCCACATCTGACAGAGGGCTAATACCAAAAATATATAAAGAATTCTAGAAACTAGATATTAACAAACCAGATAATCCAATTTAAAACTGGGGTACATATCTAAACCGAGAATTTTCAACAGAAGAATCTCAAATGGCTGAGAAACACTTAAAAAAAAATGTTCAACATCCTTAGCCATCAGGGTAATGCAAATCAAAACCACTCCAAGATTTCATCTCACACCTGCCAGAATGGCTAAGATCAAAACCACAAGTGACTGCTCATGCTGGAGAGAATGTGGAGAAAGTAGAACACTTCTCCATTGCTGGTGGGAGTGTAAATTTGTAAAGCTACTTTGGAAGTCAGTGGGAACGTTCCTCAGAAAACTGGGATCAACCTACCACAAGACCCAGCAACACCTCTCTTGAACATATATCCAAAGGATGCTCAGTATTATCACAAAGACTCTTTCTTTTTTAATTTAATTTTATTTTATTTTATAATTTAATTTAATTTTACATATCAGCCATGGATTCCCTTGACCTCCCCCTCCCTCCCCCCTACCTTCCCCCCAGCCCAACCTCTATTTCCATCTCCTTCAGGGCAAAGACTCCTGTGGGCATTCATCTCATCCTGATAGATTCAGTCCAGGCAGGTCCAGTCCCCTCCTCCCAGGCTGAGCCAAGTGTCCCTGCATAAGTCCCAGGTTCCAAACAGCCAGCTCATGCACTAAGGACAGGTCCCGGTCCCACTGCCTGGGTGTCTCCCAGACAGTTCAAGCTAATCAACTGTCTCACTTATCCAGAGGGCCTGATCTAGTTGGGGGCTCCTCAGCTATTGGTTCATAGTTCATGTGTTTCCATTCATTTGGCTATTTGTCCCTGTGCTTTTTCCAATCTTGGTCTCAACAATTCTCACTCACACAAACCCTCCTCTTTCTCACCAATTGGATTACTGGAGCTCCACCTGGGGCCTGGCCATGGACCTCTGCATTCGGTTCCCTCAGTCATTGGATGAGATTTCTAGCACCACAATTAGGGTGTTTGGCTATCCTATCACCAGAGTAGGTCAGTTCGGGCTGTCTCTTGACCATTGCCAGTAGTCTATTGTGGAAGTATTTTTTGGGGATTTCTGGGGATCTCTCTAGCACTTTGCTTCTTCCTATTCTCATGTGGTCTTCATTTATCATGGTCTCTTATTCCTTGTTCTCCCTCTCTGTTCTTGATCCAGCTGGGATCTCCCGCTCCCCTAAGCTCTCTTTCCCTCGACCCTCGCCCTTCATTGTTCCCACTTATGTCCAGGTTGTTCATGGAGATCTCAGCCATTTCTCTGTCATTGGGTGATCCCAGTGTCTTTCTTAAGGTCCTGTTTTCTAGGTAGCCTCCCTGGAGTTGTGAGTAGCAGTCTAGTCATCTTTGTTTTACATCTAGTATCCACCTATGAGTGAGTACATACCATGTTTGTCTTTCTGAGTCTGGATTACCTCACTCAGGATGATTTTTTTCTAGATCCATCCATTTGCCTGCAAACCTCATTATGTCATTGTTTTTTTCTGCTAAGTAGTATTCCATTGTGTATATGTACCACATTTTATTTATCCATTATTCAGTTGAAGGGCATCTAGGTTGTTTCCAGGTTCTGGCTATTACAAACAATGCTGATATGAACATAGCTGAGCAAGTGCCCTTGTGGTATGATTGAGCATTTCTTGGGTATCTGCCCAAGAGTGGTATAGCTGGGTCTTGGGGGAGATTGATTCCCAATTTTCTAAGAAAGCGCCATAAAGATTTTCAAAGTGGTTGTACAAGCTTGCATTCCCACCAGCAGTGGAGGAGAGTTCCCCTGGTTCCACATCCTCTCCAGCATAAGGTGTCTTCAGTGTTTTTAATCTTAGCCATTCTGACAGGCATAAGGTGGAATCTTAGAGTTGTTTTGATTTGCATTTCCCTGATGATTAGGGATGTTGAGCAATTCCTTAAATGTCTTTCAGTCATTTGAGTTTCCTCTGTTGAGAATTCTCTGTTTAAGTTCTATAGCCCATTTCTTAATTGGACTGTTGGTCATTTTGATGTCTAATTTCTTGAGTTCCTTATATATTCTGGATATCAGTCCTCTGTCAGATGTGGGGTTGGTGAAGATCTTTTCCCATTTTGTAGGCTGTTGCTTTGCCTTGTTGACCGTATCCTTTGCTCTACAAAAGCTTCTCAGTTTCAAGAGGTTCCATTGATTGATTGATTCTCTCAGTTTCTGTGCTACTGGTGTTATATTTAGGAAGTGATCTCCTATGTCAATGCATTCAAGACTACTTCCTACTTTCTCTCTGGCATAAAAACCGACATGTGGACCAATGGAATCTAATTGAAGACCCTGACATTAATCCACACAGCTATGAACATATAATTTTTGTCAAAGTAGCCAAAACTGTACAATGGAAAAAAAGAAAGCATCTTCAACAAATGGTGCTGGCATAACTGGATATCAACATGTAGAAGGCTGCAAATAGATCCATATCTGTCACTGTGCACAAAACTTAAGTCCAAGTGGATCAAAGACCTCAACATAATTAAATCTAGTTACCACAAGGACACTTTCTTCAACTATGTTCATAGCAGCTTTATTTGTAATAGCCAGAACCTGGAAACAACCTAGATTTTCCTTCACCAAGGAATGGATAAAGAAAATGTGGTACATTTACACAATGGATTATTACTCAGCTACTCCAGCTATTCAAAACAAGGACAACAGGAAATTTGAAGCAAATTGATGGAACTAGAAAAAAAATCATCCAGAGTGAGGTAACCCAGACTAATAAAACGTGTTATTTACTCACTCATAAGTGGATATTAGCTGTAAAATAAAGGATCACTATGCTACAATCCACAGACCCAGAGAGACCACATTGGTGCCTAGCCCAACTGTCATCAGAGAAGCATCATTTAGCAACTGATGGAGGCAGATACAAATACCCACAACTAAACATTAGGCAGAATTCAGAAACCATGGGAAGGCTCACACAGACAACTAATCTGGGCTCCTAGGGGCTTGCAGATACTGAACAGACAACCTGGGAGCCTGAATGAGACTGACCTAAGGCACTCTGCATATATGTTACAGTTGTGTAGCTTGGTTCTCTTGTGGAACTCCTAAGAGTGGGAACAGGGGCTGTCTCTGACTCTTTTATTGGCTTTTGGGACCTTATTCCTCAAAATGGGTCGCCTTGCCAGTATGCAGAGGTGCTTAGTCTTACTGCAACTTGATATGCCACGTTTTATTGATGCTCATAAGAGACATGCCCTTTCCTTGATGGAGACAGAAGAGGAAGGATTGGAGGGGGGGGGATGACGGAGAAGGGCTAGGAGAGGAGGATGGGGAAGCCAAGATGTAAAGTAAGTAGATGAATAAAAAAAGAAACATTGAGAAGAATATGTAATAATGCATAATATGAAAGAAGGAATACCAAAACAATGTATACCATAGGAAACTTGGTACTTTTAACCTAATTAAAATTATAAATAAATGAAAAATAATAAAGAAAAGCTAAAATTCTATAGCAGTGGATTCACACAAAAACATTTTCATAGTTGATGATGTTGAAGATAGAAGATATTTAAGGCAGAGACTATTGTGCTTAAAAACATTTGTTTTAATGACATAGTGAACTTGCTTTAATATAATTGTTCTCATTATATGAATCTTCTTTAAATGTAAGTCTTAATCCATTGTTTTTAGCCACAGTTTCTTTTTCATTTTTGAAGAAGCATTTTATGGCCTTCATTTTCAAGTAATTCTAATGTTAAGAATGGATTTTATATGACATCAGAATCAGAAATCAGAAAATAGTATAAAATGGAGTATGAGTGGAGACAAGTAAACAGAAGGCTTATTTCCATGTACTATAGACAGGCATCCTTCATTAGGCTTCCTTTCCTTTCTCTGAACTTGAAAACTATGAAACTATGAGAGTTTGAATGAATGACATAGCAACCAAGACAATGGTGTCACCAAGAATCTATATATATTAATTCTTTAAACTCCTCTGACATTAAAGTTTGAAGGCATTTCTTTTCTGTTACCTATTTTTCACTTACAATATATTAATTATTATTGAAAGTAATTAATGATCAATGTCAAATTAAAAATTTATCATGTTGAATTTATCTCATTACTATCATTAAATAATGAAGTTTATTTTGTTATAGTGCAAATAAAATTAAAGACAGATCATGTCTGAGTGTTTTTGATACTATCATCAAGTTATATATAACCCTTGACTTTAAAGGATTCATATAAATTTATATTCTATTACCTAAACCACTTAGATTTCTTCTGGGCAAATAGATTCAAAGCACATAACTTATTTTGCAGTTATGTATTAATTTTATTCAAATGTATCAGATGACAAATTGGAATTTACTGTTTAGTCTACAGCTAACATGTAGCCTCTTCACACGATGAGCTCCAGCGATCTTCTTTGGGTTTTCATTCTTTGTATTGAAACAATGGGACAGGAAAGACTGACAAACTGATTAATACAACAGTTAGATATCAAGTAAGTACAAGCAGAATTGATGTCATTATCTGACAAGACTTCTAAATAGTAAGTGACTCACTTTTGTAGACCAGGTTGACCTACAACTCAGAGATCCACCTGCCCATATTGCTGAGTTCTAGGAATAAAGGTGTCTCACCTGGAAAAATGGAAAACTGACAGAAAGGAATATCCAATGTGAACTACTGTTAATTTAACAAGAAAATTTTCTTCTTATGTCTTATACCAGATTAGCTTACATACAAATACATGGACCTAAATACCTTTTTGTTCTTTTCCAGTGAAAAAAGGTCTCTCAGGATGAGGTCCAAATATTAACAAACTGGTGCACCAAATTTTATATTTGTAGAGACCATCTTATTGTACTAGCCAAAAAGAAACTAGACTAGAATCAAAATAATTTACATACTGAAATAGATGGTCATTGACTAGTTAACAAGAAATGAAAATATGGTAAATCTGTAAAGTCGGGAGGTCAAAAAATTTGACAGTTTTGTATTACAGAAAGGGATATCCTGCACAACAGTCTAGTAGTCCTTTGTCCAACTGACTTCATTCCACCTAAGTCATTTCTAATCTCGAAGCCCAACCTACATGCACATTCTCTTTTTCTCTACAAACTTTGATGTCTGCAACACAGAAATATCAAAAGAAATCCACTTGCTCAGATCTAATTGTAAAAATTACAAGCAATGTAAAGAATCAAGCTAGTACACCCCCCCCCCCCGCAAAGCCTACCAATATTGTAGAAATGTTTTCAACTAGAATTACCTAGATGAAGCCAGCACATAGAATTCTGAGAACTGACTCTTTTGGAACATAAACAAGATTGATAGACACGGTGCAACTAGTCAAAAGAAAGAGAGGGAGGGATCAGAAATGAGCAGAGAAGTCTTATAAGAGAAACCAAAGGCCTTTAAAATACTCTAAGAGAATATTTGAAGCTTGTGCTCTGTTAAGCTGGAAATACTAAAGAAATAGATGAATTTCTTTTTTAAATTTATTTATTTAAATTTTTTTTCATGTTTCATAACAATCCTAGGTCCCTCTCTCTCCCATTTTACTGCCCCCATCTACTCTTCAAAGAATGTAAGGCCTCCCTTGGGGAGTCAACAAAGTCTGGCTTACTAAATTGAGGACCAAGCCCCTCCCCACTGTGTCAAGGCTGAGCAAGGTATCCAACCCTAGGGAATGTGTTCCAAAAAGCCATTTCATGTACCCAGGATCAGTCCTGGTCCTATTGCCAGGGGCTCCCCAAACACATCTATCCACATATCTGTCATCCACATTCAGAGGGCCTAATTCAGTCGGTCCCATGCATGTTCCTCAGCTGACAGACCAGAGTCCATGAGCTCCCACCAGCTTGAGTCAGCTGTCTCTGTGGTTTACTCCATCATGACATTGACCTTTCTTGCTCCTATGATCCCTGGTCTCTCTATTCAACTGAAGTCTAGTTCTAGCTCAATCTAAACCACCACAATTAAACCAAGAAGAAATCAACAATGTAAATAATCCTATAACAAAAGAGAAACTTGAAATAATCATAGAAACATTTCCAATGACAAAAAATACCTCCACATCAGGATGGATACAGAACAGAATTATGTCAGCTTTTTAAAGATCTATAGGCAATCGTTTTAAACTATTAAAAATAGAAACAGAAGGAATACTCACAAACTCCTATAAAACCAGTATCATTCTAATACCCAAACCAGGTAAAGACATAACAAAAAGAAAGAAAGAGAAAGAAAGAGAAGGAAGGAAAGAAAGAAAGAAAGAAAGAAAGAAAGAAAGAAAGAAAGAAAGAAAGAAAGAAAGAAAGAAAGAAAAAGAAGAAAACTATGGGCTACTACCATGATGAATAAAGATTCAAACATGTTCATTAAAATATTTGCAAACAGAATACAGAATATATCAAGATTCTCCACCACGACCAAGCTGGATTTATTCCTGAAATGCAGGGGTAGGTCAACACATGTAAGTCAATAAATGTAATAAAACCCATAAATAGACTTAAAGACAAAAATCCAATGATTGTCTCAACAGATGCAGAAAAGCCTTTGCCAATATCCAATGTGCCTTTATGATATGCCTAGAGAATGTAGGACTAAAGGGAGTTTTTTTCAATATAGTAGAAACTATATATGAGAAACCTACAGCCAACATCATCCAAAAATAAAGCAAAACTTGAAGCATTTTCACTGAGGTTAGGAACAGGACAGGGTTACCCATTATCCTCATTCCTTCTCATAGAGTACTGGAAACATTATCTGGAGCAAAAAGACAGGAGAAGGTACTTGAAGGGTTCAATGCAAGCCCAATTGAAATTCACATCTCAATCATTACAGAAATAGAAAAAAGTATCCTGCAATTCATATGGAACCAGAAAATAGCCCGGATAGCCAAGACAATCTTTAGCTAAAAGAACAATGCGGGAGAGATTATCATTCCAGATATTAAGATGTATTACAGAGCCATAGAAATAAAATTGAAAAAGGTTGGATGCATTTTAATTAGGGAGCAGTGAGGGAGATAAATACAGAAGAAGGGAGGGATGAGGGTAAAATAACAAGATGTCTGAAAAAATGAAAAGGAATCATACTCTTAACTATCTAATAAAATACCTATAATTCACATTAATCTTTGTATAAATATGTATATATATAGTTTAAATGAAAATGTTCACAACTGTGCTGGGAATATCCTTCGCAAGAGCCAAAGACTGTTTAACAAAACAAATGAACACCAGGCATGAGAAACTGCCTTTTGATTTTTCAATCAGGGCTATCCAAGAGACTCTGCTTTGATGGTACCAGAAGGTGCCATGCAAACTTCCAAAACAACAAATCAACAACAGTCATATTCATCTCTGATGCCTATGAACCACATCAATGATCAGCACAGGACAATAATCCTAAGGGTGCAGGAGTACCACCACATACCTTGGTGGTAACTAAAAGATATTTCATTGAACTTAAGATCAGTTCAAGAAGAGGGAAATCACATCTGGTACAGGAAATCTCGTCAACCCTCTAGGGCTAGTGAAATCACAGATCTTGGAAGAGAATTCACAACTACCACTTTGCTAAACCAGCATACTTCCAAACTATGTTTTAATAGTTGTTCTAATATTTGTAGCACGAATCTTAAAAGGTCTTATTAATAAAAACAAACCCAGAGCCAGGTATTGGGGTAAACACTGGATGATCAGAGAGACGGAACGCAAACTCCAGCTGACTTCACCTTGCCAACTTCTCAGCTGATCCTGTATCCTCAGACTGGAAGCCTCTGAGTCCTCATACAAATGGATCTCAGCTGAACTGCTGCTGAAAGCCTAAAAGCTTAACCAGCCTCTAGTTCTTGGTCCTCATGCCTTATTTACCTTTCTGCTTCCTGCCATCACTTCCTGGAATTAAAGGCATGTGTCACAATGCCTGGCTGTTACCAGTGTGGCTTTGAACTCACAGAGATCCAGTCGGATCTCTGCCTTTGGAATGCTAGGATTAAAGGCATTTGTGCCACCATTTTCTGGCCTCTATATCTAGTGGCTGTTCTGTTCTCTGACCCTAGATAAGTTTATTAAGGTGCACAATATATTGGGGAACACAATATCACCATACTTATACCTGAAGATAAGTCTAGTTCTCAAATCTTATCAAGGAAAATTCTCTTTGCAACAGATGGAAACCATCACAATAAACCACAAGCAATCAAAATTCAGAATTATGGAGCTTAGTCCCAAGGGATATATCTATAATATGACTTCTTTTTTAACCTATGGCTCAGTAGTCATTGCTAAAATAGCTACAGAAAGAATATACAATCCAGAGGAACATAGAGTTTGCTATGAGATTGTGTCCTCTACGATTGTCAGAAGCTTACCTATAAAGTCATACAAACATGATTGCCTAACTACTAGCTGATCAAGGACATAATGATCAGCTAACAACAAACATTAAAATGGAAAGGGGTAAAGTCAGGAGACTTCATTTGCTCCCCTCATTCCCTTGACCACAGACTCACAAGCACCTCCTCTCCTCCTCCTGCTAGCCACCCAGCCCACTAGCTCTAACATTTCATTTCCCTTGCCAGCCTCTCAGGTGGACTCCAAAGTCTGGGACACACAGAACCCTTCTATTGATAGGCATAATTCCCCTATTGTTACCCAGTTGCAGGACCCTACCTGGTACTTCACCCTAGCTCAGTACCCTTTCTCACTCCAGAGCCTTAGGGGACTTAAGCCTATCATCTCTGACCTTCTCTGAAAGAAAAAAAAAAGCTTCTTTGCCCAACTTCTTCTCCTTTTAACTCACCTATACTTGCAGTTAAGAAGTCTACTGTAACCTACCACCTGGTCCAAGACCTCTAGCTCATTAATTCTGCAGTGGTCCCCCTCCATCTTATAGTGCTTAACCCTTACACACTTCTTTCCACTATCTGTTCATGAACCTCCCATTTCTCAGTTCTAGATCTTAAGGATGCTTTCTTTTCTATTCCTCTCAGCCCTTCGTCTCAAAATATCTTTGCCTTCACCTGGACTGACCCTGACACTCACCTGTCTATGCAGCTGACCTAGACCGACTTGCCACAGGGATTCAGGGACAGCCCACACCTATTTGGTCAAGCCCTAGCCTCTGACTTGCTCTTTGTCCCTCCCTGGCTCTCAACTAATACAGTAAGTAGATGACCTTCTACTCTGCAGCCAGTCATCACAAGTTAGCCAAACTAACACTCTGCTCTCCAGCTGTCCACTCCTCAGGTCACCTATTTGGGTCTAACCATTACCCCATCCCATAAGGCTATTATTGTAGATAGAAAGCATCTAATCTCTTGCAGTCCCATCTACTAAACAGGATATTCTGTCTTTCCTAGGAATTGCTGGTTTCTAATGGTCCTGGATTCCATCTTCTTCTCTCCTTGTCTACCCCAATATGATGCAGCTCTCGGCTCCCTGCATGAACCCCTCCTTTACCCCATTACTAAACCTTTCCAGAAGCTCCAACAAGCTCTTCTTCAGGCTCTAGCACTTCACCTCCCAGACCTAACTCATCCTCTCTCTCTCTATCTATACCTATACCTATATCTATATCTATATCTATCTATATCTATATCTATATCTATATCTATATCTATATCTATATATCTATATCTATATCTATATCTATATCTATATCTATATCTATCTATATATCTATATCTATCTATATCTATATTTATATCTATATATCTATATCTATCTATATATCTATATCTATCTATATCTATATCTATATATCTATCTATCTATCTATATATATATATATATATATATATATATATATACAGAAAGAGAGGGGTATGCCCTTGGAGCCCTAGGGCACCAGCTGGGACCCTCTTTTACACCTGTAGTATACTTTAAAAAAAAACTAGACCTCACCACTCAGGGATGGGCACCTTGCATATTGCTTTAGCAGCTTCTGAGCTCCTTGTTTATGAATCAAAGAAACTAACCTTGGGGTCACCCATCACTGTCTTCTCCCGCCACAACCATTCCCATCTCTTAACTTATAAAGGCTTATAAACTTTACCTCCTTCCCGAGTTCTTTTTCTCCAAGTGGCATTACTGGAAGATGCCACACTTGTTTTCCAGATTTGCCAATCCCTTATTATTTCAAGCCTCCTTCCTCAACCTAATGCCAACTATTCTCCATCTCATTCCTGCACTGAAACTCTAGAGGAACTATTGCCCCATCCTTCACATACACACAGGAGGGCACATTGCCTTAGGCCACTTATACCAGTTACATAGATGGCAGTTCATTTTTGCATGATGGGACCAATAAAGCGGGCTACGCCACAGTGTCAGACACTGGGGTGGTAGAAGTACAGGCATTACCTGCACACACTACTAACCAACAGGCTGAGCCGATAGCTCTCACCCATGCCTTCCAATTGGCACAGGGGCAATCCTAAATGTTCATACGGACTCCAATTATGCTTTTTCATACGCTCCCATCCCACTCTGCTATCTGGGGAGAGTGCAGGCTCCTTACAGTACAAGTAGGATTCATATCTAACTCAGGCCAAATAATGGCCACGCTAAAAGTCTCCCATCTCCCCAAAGCTGTAGGAATTATCCATTGCTGGTCTCATCAGACCAACAGCTCCATCATCTTCATGGGAAATAACCAGGCCAATCAGGCAGCTAGGATAGCAGCTCTCTAAGGCCCAGAATCACCCTACCCACTGTAGGGAATCTATACACTACCATCTATATCCTCAAAGTCACCCCTTGACATTCAGCAAATTCTGCTTATCTACATCAGCTCTGTTTCAGTTCATCAAAGCCCATCTATACCCTACCTCTTAGGACTTATAGTTCTTAGGAACTATTACTGCCTCTCATAAAATTTGCCAAAAGTCAGATCACAATTCCAAATATCAGAGCCAAACTTTTCCTGCCCACCAGGCTGGAGGTTCCCTTCCAGGGACTGACTGGCAGCTCGATTTTAACCATATGTCCACTTTCAGACAAATTAAATATCTTCTAGTGATCGTGAACTCTTGTGAGCTGGGTGGAGGCATTTCTGTTTTCTAATAAGTGGGCTCAGACAGTTGCTGACCTTCTCTGGGAGATCATCTCCTGATTTGGCATCCCTGCCTCTCTTCAGTCTGATAATGACCCAGAGTTCATCGCCCAGATTTCCCCCAGACTCTATCTAAATCTCTTAATACCCATTGGCATTTCCATATACCTTACCATCCTCAGTCCTCAGGGAAAGTGGAACATACCAACTGCTCTTTAAAAATATCCTCATTAAGATGTCACAGGAACTTCACTTTGACTAGGTGAAATTATTGCCTCTAGCTCTCTTTAGGCTCTGAGCTCTTCCCAAGCAAGCCCTTTCAATTGCACGGTTCAAACTCATGTATGGGAGGCCTGCTCTAAGGCTGGGCCTCCTATCCAAAATTTCACCCCCCTACTCTGTCACCTCCGCTCTCTCCTGTGGAATGTCGCTGACCACTCCTTACCCCAGCCATGTGACAATCCCTGCCTACCCCCAGTCCACATTGGTGATCAGGTCCTCCTTTCCCTTCCAGGCCAGTGCCCTTCACCTCTTCTACCTAAATGGCAGGGACACTTCAAGGTAATTCTTGTAACCCCCACAGCTACTGAGCTAGAGGGCTTCCCCCCACTGGATTCGTCTGTCTCACCTAAAGACTTTTACGCCCCCCCCAACTCAGGGGAATTCCTCCTCATACACAGTGATGCAAACAGGGCCCTGCTCTCTTAAGTTCCAGAGGACACGGGATCAACTGCCTTCTCTCCTATTCCAGAAGAATGAGGTTTCATCCCACAACCCTACTCAATTGCACTGGATTGGGAACCCCATATGTTTTTTACTTCCTGATTCCCCTTCCATGTTCTCCTGTTTCTACTGACCACATTCTGCTTCATCTGTTTCCGTCTGTGCCTCTAATAATATATTCAAATTTCTAATTAGCTATTCAGCTAACTGTTATAGGACCACCATGCCATAGAGTCAGAAGCACAAGGACCATCAAATATATCTAGGTGGTAAGAAACAGTAACACTCTAGAGGTATTCACACCCCCGTACTCAAAAGGGTCTGGACTCTGAAAAAAAAACCCACAGACTTAAATATAACATTTTTACCCTTAAATGCCCACAGCAATCAATCACCTGTGTCTCCTGGATGCTGAAATAATAAGCAAGTGCTTGAAGGTTTGTCTCAGGTGAGAATAGAAAGCCTAATTGATGATAACAAAAAAACAATGTTCCAGGTCTCTCTCTCTTTCTCTCTTTCTCTTTCTCTTTCTCTTTCTCTTTCTCTTTCTCTTTCTCTTTCTCTTTCTCTTTCTCTCTCTTCTCTCTCTCTCTCTCTCTCTCTCTCTCTCTCTCTCACTAATCAATAAAAATATGGTAGCAGCATACTAAACACTATAATATCATAGCTACCAGCTCAGGATTTTAAATTCCCTTTGCTTGCTTCTTAATATGTTTAAAATTTATCTCCTTTGTAAACTTAAAAATTCTTTCGAGCTCCAGAACCGTCTTAAACCCACCTGGGCATGTCAGATACACTTCAGATAAGTATCATTCAAACTTTCTTGGTCCCAAGACCCCTTCTCTCATCCTGGAACCCCTCAGGGACACCCCCCTTTATCTCATCCCTCCTTTCCCTCCAAGGTAAAATTTTTCTCTAAACTTCCTCTTCTACCTCGCCAGCACCTTGTCAGATCCAAACCCTCAGATCCAAGTGGCAATGGAAGATTCCACAGGGCTAAAAGTTACAGTAAAGACAATTCAACCTACCTTAGGATACTGAATACCTCAAGAAAAACCCCTCCCCATCCCCCCAAATTAACCAACACCAACCAAGTCAGTTGGAAGCATTCCCATTCACCCACCACTACTAACCCCCTACTTTTTATAATAACAAAAACGGTGGAATGTTCTATTTCCTAGCTACATGACCATGCATGTGCTGTTCAGCAGTCAGGCAAAAATGCCTAGTTACCCCAGGACCTTATATCCTATGTAATCTGTGCACAGTGTGAACATGTAATCTATGTGCATGAATGGCATGGCTACATAAGCCCATATGCACACATGTGAAGTGACCTATAAAAGCAGATTCCACCCATTCCTCACTCTCTCTCCCAAACTATTCATTTCAAGTAGGATTATTCACATTTTATACTTTCCCTTCCCTGATAAAACTCTTATAGTGGGTTCCATTGTATCTCATGCTCTCTCTTTCCTGGTAAATAGCACTGCAAATAAGTAACAATCGGTTCATCACTTCTAAGAAATTCACATGCCATACCCATGTTGATTAGTGACACTAGGCATTTGTGAGGACAGGAAGTATGAGGTAAACCTCTGCACTTTGTGCTTAATTTTCCTGTAAACATAAAATATCATTAAAAATTATATTTAAATAAATGAGAAAATAATGAAAACTACAAATGAACAGTGAGAAATGTTAGTGGCATTAACAATGAACAGAGTATTTTTGTAAATTGTATGTAAGCATTAAATTTTACCTTCATTTTATACAAAAGAAATTAATACAGAAGAGCTACCTGACCTGCTTAGTCAAACATCTATAATTTCTTTCTGCCTCTTTCTTTGAGTAACAAGGCATAAAGAATTGTTTTAATTTTACAGTGTATTCTTAAATAAAAAAAACTTTTTAAAATTGAAGTAAGTTGTTTTAGACTCTTTCACCAAATACACTGTGATTCTAGGGTGTTGTGAAGATCTTAATAATAGATAATCTTCTGAATGAACCAAATAAACAGCTAGTGCAATAAACTTGGGTATTACTCAGATTTTTGAGTAGTTTTCCTAGACAATCTTTCTCCTACATGTCCCTGAAGATGTTAGCTAGCTTTAAAAGAGAAGCTGCACCCAAGAAATCTCAACAATATGATTGCCAGAACAAGATCGGTATAACATTACTAGCTGACATGCCAACATAGAGAAGATAAATTCCACATGGTCTTACCCCTAGATGAAGAGCTGCAAGTCATCAATGTTTACTGAGAGGGAGAAGCAGTTTCCTTTAAGGATAAGATTCCACAGAGGTTTTCTAACCCTAAGTGTTTAGCCCTGTGCACATGTGCATGCTAGCAAAACTAACTGGATTCAGTAAGTTACATATATTTGTGTATGCATGTGTATGTGTCCATGTGTGTTCATGTGTGTTTGCAAACACATATGTGTGTACTTGTAAGAACAGTAGTTAAAGAAGAGATTAAAAACTTTGAAGGGTAATATAGGAAGAATTTGAGGGGGAGAGAGAAGGGCAGAAGTGTTATAGATGTGGTGCTCCTGTATGAAGTCCTCAAAAAATAAAATTATTAAATTAAAACAAGACCAAAGGAAATATAAATAATAGAGAAATAAAAAAGGCACGGTGATAATTGTAATTGAAATGTACAATATACTGTTAGGTCTCAAACCCAGGACAAATGGCTGAGGTGCTTATTTAACATATCATAGCAGACCTGGCTGCCAGGTCTCTCAGACCCTACCTCTTACAGGGACCTCCTGGCTGGCATACACCATCTCCTATCCCAAACTCTCCAGTCCAGTGACTGGGCTGCCCTCCCCCTGCTGTCCTTCTCTATGTAATCTAACCATTTTGGTTACCTGACCTTTTCATCTATTCTTCACCTTCCTGGCCTCTTGGTTTGGCTCTTTCCTCTCCCTTCTGCCACTCCACATGACCCAGCTCAGTCTGGTTCATGACCACTTTAGACTCTCCCAGATGTCTCTGTCTATACTCTCCCTTATATTTACAACAAACCCTGTCCTCCACCATACCTATGAGCACTCATTTTCTTCTTTAATGTGTAGACTAGATTTTTATGATTTCACTTACCAGAAGTTAATGATAGTCTGAAAATATAAAATGAAAATTCAATAACTAACTGATTTATATTTTAAATTGTGTACCTTCCTAAGAAACATGATGAAAACTTACGCTGTCTCAGTTATCTGATATCAAGTCCAATATGTTCTACTTACAGAGTAGCCTAATTCTGTACCATAATACACACATTATTCATTTCATTCCATTTCATCATATAAATATTTTGGGAGAGATAAACCACACATCTCACATACTTGTTATAGATATACACAAATATATATTCATTTTTGTTTTATTAATCTCTTATTAAATCTAATTTAAAAACTAAGCACTACCACTATCTTAGTATAAAAAACATCCCCCAGAATTCTCATCTATACATAAGAAAAAAATTATCATGTATATGGTTAGTGCTATCCCCAGATTCTGGCATTCATTGATGTTATTACAATTCATTCTTTATGAATAAATGGAGAATATAAAAGTTCATATACCAAAAACCTCGTATTTAAAAGTATACATTAAAAAAATAACCATTAGTCTCCAAATTAAAGCATTAACAGAGTAGCAGAGAAGAGCAGAATTTATTCTCCCCACTTTAGGGATGCAAACAAAAGAGAAGGATTCAAGTAGCAAACTCTACACAAACAGAACTGGAGACAGGAGTTATGCAGGAGGCCTACGAATGAGGCATTGGAAGGGACTTGTCATCGGCTGTATCTCCTTTTCAACCAGGCTGAGATGAAGGATGATAGGCATGGAACATACAATAAAAATGTTGCAAGAGTGATCTTTGAACTTGTCCTCATCCTAGAGGAACATGTCAATTTTCACTGTCGTATATAATGTGAACAGGGTGCTTTTTAATCTTTGTTAAGTTAAAGTAACTTCTTATTATATTGAACATTTTTATCATGCATATATGTTAGCAACTGCCAGTACTTTTATTCTAATACCGAGATAAATATTTTTATTTATTTGATTAACATGGTTCACCCAAGTATTGTCTTACATATTGAATCCAAGAGTTATATTGTATCTGAAAAAAATTAAGGGTAGTTTCCAATCATATGAACAAAATCTTGAAAAGTCTGCAATAAAAGTCCTTCATATCAAGGATAATGCACTCCTTTTTGTATTTTTCCATTTGTTGGGCCCGGGGTTGTGCAATAATGGAGGACAAACCACCAAAGTCTATTAAACCAGAAGCAAACTTTATTCTAGAAAAAAACAAAGGGGGAAAAATCACTACAGCTCACAAAAGCTCATCAGCTAGCTGAGACCACAGCCAGTGTTCTGGTTTCTGCGGATGTGGCAATGGAGGAGGGTGCTGGCCCCCTTTTTAATGAGGGAGAAAGCATCAGGCATGAGGTGCATGCTAGGTGTCATGTAGAAACATCATTCATGGGATGCATGCTAGAAGTCAGGTATTAACATCTATTAAAATTTAACTTTGGTCCAGGCAGTTGTTTGGCTATAAAGGAGCAAGGGGGTTAAAAGTTAACCCCTGGCTGTTGAGAGTGGAGCTGGCTGTAAGCAGCCATTGTTAGAAGTTAACCTTTAGATGTGACGACTGTCAGCTTTTTCTTTTAGGTTTACAATTTTATATTTCTATATTCCCGGACCCTTCACAATTATGGTTTAGCTATAAAGGCAAATTTCATGAAAAGAAAGAACCTATGCCATCTCTAGCCAATATAAATTACCACTAATAATTGACTAAGTGATTATTTTGGTGGATTGAAACACAATCAATCCTGTATAGAGCAAAGAAGGACATTTAAAATTACTTGGATACTAGTCCCCAGAAAAGTCACTGAGATATTGTGGAAACATATGTTTCTGTCATACTTTTGGTTTCAAAACCTGGGTAGAACTCTTCCAGAATAAATGCTTTAGGTTCTCTCTCCAGAATCTATTTTTAGACATTAGGGATTGGGAGAAACAACAACTACAAAATGAACAACTTGCTGCCTCAACATCTAGTAATTACTGCTGGCTTGAAATTGAGGTCAAAAGACATTATTACCCTTTAAAACAGAGATTAATCAAAACAACTACAATTAGAGGCTGAGGGCTGAACAATCACAGCGATACAACAAAATCAATGGAGTCATTTCAACTGGCCACAAAATACATGTGGAAAACATGGGAAATGGGAGACAATGGCAGGCCTACGTGTACTTTTGCAGTGCAGTATCTGGGCCTCTGCCTACACAGTTGGGCACCAGATATCTAGACAGAATTCATCATTATATTTAATTATATTTCATGTGATGTGATATATATATATATATATTTATACATACATATATATATATACATATATATATCTATATATATATATATACAATCATATATTTCCAACAACCCATTTTCTCCAAACTAATGCATTTTGTCTCTCTTTATAAGTCTTTTTGTCTCCGTGAAAGAAACAAACAGTACTAGATGAAGAAAAAAGGAATGAAGAGGTAAGAAAGTGGGAGAGGTTTTAGTAGGTTTCTTCTTTATATGGTACAGTTTAAATAAAGGGAGTGGTAGCCTTAGGGCAAGACTCCATTCAGATAATCTTGCAACCTGTGAAAGGAGGAAGCTCAAGGGATATTCTCCACATAAAAAGTCAACAAATCAAAGTTTAGGCAAATCAAACTCAAGAATAGGACCAGATTCCATCTCAAGCCAGCAGAAGAAATTGGCACCTTTGACCACATGGCTCTGGCTTTAAAGTTAAAGATACCGGAGAAAGGGGTTATGGTATCCTCTTCCACACTTAAGGAAAGCCACTTGGGCTAGGCATGTGGCAGAGGAGTCCTGCATGGAGGGCTGGCAAGGCTATTGCATGAAACTATGAAGGTGAAGTTTGTATTGGAAATTTGTATTGATGTTGGAAATGAAAGAGCCATGGGTTACCTGCCAAGGAGAGCTGCAGAGAGGGTATTGAAACAGCCCAAGAGAAAGAAATGTGTTGCAGTCCACAAAGCTAGAAAGAGTGAGTGATATAAAGCCATCTAACTCAGGAGTTAGTATTTGCCCTGCTCTGGTCTTGCTTTGGTCTAATATTTTCTCACTATGCCCCCTTTCATCCCTTAGAAATATGCATTTTGCTTATTACTTGTACTTGGGACTACAGTTAAGAGATTACCTTAAGTATCAGGAAGACTTTAAACTTTGGGTATTTAAACAGTCTTGAAACTGAAGGCTGTGGAGACATTTGAAGTTGGAGCAGGTGCATTTTGCATTATGACATGGATACAAGCCTATGGGGTCCAAAGAATGAATATAATAGTTTGAATGAGAATGGTTCCAAAAGGCTCATATATGTTAATGTGTATTTTCCAGTTGGTAGACTCTTTAGGAAGTATTTATTAGAAGGGGGAGGCCTTGTTGGGTATGGTGTGTCACTGAAGGTGGACTTTGAGGTTTCAAAAGCCTGTGCTGGCCTATTCTCTCACTTTATCTTTTAGATAAGATGTAAGCACTCAGCTACTTCCCCAGTTCCATTTCTGCCTGCTTGCTGCCATGCTTTCTGCCATGGTGATCATGGGATAATCCTCTGAAACTGTAAGGAAGTCCCCAATTATATACTATCTTCCATAAGTTGCTTTGGTCATGGTGTTTCTTCACAGCAATGGAACAGTAATTAAGACAAGAGGTTTTTTGAACTTTTCTTTTAGTTTGATTTTTTACAAACTTATGAGACTTCAATATTTCATAAAATAATCACATCTCTGTTTTCTTTTATTCCTTTAAGCATTATTAATAACAAGTAAGATTGTAATTTATCTATGTTCCATTGATGGATAAATCAATGAAGAAAATGTGATAAACATACAAAATGAAGTATTTTTCTATAAAATGAAATTTGTATAGCTTTCAACAATGTGGATGAACCTGAAGCTCATTTTTATAAGTCAAATATGCCACATTGACCAAAATAATGTATTATGATATTTATAAATAAAATGGAGAATGTCTAGTAGAAGAAAAACAGAGAAAAGAGTCATTTAAAGATACATTTGTGAAAGAAACAGTGATATTTCAGTGAAAAGAAAGATTTGGAATAATTGGAGTAAGTTCTAGGGATCAGATGTATGGAATAGTGACTTTACTTAACAATACTGTATTAGTTAATTAAATTTGCTGAGAGATTAGACCTTAAGCTTCTTCACTGTCCCTCATAGAATTAAAACTGTGTATGCTGATAGTGTGTTAATTTTACTAGTATAACCAATTCAAAATGTGTACATAACATCAAATTATCACATAGTATATCTTGAATACATTTTTTGTCATTTACAATTGAGTGGAACTTAAACAACTATGATTTTAATTTAATGATATTTGTGAATCTGTCTTGTTCTGAAATGCACTTATTATAGATTAATTACCATATTCAATTATATAATCCCTATAATTTCCTTATACCATAGTTTTTTCTGATAGTCATCATATGGTCCAATAGAATATTCTGCTTGTCTAACCTAATAGAGGATTCATAGAACATTTTGGCAACTGTGAATATAACATTCATTCTAGAGAATAAGAATATCCTTCTAAGCTCAGATGCTTAACACAAACTGTGATATCTGGATCTACAGAAACAGTATTGCACATGAATTTATTAGAAGTTCATATTATTAGAGCCTCCCTCAAAAATACTGGGCATCTAGTATCATGTTTTACAAAGGAAGGATGCTGATTTATGTGCATTCACAAAATTGAGATTCACTGGGTAAATACAAGGTATAATTTTCCCAGTCATTTTCTTCATTGTCTTCCATCATTATGGGATAAAACTTAGTTATTTCTGCTACAATTCTTTATGAAGGATATGCAACCAGAGTAGATGTTTTACCATCAAATAAAAACAGCCTCAAATACCAATCAATACCTTAGATTGTGCATGCCTACTCATTCCTTAGGTAAATGCTTTCTGCTGTGCTCTAATGCTGCATGTTACATGTGTATTTTCTTACATACAGCATTCACTACAGTCTGTCCGATGATAGAATATTATCATACACTCTCCACCATACAGAGACCTTACATCGGACCATAGCTCTAAATGTCTAGGAATCCTCATGGTTAGAATGGGAAAAAGTATGTCCCTAGGTTTTCCTTCCTTCCTTCCTTCCTTCCTTCCTTCCTTCCTTCCTTCCTTCCTTCCTTCCTTCCTTCCTTCCTTCCTTCCTTCTGTCCTTCCTTCCTTCCTTCCTTCCTTCCTTCCTTCCTTCCTTCCTTCCTTCCTTCCTTCCTTCCTTCCTTCCTTCCTTCCTTCCTCCTCCCTACATTTTTTTCTTCTTTTTGCCTTCTTTTCCCTTTAACTTTCTCAGGGTTTTATGTGGCAGGAAGAAAACAACTAAAATAAAGTATTCATGTTTATCATGAATTTTAAAGAATAATAGTGCTACACAAAGATGTGTTTTTGTGTGAGCTTTTGAAATAAATAACCTTTGAATATATATATATATATATATATATATATATATATATATATATATGTCTTTCCTTCATTTTTTTTAACTTTCACTGAAATGCTTTACTGTTTAAACTATGAGAAGTTACATACATCTAGTAACAAGACATGCAGTTATATATATATATATATCAATCATATAATTAAGTAATAGTTAATATTCATAATGTAGGAGAGCAGGAAACCTTAAAAGATTAAAGGGTGAGGAAGATGAAGTAACTTTATGACCATATTTCATTGCATGGCTTTGATCTCTTCTTTATACACTATTTCTGATTAAGTAAAAGGCTATAATGCAATGCAACAAAATGATGTTTGATGAAAAAATTGTTTTAAGGAAAAAAGGAAATGAACTTTCACTAAAAATAAAATTACAAATATTTATTATATATCCACTGTCTTCAAAGTCTGGTACTTTATAAGTTACATCATAGTTTAAGATATATGAGTACACTTGAGGCATAATGAATCATAGTATAGAAATACTCAGGTGTATGCCACTCAACGGTACAATTAACAAGTATTGAAATGTAAGTAAAAATAATGATAAGTTAGGTTGCTACTGTGGAGTAACTGCTCCCAAATTATCTGTCTATCTATATATTATCTATCTATCTATCTATCTATCTATCTATCTATCTATCTATCTATCTATCATTTATTTGTTTATTTATTTAGAAATAGGGCTTACTAGGAAGTAATACATGCTAAACAAGTTATTGTGGTGAATCAGTGATCTGGTAGGATTATTTTTTAAGCAAAACAAACAGATCTCTTTCTCTCCAAATAAGATGGCAGACATCTCCAAACCATAAAGATAGGTTTTGCCAAAGACTAAGTCCTGCCAGAATATTAAACATGGACATCTGAGTCTCCAGAAGGAAAAACAAAGAAACAAACAAACAAAATTTTGATAGTTTAGTCATCTAGTCTATTGTGTCGTAGGGAGAGGAGCACTCCCTCCCTAAGCAGTGTTTTGTTGGGTTGGTCAGTATTACCCAACCCTATGAATCTGCAAACTGAATGCATCTTTCCTGCATGCCCCTTCCTTCCTTTTCCATTCTCATGGTAGCCCTTGATGCCTAGTAGTTTGGTTTGTTTGCCTGTTTGCTTGTTTTCTAAAGAGAAAGGGCAGGAATTTGAGCAGGTGGGAGGATCTGAGGGGTGTTAGGGGAGGGAAAACTATGATCAGAAGTTATTGAATGAAAAACATTTTCAACAAAATATGTATATTTAAAAACATATGCCTCTGTATAAGGGAGGTAAAGAAACACAAACGTATAGAAGCCTCACCCTACAGTACTTTGTACTCTATCTTTTTGGGTAATAGTCTACTATATGCCTGCCCACATAGTAAACTGCTTCCTGGTAAATGAAGCCTTGAGGTCTCTTTTCTTAGACAAGAAAGCCTGCAATAATGGGATTCTATTATTTTAGCCAAGTTGACCCATATTATTGCTGGCTCACATTTACATCAAATTCCATTTTTTCACTTTACAGATATGACAAAAACATATACAAAGGCTTAGTAATTTGAATAAATTGAGAATATAACTGAGATAAGACTGGAATAATTCTAAGTGCCAAGGCATGGACTAAAGTAGCATAGAATATTAAGCAATATGTTCTGTGGAGAAATACAAACAGTATACTCTTTAATTTCTGGTCAAACAAATATTATTATTTTAGTAAACTAACAAAAATCTTTATCTACATTCTAAATATTTGTCCTTATACCCACATCTATAGCTGTGCAACAAATGGATACCATTATAGAAAACCACAACTGACCGAAGTGTAGAGTTGTGGAGAACAGTCAAACCAAAACATCGACAACACACTGTCACCTGAGGCTCAGTGATTGTTGTAGAAGCAGGCAAAGAACAATTTCAAGAAAAGAGAGTTTGCTGTGAGACTATGTCTCTTGGCAATGCTACAAGTTACACTCATAAAGTCTCATCAACCTGGCTTCCTAAACATGAGCTAAACAGGAAAACACCATTAGGCATGCTAATGTGGGTGGGAGAAAGCTCATGAGACCTTAACCCTGCATGAAGGACTACAGGCAACTAAGGAATGCTGAGAATGGAAGAATAAATAGTCTTCTCCAAGGAAAAGCATACCAGTTGGTTACCTAATACCAAATAGTCAGCCCTATAACATGTGCATACAAATGACATTATACAGACTAGTATATATATGACATCTGAGTCTCCAGAGGGAAAAACAAAGAAACAAACAAAAACTTTAATAGTTTAGCCATCTAGACATCAAACACACACAGACACGTATCAAAGAAAAATATATATAAAGAAAACTAACGATCTATATCATCTATCTATCTATCTATCTATCTATCTATCTATCTATCTATCTATCTATATGTTAAAGAAAATGAGTCCATGAATTTGAAAGAAAGCAAGGGGGAGAATACATGAGAGAGTTTTGAGGAAGGAAGAAATTATTTATTTACCTTATAACTTCATAGAATAAGAGAATTTTTAAAGTAACAAAACATCTATTCACAAATGAAACCAAAATATTTTAATTAAGTAACATAGAAGTCAAAGGACAAATTGGCAACAGCTACTAGTAAGAAGTATTAAAAAATGAAAAACATTTTCCCAATCTTCTCCCAATAGTTACACCAAGGTGGGATAAAGCCTTCCACATCTGAGGCTTTTAGAGAGACAGTTCATATTAGAAATATGAAAACTTTGTCCTTTGGTTTCAAGTCTTATATGACTTTTGGTCTTTTTGTCATGATGATCCATTTGGACAGGACTTTTTAACTCTAAAAGTGTATCCATTCAGTATCCATTTTTGTAAACCTTTGAAGAATGCTTCTGGTTTCCGGTCTTTTTCCTGTCACTTCCTGCATTATATCCACAATGAGATAAGCTGCTTTGTTCTACTACAGGCTCCCACTCTTAAAATTCTGAGATTCATAGGAAATGACTAGTGACTGTGTGTTGGACTCTTTGAAATCATGTGCCAAAAGAAATTATTTCTCCCTTTAGTTGTTTAAACCAGGTGTTTCTTCACAGTGCTATGTTGAACAATACACAAGGAAAATAATAATACGGAAGAGTCATTTGAAACTGGTAAGCAGATGCAAGGTACGGAGATACCCCTTGTAGGAATATTAATTTATATGTCAACTTGACTGGACTAAAGGATATCTACATAGTTGATAAAATTTCATTTGTAATTGGCAGACTGAGGGGAAATGTTCATCCTTGTTTTTATGGGTGGGCATTATTTAATCCACTGAGGGACAAAATAGAGCAAAGCATGGAGAGAAGGCAAATATACTCCCTGCTTAAGTTGGTATCCATATTCTCCTTTCAGTTGATAATGCTATTATCTTACTTGGAAAAGACATATGCCTTTAATCCCAGGAAGTGGTAGCAGGAAGCAGAAAGGTATATAAGGCATGAGGACCAGGAACTAGAGGCTTTTTTAAGCTATTGGGCTTTTAGCAGAAGTTCAGCTGAGATCCATTCAGATGACTCACAAACTTTCAGTCTGAGGATTTGTGGAAACAGGATCAGATGAGGAGTTGTTGAGGTGAGGTTAGCTGTGGCTTGTTCTGCTTCTGTGATCCTTCAGAATTCACCCCAGTACCTGACTCCCAAGTTTTTTATTAATAAGACCCTTTAAGATTTGTATTACAGAATAGTTATTACATGGAATGTGAAATTGGCTGCTTTGGGATAAATGGTTCAGAGACACTGAAGAATAGAAAATGAGAAATCAAGAGCAATCAATTAATTGTAAAAGTCTCAGTATGCAATCTAGAGTAGGTAATAAGAGTAAGTTATTAACATACATACCTATCAATCTACACTGAAAAGAAAACTATGCACAGATAAGGGGAAGGAACCATCCTTAATAGTAAGATAGAACTATAGGCATTACAATTCATGGTCATTCAGGTCTATTAAAACTATGTTTGAAAATTGGAACCTTGGTATATGAGATGGCAATGTCCATATTATACCCTGAGGAATATGAATATATATATATATATATATATATATATATATATATATATATATATCTCCTCCTAGACTAAATGGGGTTGCTAATATTAAAATCTCTCCCTATTTATGAGCTAGTACTTTTTTTTTTTTGGTGTTACAAGACAGGGTTTCTCTGTGTAGATTTGTGCCTTTCCTGGAACTCACTCTGTAGCCCAGGCTGGCCTTGAACTCACAGAGATCTGCCTACCTCTGCCTTCTGAGTGCTGGGATTAAAAGCATGCGCCACCACTGCCCAGCCAAGGTAATACTTTTATGGTAAGATAAAAAGATCACTAGAAATAGTAAGTCAGGTATACGTTGTTTTATACAAGCATAGGGAAAGGGGTAAACTTTGATGTGTCAAAGACTGTGAGATAAATGTTTGAACTGACATTAATGGAAATCCAAAAATATCAAACTGTTTTTAGCATAGAAATATACAAGATCTAAGTAATAAACACTCTTTGCTAACATTCATTTCAATATGGAGTATCTGATTGAATACATTCACTTCTTCAGTTTTATCCTTAGATATATATCTACTATGTTGGAAAACTAATACTAAATTGCAATTCATGGAATAAATATTCTTAAAATCAGGAATACCAAGTACAAATATTTGAAAATACATATATAAATATCCAAAATGAAAACAATTTCACTATAATTGAGAAATTGTTATTTTTAACATGTAGTGGGGTGAACTAGATTCAGAAAGACAAATATCACATGTTCTCTCTCAAATACATAACTCATATTTTAGTATATAAGTGTGTGTGTGTGTGTGTGTGTGTGTGTGTGTGTGTGTGTGTGTGTTTAGATCACAAAACTGAAAATAAACTATGAAGGAGAAAGAAGTCTTAGGAGAAGTAGAAAAAGTAATATGAAATATTACATGAAGGTGGAAAGGTAATTACAAGGGATATAAGGGCATAATCAGAGAGTCAGGAAGATGGGGAAAAGAGAGGATGAACTATCAGCAACAACAAAGCTATCCTGAAGGAAATATTGATCACTACACTATGGAAGGGCAGCTGGGATGATGCTGGAGGTGCTAATAGAACAATAGATTGACATGATTGGTTAATAAGAAATGGCTATGAGTCTCTGAGACCCAGGGGGAGAATTTTGTGATCTAAAATGATGTTTAAGGGTATCACATTGAAAATGGGTAGACATAAGGTAGTTTATTTTCATTGTCAATGTAACTGGATTTAAAACCACCTGGGAGACATAGCTTTCGACATGTCTGTGGAGGCATTCCCCAAAGAGATTTACATGAGAAAGAAAGATTCATCCTAAACATTGCCAGGAACATCTAATTAGCTTTGTTATAAGATTCAATAAAAAGGAAAAAAAAATGAGCACCAACCTTCTTTTCAAAACTTCATCAACAAATGGCACATGGCAAGTGGATATCTGCAAGTAGATGGTGATGTGTGTGTGTGTGTGTGCGTGTGTGTGTGTGTGTGTGTTGCTCTTTCTGTACAAAAAAAACAATCTTATTTTAAGACATGAAACTTTTATTTACACACTGATATGTTTTTAATCAAGGAGAAATTTGTAGTAAAATGGATGTAATTGGAGGAGCTCATGTTATAGTAAGTAAGCAAGACACAGGAATGCAAATATCACATTTCTCTTATACATAGAAGCAACAAAAGATATCCTGGAAGAATAATGAATTGCTAAGATATGAAAGGGAGCAAAGAGAATGTTGGAGATTCTAAGAGAAATTCATACTAATGCATAAACTAATTACAATTTATAACAATTCACATAAATCCAATTTTAAACTTATAGGTCATTACAAATCCCTAGTCAGTAGCTGATTTCAAAGTCAAAATTATAGTTATAAAAACTATTTTATAATTATAGATATTATCTATAGCAGTGACTTAAATGATGAAATGTAAATGGTTATGGCTATGTACATATCTATTTAATTTGCTCATTGGTAAAGATAAGATAAATCTGGACAAAAGACTATTGACTAATGCATATGCAAGTAAATAATAGTTCCCTTTCAAAGTCTTCTGTCAGACATATTATAGTTGCTAAAGAAGATTAATATCAGCTTGGTCAAATAGTAAATCATCATTGATTTGGTAGATGCATTTTATTCTATTCCAATTAGAAAAAATGTATAGAAACAGTTTTAATTAGCATGTAAATGAAAATAATATTAATTCACATTTTGCCCTATGACTAAAATTTACTTCTTAATATATAAGCTATATATTGTATATTACATCACACCAATTTCTTTCATAATATAATTCTATTAAGTTATATGAGACAGGTAGTATCTCTTATGTTGTGATGACCTTGAGGGAAAAAATATAAAAACTATTGTGATTCAAGGACTAAGTAATTTAGTGATTATTTTAGGAAACCACCTATGTGACATTACTTCATAATTGAGAGAACAGTTATTTCATCTTGTACCTTCTACAATAAATGAAGGGCTCCTTCTATGTCTTAGCTTTCTTAGATTCTGGAGATAGTACAATACATACTACATGAAATAAGGGTTCAAGTATTGAATTCACCCAGGAACATGAATGAGCTTTACAGCAAGTCTACATTGTGGTATAAGTAAGCATAATAAGTGGACTATATGATCATGATGACTTATTGGTATGGGAAATTTCAATGGGAGGACAAGATGGAAGGTGAGAGTTTTGGCAGGTCCATTTCATTAATCATTGTGGTGGTTTGAGTGAGAACAGTCCCCATAGGCTCATATATTTGAATGCATAGTCCCCAGGGAGGGGAATGTTTAAGGTTGATTAGGAGGTGTGGGTCATATTGGAGGACGCAAGTCACTGGGAGTAAGATTTGAGGTTTCAAAAACCATTGCCAAGCCCAATCTCTCTCCTTGTTGCCTATAGATCATGATATAAAGCTCTCAGCTACTTCTCTCACACCATGCTTGTCTATTTCCCACCATGAAAATAATGGACTGACTCTCTGAAACTGTAAGCAAGCCTTCAATCAAATGATTACTTTTAAAAGAGTTGCCTTGGTCATGGTGTCTCTTCACAGCAATAGAACACTGACTAAGATAATCACAGTCTAGGCCCTAGATTCTAAATCAGGTTCATGGCATCAAGACAGAGAATAATGATTTAAAATTAGCTCATTAAAAACTTTTTAGTTTTCAAATTAATATAATTAAATAATGTCCCCCTTCCCTTATTCCCTCCAACCCTTCCACATACCCACTTTCTGTCAAATTAATGTCTTCTATTTCATTAAGTGTTTCTAAATATATGAATAAAATCTGCTCAGTATGTATAGTGTTCCTTGTATGTTTATCACTTCAGAGCTGAACATTTTGCATCAGATAACTAATTTGGGAGCTTGTTCCTGGAGAGGACTATTTCTTCCACTCCCAGCACAGGGTAGAGGCACCATGAAATTTTCCCTTCCATGTTAGCATGTCTATTGGTGACTTTTTTGTTTAGGTATTGTTTGGGCAACCATATCAATGAGACCTCAAGAGAATAGCTTCTCCAACTTTTCTAGGAGATACAAAAAACTTCCTGTTCTTCTGGATCTTATCATATTTCTGTCCCATCTTCATCTATGATGCCTATATCTTATATGAAAGAATTGTGTTGTAGATGTATCAGCTGGGGCTGGAGACTGCATGGTCCTTATGTTCTGCATTTTACTTTTCTGTAATGTTCTATCTGTTTCAAGATGGCATTGCTTTGAAAACAGGTGAGACCTATTCTTAACTGAGAACAAAATTATAAATATTCATAATATAGTGATGAATTAAGCTATTTTAATAAAGTTATGTTTGTCCTTTCTCCTCCAAGATCTATGACTTCCTTTCTAATTTGTATTTGCTTGATCTCCTTTAGATGTCTTATTCTTCTAGCTAAAATTTCAAGTACTATATTGAATAGGTATAAAGAGAGTAGACAACCTTGTCTTGTTCATGATTTTAGTGGAATTGCTTTGAGTTTCTCTCCATTTAATTTGATGTTGGCTATAGGCTTGCTTTAAACTGCCTTTACATTGTTTATGTAGTTGGAATATTTCCTGTGTCCCAGCCTGCCAGTGGTGGTTGGAACAAATCTCTCCCATTCGTGTCCCCCAAGTAAACACACAGAGGCTTATATTAATTGTAATTGTATGGCCATGGCTCAAGCTTTTTGCTAGCTAGCTCTTATATCTTAAATTAGCCCATAACTATTAATCTACGTATTGCCTTATGTGCATCCTGGGGATGGTGCTCAGTCCATTGGGCTTGATTGTCAAAACTTTTGCCTTCTGAGCCATCTCACTAGACCCTATGGGAGTGGTTTCAAATCATAAATTTAGCTTCCCAAAACTGTCCAATATGGAAAAGTCACTGAGTGACTAAATAGCCAAATATCTCATCAAGTTGACATTTCCAACCATCATCATAGATCATTCCAGAGCACGCAGGACTGGTACATTAATGAAGTGGACATCATGGTAGAAATGAAGATTACATGTAGCCTCAATGGAATGAAATTTCACTTTCCAAGACTTCAATGATTGCTTCATCAGTTGTATGATAAATCTATCAACATCATAGACAATCACTGGCCATCATATTCTATAAGAAGACCAATTATCTAAGTAATGACGAATCAAATCATCAGATTTGTCGCATCACAGATGAGACTGGTTCACCCACACAAGTGTCCTATTTCTTTAAAATTAAGATTATAGTGATACCACTATTTATACCACAAATACTTAAAAGCAGTAATAGTTGAGAAGAAATAAAGAATAATAAAAAAGGAAAAAGGAGGATGCAATTGATACTCCTTAGAACAACTGCAAAGAGAGTTTAGTTCATGCTAAAGTCTTAGTTCCTAAAAGTTTTGCCTCAGAATATCAGCCCACTGTTGTGGTAAATCCTTTGGTGCTATACAAAATCACCATGTAGAAAACAGTGTAAATTTATTATTCAATAGTGCTTCAGGTCAGCATTTTCATATCAGTTTTAATGGGCTATAGTACCCACAAACTTGTCCCTTTTAGTATGAATCTACATAGAATAATTTTCTGTGTTTCATTTAGCTTTTTGGATCTGTATTAACTGCTTGGTTGACATCCCACTCCTTTATTTTAAAAGCCAGAAGTGTAACAATTTTCAGTCTCTCTCTAACTTATGACCTTGTTGCAATACCACTGCTCTGTTATTTCAACAGTGCATTGCTTATTCTACTGCCACTTTCTAAACCACATCTTTGACTCTGATCTTCTTATCTCCCTTCCCTTTAAACTTCCAGGGTTACACTTCCTGCCACCATAGATCATCCTGGGTAATAGCATTATCTCAAGATCCTTAATTTAATGACTTTTTTCCAATCTATTTTACAATGAAATGTATATTCACATTCCTTGGAAAGATTCAGTTTTACACATCATTGACCAAGCAGTATTATTCTGGCCATGAAGTTGACCTTCCGGCCAGCCAGTATCCATGTCCTTCCCACATATAAAATAAACTTACCACCTTAAAAGCCTTAATTCATTACATGAGTACAATGGAGGAATTGTTCAAGAATCTGAATAGGAAAATATATGTGTGTGGCTTTGTAGACTAGCTCATGAGTGCTGTGAAAGTGCGTGACTTAAGTATCCTTAAATGTGAAGCATAGGATACTGACTACTCCAAATTCAACATGTCCAGATTTATTATTACATCTGTGATGAGGCCAAATATACTAATATAAAAGTAAAAATTCAGAATCCTGATTCAAAATTAAATTTAAATAGCAGAGAAACAGATGAGTAGCCTATGAAAAATGTATATTTAAATAATATGTTAAAATTATTATTTATATAAAATTCAAATATTTTGTGGCATCAATGCTCAAATTCAGAGCCTTGAACATGTAACTTGTTTATATGCCAAACCTGTCATTTTGCTGCTAACCTGGAAACCCTAATCCAACTAGGGATCTCTAGCTCTGCAAATGCGTACTTTCCCCATGTCTCCATCTTCATTTAAGCCTAGAATTGAAATGTTTCTATAACAATAGAAATAGACACACAAATATTCTAAGTATTATACCTCATTAACAATTAATATTTAGAATTCTAGTGGCTTGATTATTTTATAGTCTTCCATTTCACTGGTAGCCTCTGAATGCTGAATGTAGTAGAAAAGTTAACTTGTAATTAAATATGGCTATTTTTTCTAGAGAAAAGATTTATTTGCTTTACAATGATTCAACTGATAAAGACTTAGAATGAAGAAGATGATAGCAAGAAAATGAGAGGATGATAAGTGAACAAAGGTCATATATTTTATGATGAGATTTTTAAAATTTCCTCAGCCTTTCATAAACTGGGAAGTATGTGTCCTCTTCAATTCAGTCACTCTTTAAGTTGGCATTAAAAGTAATCTAGAAATGAAAATAAAATTGACTGACCTTAAAGGTCCACTATTTGCCTTTGACTAGCTTTTTGTGATATTCCTTCTGTCTTCACTATTAAAAATATATTTCATAGTCTATTTGCCCTTGATTCTTTCTGTGCAAAAACTACCTTTATATCATGCTTCTCTCCAGAGAAGGACAATGCTTAAACAATTCTCTTCTGTTCACTAATTTTTGACCTCAGACTTTTATGTTCCCTCTTCCAATATCTCTACATGGTGAGCTTCATATTTCTAATAAAAGAACAAGCCTCTTTTCTGTAATTTTCCTTGCAACAAGATACCACCAATCTCATATAAATTTCTGGCTAGGGCTCTTCACCACCAGCACCAATCAAGGACTCAAAGGGAGTTCTATTTCAGCTACAGCTTTGTATATATTCTCTCTCTTCTCTCTAGCAAGTCTGCATTTTCTCACACATTGTCAGCTACCTAGAATATGGGATATTTTTATTGCAATGTGGATGACGTCTAAGTACATAGTATAATTATATTCAATTAGAAATTCAAGCCTAGTGTTTGAGTCTTACTGACTTGGTATTTATAAGTCTGTAAGTTCTTTTGCCAAATCTTATTCTATCATGTTGGTCTTGAGAAAACAAGCTTTGGGATAGTTTAAGAGTTGTCACTGGCAGTACTACTCTAATTCATAGATCTCTTTTAGGCCACATGGGGTTATGAACACCAATTCAAAGGATACTTTGAATATTTCAAATATTTCTGGATTTTCCTGAGCACTAAGAAAATCTGTCAATTCTAAGTATAAATTCATAGATTTCAAGAATCACCTGGGACTGTGTTTAACTTTTGAATTTCTTGACACGATACCAGCTTTATGTCATTATATTACTTTAATTTTGCCAGTCTAAGCCTCTGGTTGTCTGCCACTGGATTATTCTAAATCAGCTGTCATCAACATGTTTGTTGTGACCCCTTTGGCAAACCTCTATCTCCAAAAATAATTACATTAAGAATCATAACAGTAACAAAGTAAGTTATGAAGTAGCAAGGCAAATAATCTTATGGCTAGGGCCACCACAGCATGAGAACCACTGCAAATCATCTCTAAAAATGTTCATACTCATAAATAACTCTCTTAGTATAAGCAATTGCATTCATTACTTTCTTTTAAAGTATATTTCAATAGGACTCTTCTCTGACTGTGCTTTCTAAATAAGATAATCTTTTTTTTTTCCCTCACTATAAGCTTTTTACCGTGGTCACTCTGAATGTGTCCACCATCCTTTCTCCTTTTTCAAGTCTTCTCTGTATTCTTCCTAGTTCCTCGGCCTCATAGTTTGTGTTTTCATCATTATATGCTATTACTTGGGCTCTGAGTTACCAAAATCAGGCATTTCATTGTTTAACTCATAATATCTTTTCTTCATCTAAGGGTTCTGAGAGGAATGTATTTCCTGAGCTAAGCTACTGAGAGAAATATATTTTCATTCAATTAATCTGATTGCTATTTTGTGTTATTTTTTAGAATTCCATTCATTTATCCTTCCAGAATCAATCACCCCATCTTTGAAAATGTATTTGTATGGCACAGTATGCTTCTAGCATATAGAACATTTAAAGTTGGGGATACCTATAATTAAAATGATTGCACTTCAACAATCTGTGGTAGACATCTGTTCTTTATATCTGTCCAGCATTTATCCACCCATTGATAAAATGTCTTAATCTGTCTGTGAAACCATACCATATTTACAGTCTTAATACATACATTTTGTATGAAATTAATTCCAACACAAGATTTCATATGACACAAACCTGGTTGATCACCACATTCAATCTCTGTGGCATCATTGAGCATGTAGTCAAAGAGGATTCATTAAGACCCAGTATTGGGATTTGTCCTGAATATTCACTATCCCCTGGGATATTTGTCTAATGTGAAGTAAAACTGGGCCTTCGAAATACCTATTATTTAGAAGCGCTCAATTTAGAATGAAGTACTCACAGAACACAGTAAAGTGTGAGAGAAAAGGAAAAAGCAGAGGGAAGTCATAGTGGTCTAAATTCTATTTCTTTATTTAAGTCATTTGAGAGTTGCCTGTCATTTAGAGTTGATAGTTATTTGACTCGTGTACAATTTTTAACACTTTCAGAACTTTTGCATCATAGTATCATAATATCCATCACTTTCATGGTTCAAAAAATTTCCTTTCCATGGTTTATGTTTTATCTTATCTTAATTTTCTCCACATGTGCATTCAAATTTCATAGTTCATCACCCACTATTTCTACAAGTCACCAATTTCCTCCAAATGTTTTAGAACATTTATGTCAGAGAACTTTCTATACCTTTGGATATTTGATGACTGATTTACTCTCATGGTGTCTAAACCTCCAGTATTTTTGTAAAGTTAATTAAAAGTAATAAAAGTTTCTCTCTATGGGTCTCATTCTCCATGGCTATCCCTTGGTGCTCCTGTCTCAGAAAATATACTTAAGACTGTTGTGTGGAAATTGACTCAACTTAACTGCCCTAAAATTGACTGGTAGAGTTAGAAAACATTTAATATCCTATCATTCAACATTTGCATGGCATTTTCACTTGATTTTTCTCTTTGTTACTATAAACTGCTTAGTTTGTTCAAAGTATATGTGATCCTCTTATTAGCTTTTATGTTTATCTCAAGATAATGTTGTGCATAGTTATTTTTTCTATTCTAAATTTTTACAATAATATACTTCTTTCCCAGTTTCTCAATCTTATTTTGTTCTAAGTTTTCTAATCCAGAACAATGTTTTGCATTAAAGTCTCCCAAAAATTCTACAATCTATACATATTGGGAATTATGACTACATTACTTAAATACCCTTTATCTTGACTCCTGTATTTAATGTCTCCTATGACTTACACTGTTAAGACCCAGCATCAATTAACTAACTAACTGTCTGGGCATTGTACTATTTTAACCTGTTTTTGCATCAAGATTAAAAAAAAAACAATGATTATAATGTAGTTTAATTATGATTTATATAGTTTCTTTTTAATCTTAAAATTTTATTTCTTGAATATCAAAAGAGCTTTCCCACACATATGATATATACATTTTTACTTTGACATAATCAAACTAACTACTGTTCTTGAATGTACATACAAATTAAATGTAAAATATAACAATTAACATATCTGATGATTCTAAAAATAAATTCCCAGGTCAAATTTTGAAAACATGATTTGCTTTCTTATAAAATCTGCCCATATTGTATGTGTTACTTTAAGAAAATTGTCAATGCTCCACTTTTAGAGTGTTTATTTTCTTTTAAGTTGTTAACAATTTCTTGTGTGGTGGTAATTTCAACAAAAGGTTATCAGATAACCAGAGCTCATAGTATGGAGTGACTTCATGTGTCTGCTCAGGTGATTAGGAAGAGAACTCAAATCTCTAGAGGTGCAGAGAGTAAGGACAGCACACCTGTCACCATATCAAATTAGTTATAACCTATTATTAAGTCATATAATACAGACCAGCTTTACTTTTAACAAAAGTGCATTGTATTCTTTATTTTATATATTTCAGTTTCTGAGAATTTCATACACGAGTATTGTCATTTCTATGCCTACCTACAAGTCCTCTTATGTGCCCCCACGCTAAAATTTATCTTTTTTCTTTATTACTATTGCATACATACATGCCCACATACACAGACATATGCAGATAAACATACACACATGTACACAAACACACACACACACACACACACACACACACACACATACATACTACTGAGTTCATTTAGAGTTGCGCATATGCATTTGTGTTTTGGGCTGAACACTTATGATTGGATAGCCTACCAGTGGACTTATCCCTCCCACTCTCCTTAACCTATGCTATACTTCTAGATGAAGAGTCTGTAACTCTTTGTGAAATTTCTCTCATCCATATTGGCTTGTCAGATGGTGTTGTCATTGTGTGATCTTGCTTAGGCAACAGTATTGTTGAGATTTCATGGACGTATCTTCTCTATCATAAATAGAAAACACCATCTCATAGCAGAATTCCCAGTCCTTTGGTTCTCAAAATCTTTCTGTCCCCTTTTTGGTGATATTCCCTGAGCCTTATTTGTAGAAGTCACATGAGTTTGGCATAGGTAGCCAACAGTCAGTTATTCTCTTTGTTTCTAATCAGTTGTAGATCTCTGTAATGTCTTTATCAGCTGCAAAAAGAAGATTCTCTGGTAAGGGATAAATACTACACTTATCTGTGCATATAAGAGTAAGTATTTAGAATATAGTTAGAAATTATAGTTGTTTTGGAAAATTACAGTAATAGTTTTCCTTCTAGGGTGTACGACCTCTCCAGTCATGGAGTAACCAATGTTTCTTTCCTCACATTATCTCACTAGTTTGTGTTTCTGTGAGCACTGACAAATTAATGTAAATTCCATATTTAGAGCTCACCATTCTCAATCAAATACATTTTCTTCATTGTGATCACATGATCATTATCTTCATTAGGGGCTAATAACATTATTTGATAATTGGCATTTGCTGGTTACTTGGGAACTTATAAGGGTAATAAAATGTGCATGTATTTATTCTTTTGTTCTGAAAATCTGACATTTTAAAACCCTCTTCTATTTGTTTACATATCCTTTTTGGTTCAGCCCATCAAATAGTACAAAGAAATCTTAATGTGTCAATATTGCTGTAATTTCTTAGTAGATGATTAACGATAATGAATAAACTTTTTGTCCCTTTGAAGAAAAACTGAGGCTGTTTTGAGACACATTTTATGCAGGCTTTGCTTTTGACATGACAAGTTATTTAAGTCATTAAGATGGATGTGGGAAAACATAAGCATTTGTGTGACTCCAGTATATGACATGCTGGAAAGACTACTTCTGTTAAAGCTCAATTTTCATTGTACATGTTACATAGAAGCAAATCATTTTGCTTCTAGAATTCAACAAATTTGAGATTACATTGATCTTCAGTAAAACAACCTGGAAAAACATTACTATATCAATTATAAGTTTCAGTCATAAAGCAATTTACTACAGAGGTAATGAGCTTATTCATTTCCATGATAGGATCTGCTTTTTTGTTCTCTTGAATTATTAATATGTACTTAACTTATAGTTATGTGTTTCTTATCATAATATTTATGTTATTGTTGAAGACCTAAGCAACACATTCATTAGGCAAATAGAAAGAATACAAAGGCAAGAATGCAAGCATCTCTTAGCTGAGTCAGGCACGGCATCTCTGGGACAGTTTACCAGAGTATCTACTTAAGTAGCAATGGCCACCTGTCTTCATAATAAGCTTAAAATCTCAGGACAATATTATCTTCCTCCAAATCAGGGTTTTATTGTTAATGAAAAAAATTAGTTGTTAAATTTAGCCAATTGTTAGTGTTTTCTGTAATGATACAGTTGAATAATGTGGCTACATATTTACTTACAAAAACAGATTATAATTTGCCTTCTCCTTTCAGTGAAAAGTAGTGTAATTTGTTTTTGTTCTCATTTGACTTAAACTCTTCAACTACATAACTGTTTTCATTCATTTTGATTACTATTTAATCCTTAATATCTGAACACCAACTCCATCCATGAAGATAAATTTGCTATAAATATAAAAAATTTGGATACATCCTGAAGTTGTCATCATAAATTATACTATTAATGGACTTGTATATAGCTCAGTGATAAACTACTTGCCTAGCAATCATGTCACCCTTGGTTTATTCTCTAGTACTACAAAAAAAATCACATTAAGCAAAATTGGCATTATATTCATTTTAATAGACAAGAAATGAGTGGTACAATGTAGTTGGATCATTTAAATAAGCTTCCAGAGTTTACTTTTATCAATCTTAGATCATAAGACCTTCCTTCAACCAATAAATTCTGTGTGTCTCCCATACCTTTGAGATTGAAAAGGTCTACATGGGAGAAACATATGGGCATGCTGGCACATACTCAGGGGACAGCAACGGGCATGTCTGAATCTAGGTGGACCACTGCCTTTTGATGAGACATTCCTTGAGTCTCATTCTCCTTGTCTGGTGCCCATGGATGGTAATACCCTAATTGTGGACTGATTGTGGGAATTACACTGTCATCATTATCTAGGACAGTTTGACAGTAACAACTATATTCCAGCGGGATGGTGGTGGAGCATGCTTTTAATCCCTGCACTCTAGAGGCAACAGTTCGGTAGATCTCTAAGTTTGAGGTCAGCATGGTCGAGTGAGTTCCAGGACAGTCAGAACTATATAGAGAAAGACTCAAAAAAAAAGGAAAGAAAGAGAAATTGAAATATGTAAATGTTTAAATGGCAGCTAGGAATGTGTCCAGTGGGCAGCACCTGCCTAGAATCTCTCCCACTGAGGGGCTGAAGATGTGGCTCAATGGTAGAGTATTCACCTAGCTTACCTTACAGTTTTTCCAAAGACTAAAATTCTCATATATTCTCATAGAATCAAACCAGGTTATAAAACTTCAATAGAATCAATACACATGAAATCTTCATATTTAGTAAAATCTCTCCTTCTATGTTCAAAAATATGATTTTTTTGTTAACCCCAGAATGTGAAGTTGTTCTCATAAACAGAGTGAGTAAGTACTTCTATTCAAGCAAAATCCACAAAGGTACCACTAGAAGAGCATTTAGGTTGTTTTTAGGTTCTGGTTACAAATAAAGCTGTTATGAACATAGTTGAGCAAATGTCCTTGTGGCATGATTGAGCATCCTTTGGATATATGCCCAAGAGTGGTATCACTGGGTCTTGAAGTAGATTGATTTCCAGTTTTCTGAGAAATGGCCATATTTATTTCCAAAGTGTCTGTACAGGTTTGCACTAGCACCAGAAGTGGAAGGGTATTCCCCTTGTTCCACATACTCTCCAGCATAAACAGTCACTTGTGTTGTTGATCTTAGCCATTCTGACAGGTATAAGATGGAGTCTCAAAGTCATTTTGATTTATATTTCCCTGATGGCTAAGGATGTTGAACATTACTTTAAGTGTTTCTCAGTCATTTAAGATTCTTCTGTTGACAATTCCTTGTTTGGGTCTGTACCCCATTTTTGATTGGATTATATGGGGGTTTTTGATGTCTAGTTTCTTGTTTTCTTTATATATTTTGGAGATCAGCCCTCTGTCAAATGCGGGATTGGTGAAAATCTTTTCCCATTGTGCAAACTGCTGTTTTGTCCTATTGACAGTGTTCTTTGCCTTACAAAAGCTTTTCAGGTTTATGAGATAGGTTTACTAATTGTCAATCTTAGTATCTGTGCTACTGGTGTTCTATTCAGGAAGTTGTCTCCTTTACCAGTGCAATCAATGCTATTTCTTACTTTCTCTTCTGTCAGGTTCAGTATAACTTGATTTATGTTGAGGTCTTTGATCCATTTTCAGTTGAGTTTTGTGCAGGATGATAGATATAAAGAAAGAAATTAAGGACTTCCTGGAATTCAATGAAAATGAATGCACAACATACTCAAACTTATGGGACACAATGAAAGCAGTGCTAAGAGGAAAGTTCATAGCATTGAGTACCTGCATAAGAATTTGGAGATATCTCACACTAGTGACTTAATAGCACACCTGAAAGCTCTAGAACAAAAAGAAGTAAACATGCCAAAAGGGAGTAGAAGGTAGGCACTAATCAAACTGAGAGCTGAAATCAATATATAGAAACAAAGAGAACAATGCAAAGAATCAATGAAACAAAGAGTTGGTGCTTTGAGAAAATCAGTAAGATAGACAAATCATCATCCAAATTAACTAAAAGGCAGAAAGAGAATCTCCCAATTAAAAAAAATGAGAACCAAAAGGGGGACATAACAACAGACACTGAGAAAATCCAGACAATCATTAGGTCATATTTCTAAAATCTCCACTCCACAAAATTGGAAAATCTAAAAGAAATGGACAAATTTCTTCATAGATACCACATACCAAAATTAAGCCAAGATCAGATAAACAATTTAAAGAGGCCTATAACCCCTAAAGAAATAAGAGCAATCTTTAAAATCACTCAACCAGAAAAAAAAAAGCCCCAGAGCTTTAATGTAGAATTATGCCATATTCTCAAAGAAAAGCTAATGTCAGCACTTCCCAAATTATTTCACAAAAATAGAAACAGAAGGAAAATTGCCAAATTCTTTTTCTGATTCCACAGTTACCCTGAGACCCAGACCATGCAAAAACTCAGCAAAGACAGAATTACAGACAATTTCCCTCATGACTATTGATGCAAAATTATTCAATAAAATATTTGCAAACTGAATTCAAGAACACATCAAAAAGGTCATTTACCATGATTAAGTGGGCTTCATTCCAGACATGCAGGGATTGTGCAAGATACAAAAATCTGTCAATGTAATCCGCCATATAATTAAACTGAAAGAAAAAAAAAGTACATGATTACCTCCTTAGATGCAGAAAAATCCCCTATCAAAATCCAATGCTCCTTCATGATAAAAGTCTTGGAGAGATCAAGGATACAAGGAACATACCTAAATATAATAAAAGCAATATACAGCAGGCCAAAGGCCAACATCAAATTAAATGAAGAGAACCTCAAAGCAATTCCACTAAAGTCAGGTACAAGACAAGGCTGTCCACTCTTTCCATATCTGTTCAATATAGTACTTGAAGTTCTAGCTAGAGAAATAAAGCAACAAAAGGAGATCAAGGGAACACAGATTATAAAAGAAATCCAAGTATCACTATTCACAGAAGACATGATAGCATACATAATTGACCCCAAAAATTCTATCAGGGAAATCCTACAGTGGATAAACATCTTAGTGAAGTGGCTGGATACAAGATTAACACAAAATAGTAGCCCACTTATATACAAGTGATAAACAGATTGAGAAATAAATCAGGGAAACAGTACCTTTCACAATAGCCAAGACAATATAAAATATCTTGGTCTAACTAACCAAGCAAGTGTGTGACAAGAACCTCAAATCTTTGAAGAAAGAAATTTGAAAAGAGATCAGAAAATGGAAATCTCTCCCATGCTCACTGATCAGTAGGATTAACACAGTAAAAATGGCCATTTCACCAAAAGCCATCTACATATTCAATGCAATCTCCATTGAAATTCCAACACAATTCTTTACAGGCCTTGAAAAGGCAATTTTCAACTTCATGTGGGGAAAAAATACCCAGAATAGTTGAAACAATTTTGTACAATCAAAGAACTAGTGGAGGTATCATCATCTTTGATATCAACTTTTACTACATAGATATTTTGATAAAAGCATCAACGTATTGGCTTAAAAATAGGCAGGTGGATCAAAAGAATCAAACAGAGGATCCAGATGTAAATCCACACATGTATGGACACCTGATTTTTGACAAAGAAATCAAAATTGTACAGTGGAAAAAAAGAAAACATCTTCAACAAATGATGCTGGCATAACTAGATGTTTGCATGTAGAATAACATAAATAGATCCTCCCTCCTTTTGAAGCTTGCATGGCACCATTCAGACCAATTCAAACTCAGGGGTCTCTGAGACTTTTTATCCAACATCTGTTCAGGGCATGTATGTAGTCTCTAGCAATTTTATTTATTTATTTGTTTGTTTGTTTGTTTAGTTTATTTGAGACACAGTTTCTCTGTGTAACAGTCCTGGCTGTCCTGGATTTCACTAGATAAACTAGGCTGGCCTCAAACTCACAGAAATCCACCTACTTCTGCCTCCTGCATTCTGGAATTAGGAGTGCACCACCACCTCCTCGCTGTAGGCAATTTTTATAATAACTTGGAATAAAGACAGCCATGCTGTAAATAATAGTTTCTGCAAACTAGAAATTGTCCAATTTCTAGAAGTTTTTCACTTGGAATGAAATATCTGAGCTGAAAGTAACCCAGCTGTCTGATAACTTCAACCTGAAGCCTTATGGTAATGACATGTTCTGCTCATAAGGTCATCTTATCAAGGAACATTTCACTGGGTAAAATGTCTGTGGTATATGATTTTGCTGTGCACTGTTGACTTTTGCAGACATTGTTTCAAGGATGCTATTATGAAAGTGCAGGTATCTAAGACAAATGGTAGAGAACCCATAATTATCATAATAAATATGACATATTTCTCAAAGCTAGAAATAGTAGAAGTTGAAATGAGAATTTCTGTATTAAATTACAGAATGTAGCAAGTACCATGATGCCTGACAGGCTGTTCCCCAGAAGCTTTGGTAACATTTTCTGGGGCATACATTATCTCTTTCCAAAATCACAGGCTGTTCCAAAAAAATAAATCAGATTTTAAAAGTCTGCCATTCAGTGACCCTTATGTAAGTATTTACACAATAATAAACTTTGAAAGTTCAGTTCCTTATAATATTTCCCTCTCCCTGTAAGCTTCTGTTTCCTTTATCAGGCTACTCCTTTTATTTATATTTAACTGTGGCTGGCATGACTCTCATAGCTAAAATAATGGCTCAAAATTTGTTACCGTAACCATTTGGTATATTTAGGTTCTCTTATTTTAACTTCTATTAATTTTCACATTAAAGCTGTATTAGACTCTCACACTTATTAAGACTACTTTTTTTGTTTTAAAAACCAATAATATTATTTGACATAAATACAAGCCTTTCATTAATTATTTTGAAATGAGCATTATTGATTTACCAAGTAAGTAGATAGTGTGAAGTAGAGACATTAGTTTTCCAGGAATGATAGAAACCACACTACTGCTTTTTATTTAGGATACTTTAAAGGAAAAAGTCCAGAGACTGAAGCAGGAACCTGAAGGACCCTCTCACCTTGCAAAGTTTAGTGGTCACCTTCCTAAGGGTCCTACATGTCCAGTCAATAAAACATTTTCTCAAGTAGTCCAGGCAAGAACAGTTTCTTGTCCAAATGGCTATTTTTGCCAAGAAGAAGATAAACTCTATATGGCGTATCTTCAATGCCCATCCTCCTCTCTGAAGTAAATTGGTCCTACCAGGAGCAGGCATGTCTCACTGTCCAGAAAGTCTAATTTTTAAAACATTTTAAATGCCATATTCTGTAGGTCTTTGAAGTGTCTGAAGATTACCTAACTAATTGAATTACATCTATGTGTACCTAGAAAACTTAACATGACTAAAAGTTTTACTATCATAAATGACTAATTATTAACCTGTATTTTTCAACTATACACTACAATTTCAAATGAATTGCACAAACAAAATACTTTAAACAAGAGTAGAAATATATATACAGTATAACAAAATTAACTTTAAATTTGTATCAATAAACAAAATCTATAGCAATGTAAAACATCTTTAAACAAGTTGTTGCTTTTTAAAAGTAGATTCAATAATCTATCCTTTTATCCTATCATATCTATATTCTCTATTTCTAGATCATATCCCCATTTGTTCTTTTAGAAAGAGATTAACTATGACCAATAACAATTTGCAACCAACAATATAGACAAAGACAAACATCCATAATCCATTTTTTTGGGAATGTGAGTGTAGTTTTCTAGGCTACTTCCTGCTGATCAAGCATGCTGTATTCTTATGGGGATCCTAAGAAAATTAAGAATTATGATCAAGTCCTAACTGGAATAGTCCTAATAGTCTGTGAGGCTGCACTGTCTGAGCCAGTTGCCTTGAAGCCATTCTGGATGTTGGAACATCTTGGGCATGGTGTCATCAGAGATCTTTCAGGGGGTCTTGGTTGATCAAACCATATTAGCCTGGAAGCAATGCACAGGTTCTCATCTTTTGTGGAAACAAAAGCAGACCCTCCTTTCCAAAGCAACATATTCTTAGACATAAATTTTGAAGTCATGATACCTTTAAAATATACATATTGATTTAAGTCAGCAGCCTTTACAATCAAATGTCTCTCTGAAGTTAAAAATCCCAAAGGCAATATAATCCAGACTCTCTGTGTATTATCCATCTTTACGTGGCTTATTTTTTATGTTACCTTTACTGTCTCTTTAAAGACTTTATTTTTTAAAACTATCTATTTCTTTATATAATTGCATATATTCCTTTTTTCCCTCTCTCTTCCAAGCCTACATACATTTTTACACATACTGTAAACCATTTAAAGTCTTGTTCCATCTGAATCTACCTTCTTGTGAATCTATTGCTTTAAACTGCAGCATTAACTAGGACTGAAATGGCAGTTGTAGCTACTGGCTCCACCCATCTTAGCTTCCCAACATGGTAGAACTACATTTACAGCAAGTGCACAGCTTAGAGACACCTCTTTGTAACATGGCTTAGATCAAGCCTGCATGCCCCAAACTCACAGAGAGTAGTTCAAGTTTGCATGTTGCAACATCTTACCACCCGCATGAGACATGAAGCAGGAACCTGCATTTGGCTCTGTTTAGAATTGCTTATTAAATATTCTCAGGTTTCAAGTGGAAACTCTAGCCATTGGGCACCATTTGTAGCTGATGGCTTTTTCTGGTCCTGCTCAGCCCCAAGGACCCCACAACCACTTTTAAAATAATCACTCAGAAGCTTATATTAGTTAAAACTACTCAGCCACTAGCTCAGGCCTACCACTGACTAGCTCTTACATTTAAACTCAGCCCATTTCTGTTAATCTATATGTTGCCATGTGTTCCCTGGCTTTACCTTTGTGCTGTTACATGCTGCTCCTTGGATTGTGGCCTGGTATCTAATTACTCAGCCTTCCTGTTCCCAGAATTCTCCTTGTCTGTTTACCCCACCTATACTTCCTGCCTGGCTACTGGCCAATCAGCTTTTTATTTATCAACCAATCAGAGCAACACATTCACAGCATATAGAACATCCCACAGTAGAACTCGGTCAAGGTGCAGGTGGTTTATACTATTATACAGATAAGTACACATAAAGTAGCAATGTATCATAATTCTTATATAAGTATTTTAATAAAAATGTATATTTATATGGCTGTTGAATTTCTCTAGACTCTAAAATTAATCATGGCAGATAAATAGGCAGTGTAAGGAGAGATTTAGTAATGTTATCATTTAAATAACATACCATCCCCTCAATGGCCATTAAAGTAATGATTTCAATAAGGAACAAAAGAAGAAGATTTGAAACTGTGTTATAAAGGGGATGTTGCCAAGAAGTTATCTCTCTTTACTCTTTAAAGAAATGTTGTGACTTCATTCTCAGAAGAGTGTGATTTAAATGAGAATCATTTTACTAGTTGAACATTAGGACAATGATTAGACACTCTGGAAGGCTGCCCTGAGGTAATAAAATGGAAGGGAATTTAGTAGAAACACATTGAAGGCCAGGAGAGGATGATTGGATCAAAACATTGGACACTGGTAAAATGCCAGTACTTAACTACTCTCACAAATACTAGTAATGTACTCTGATGGGTGATGTTGTTCTGTACACTGTGAACATGTGTTGCTCTGAATGATTGATAAATAAAGGTGTTTGGCCAATGGTGAGGCAGAATAAAGTTAGGTGGGACATTCCAACTAGAGAGAAATGAGAAAGGCAGAGAGAAGAGGTTCTGCTAGCTGCTACCAGGAGAAGCAAGATGTAAAAGTACCAGTAAGCCACAAGCCACGTGGCAAAGTATAGATTTATAAAAATGGGTTAATTTAAGATATAAGAACTATATAGCAAGAATCATGAACCATTAGGCCATACAGTTTGTAATTAATGTAAACCTCTATGTGTTTATGTGGGTATGAGTGGCTGCGGAGAGGGCAGGACACAGGAAAACTCAGCTACAGCACTCTGTCCATTTTTGCTTTAAGGGATACTCTTTTCTAAGCATTTAATCCTTTGAAAATTTTCCTTTCCTTAATTTTCCCATTATGCATTTCAGAGTGTCTTCCTTTCTGGATGATTTTTCTCTATATCCATCGGTGTCCACTCTAGGGGACCAATGAACTTATGGGGCTTACTTTCTATGTATGGGTAAAGGGTTACTGATAGGATTGGGTACCCAAAAGCAGATACTCTGCAAAGTCTCCACCCAGCGTGTATAAGGAATTTCCCATAGTTTCATAAGTGGATCTCTCCCTCCTTAGTCTCCCAGCCTATATATTCAAGCTCCTTCCCAAATCATGAGTCCACATATGATATGATTGCCGACAACTGGCTTCAAGAGGGGCTGGATACTCAGAATGAAAAAGCTCAGCTGTGTTTGGTTGTACTCTAGGTTTCTGGGCTACCCAACCACCAGTTCCTGGCCATCTAGGCAGTGTCAAGCAGAAGCTCCCTCTCATGGTGTGGGCCTCAAGTAAAACCAGATATTGGTTGGTCACTCCCACAAGTACTCTCCCACCACATCTTGCAGGCAAGGCAGATTGTAGATGGAGGGTTTTGTAGCTATGTTGGTGTTCAGGTTTCTCTTTCAGTTGCCTGAAGAGTACCTTCCCACACCAAAGAGACTGCAACATAGGGAAGAAGGCCCCATACAGGCTCCAGTTTGACCTCTCTACATTCAATGAGTTGTGTGGCTGCTTTCTTCAGCAGTGGGGCCCACTGCCACTTTTCAGAGAGTAACCCTCTGTCTGAGTAACAGCCTGGGTTGTTCTGAGACCATGAGACTCCTTCATTCAACAACTCAACCAAATTCAACCCTGGCCTACCACTGGAAGCTTTGCCTGGCTACAAACGATGGTCAATTCATTCTGTTTCCTCCATAACTAAATACAACTGGCCAAAAAATATCAATAAAATGATTCCTATTGATATTCTCCTATACTCGTGGACTGGTGCCTTGTCCAATTGTCATCATAAAGGCTTCCTCTAGCTGCAGATGGGAATGGGTTCAGACACACAACCAGACATTATACAGAGAGAGTGTCTAAACTGGAGGTCTCCATTGGGTCCTTCCCCTAGGAGATCAGAGAACCCCATAAAAGAGGTGGAAGAACGATTGAAGGAGTTAAAGGGAATAGAGAACACCAAGAGAACATGGCACACTGAATCAATGAAGCAGGGCTCATAGGGCTCTCAGAGACTGAAGCAGCAAGCATAGGGACTGTAAGCTTCTTCACTAGGTCCTCTCTATACGTCATTGTTGTTAGATTGGTGTTTCATGGGACTCCTAATAGTAGAAGCAGGTGTATCTCTGACTTTTTTGTCTGCTCTTAGGATTCTTTTTCTCTTATTGGGCTACCTTGTCCAGCCTAGATATGAGGACTTTTGCATTGTCTTAGTGTATCGTGTTTTGTCCTGTTTGGTTGTTGTCTCTAGGAGGTCTGCTCCTTTCTGAAGGGAAAAGGACAGGGAATGTATCCGGAGGAGAGAAGAGGGGGAGCTGGGAGAAGTAGAGGGAAGAAAACCCTCTGGCATGTATTTTATGAAAGAAGAATCTATTTTCAACAAGGACAGAAAAGCTCAGCTGTGGGGTCAACTTTATTAAGCAGGCAGAGTTGATGTTATGAAGAGAGTAGTTGATTGGGTTAGGACAGTTCTGTGTCACATTGCCTTAATAAAAGAGAGCTGAATAGAAACTATATACTAAGACAATTAATTAAATTAATATTACCTGTGTACATACTGTTGAACTATAAGGTTTTAAAAGTTCCCAGGTAATTCTTATAGAAAACATGAGCAAATATTTAAATAGTATGTAGACTCACTACCATATCTCTGCATTGGGTTTTAAATGACTGTGTACTGCAGACACAAAGAATCAGCAAACACTTAATAAAACAGCATCAAATTGATGTTTGCAGCACCCAGTGTAACTTTATTAAGGAATCCTTATTAAAACTAGGGTTATTAGATCCTTAGACAGAGAGTCCTCACTATCTTCTCTATAATGAGCATCCCATTTGCTGTTTTTACTACAGACATCTTTATATCATGACAGAAAATATAGTATATACAAAAATATTATATATATATATATATATATATATATATATATATATATATATATATATATAATGTTTACATTGAGCAAGAGATTTGCTAAGAGTTCAGTGACAACTACCTGAACAAAAAGCACCTGTCCTTCTTATAATCTGTACAGATTTGTCCAGAGGAGTCTTATCACCTTTTGTGTTGTGCACTGGGGACAGATTGACAATAGACAGGAAAATAAATAAATATATATTAGATTCCTGTACCAGACAGAACACTTGTTTTCAAGGGTCACCCTCTGGTATCTTTATCACAGGTGAGTAGCAGTTAGCAACCATCACTGAGGAAGATGAAGCCATCAGTAATATCTACTTTCACAAATGTCAACTCTTGGACTCTAGCTGGCTAGACTTCTGGTGAACATCGCCCACAGTTAGTTTAGGTGTGTCTGTAAATGGAGATAGAAAACCTAAAAAAAAAAAACTTAGTAATTACCCTTCTTGCTATACAGACATCTAGTTGTAGAACAATATAATACTCTGTTAGTTTTCTATAGAGGCCTCCTTTTATCCTCTAGTTTATATTCAGGCCAAGCCTGTGTATAAAATAAATAAAAAAATATTCCTATCTTGAGGCACATAGATAGAACAGATACCAATGGGTAATGATACAGAGAGGAGGAGTCTTTACTGATAACCACTTATCTGTAAGACAAAAGAAGATGTATTGGAATGTCTTCCCTATCTTCATTATCTCCCTCTTCAGAGGAGCTTCTAGAGACTTCCTAGTTCTTGTTTCTTATCTCACTAGTGGCCTAGAGAAAAGAAGTCACCTATTAGATTAATGCTTTGCTGATATAGGCCTGGTACCTGTATCCCCCTTTTTCATTAGCAAACATGAGGAAGGCAGAGTCTGTTTCCAGTATACAAGCCTGCAGATATGACTCTTTAATAGCCTATGACTTTAATGAATGCTCTTTGTATGTTTTATGGATTACATTAACCTGTTTGATTTGGATACTTACCCAGCAAAACTCTGGGAATATGTATATACATACATACATACATACATACATACATACATATTACACATATGCATACATATAACAATTATATGTGATTATATATAATATAAATATATCACACAAAATATGTTATAATAAAATATAAGATATATTATATATAAAATATATTATATCATGTTATTATATATTATATATATGTTTATGTATGTATATATATTTTTCACCTCACATACAATCTTGGATTAACTACTCATAATTTAGAGATTACAGTACATAGGAAACATCTAAAATAATATGGAAAGACTTAATAGAAGAACATTTTTTTCCTTATCCTCTTTATATGATAGAAATTAGAATGTGAAAACAAAAACAATTTTTCCAAGGGCATGGTGGTGCATTAATGAATGGACTTCAAGCATGGAGCAAAGGAGTGTTGAGTTTATTAGAGAAAAACAGCCTTGGAGATTCCAGGCAGAAAAAGCAGACAGGCATTAAGACCCAGTGTATCTGTATCTCCAGCCTTCTACACAATCAAATGGATTCATCTTTGCGTCCAGTTTCTGCAGAAAGTTGTCTATTACTTGAAAATCTAGTGTTTTGGTCCCCCTTGGGATCAGTCCCTTTCTGCGACTGTGATCTGGACTGATACAAATTCACATGTGCTTTCCAAGTGTGAACATTTTATAGTGTCAGCTTCTTTTAGTACCTGACTAGTGTTAGAGGCACATGGCTAAGGAAACTTAAAAATCCTCTCTAGAAATCAGTAAACATATTGTGGAAAACAATGAGTCATAGGAAAACACAAAATAAAACAAAAACCTCAAATAAACACTATAGATGCATTGTTGTTACATCCTTAGTATAATGTAAAAGGGGTAATCCCCTAAGGGCACAGTGGTACATGGAAGTTTATGGCTACTGCTATTTTGGTTTATTCCATATGGCTAACCAAGATGGTGATGAAGTTACCTTTAGGAGCTCATCAGCAAATATAGTGGCAAACCACATGATAAGTTTTGGTTCACAAGCTCAGCTACATGGTAAAAGTTATCCTATCCTCCATTAAGGAACAAGTCTCTGTGGTATCCTCACATTAAATGTAGATAGTTTCACCTATTTCTTTACAAAGATACCGTAGCTAGAGGTTAGCATGGATATAGCAGGAGAGGGTATCTATGGCCTAGGTAGTTAGGCCCCAAATAGCAAATAAATAGAGGAAGAAATTCAATGATCTCAAACCAAGAAATTTGAATTCATGGGATTTACCACATAGATTGAAACTGTGGACACTAAGCACTGTCACTGGGATCTTGTTTTAATTTCCCCTCATTCCCTAGGTACAAGATATTGCTTAGTGCCATTTTATCCAAATCAAGCATGACATAGGCTGAGATCTGAGATGCTCCTTATTGCCTGGAATTAATACCTTAGTAGCCTTGTGTGGTGCTTAACCCAGTTAGAAAAGCAGCTGCTGGAAGGCATCATCTACCACACAGTCAGACTTAACCACACCAAAAGACTACTTTCATTCCTTCCAACAAACCTGAGCCAAGGTTTCCCGGGTTCTCTGAGGAACCTAGGTGGAGAAGGAAAGAAGAGAAAATGCCATGGCCAGAGAGAGATGAGACAGTGTTAAACTTAATTGAAGCCATGCATTGTTCCATCTCTCCTCAATTGGGGCAGGGACAGTTATTTTAAATGGTGCCATAATGTCTGAGCCAGTCACAGGAATCGTACCCCACCCCCACCCCGTTTGAGAAAATGTTCCCTTTCTATTGGTTCTGTTTTTTTTTTCCTTTTTCTTTAGAGCTCTTTTTACTTCGGTTATTTCACCATTCTAGTTTGTCTTGTTTTGAAGACCGCTTCATGGCTGTTTCTTGAACACTGAGTTTCATGTCAAAGACTTGTCTCAAGTCCCAGGTAGATCTGACCACAAAGGGAAAAACCTGCTGTTTTCCACAGCAGTTATTTTATTTTATTTTATAATTTAATTTAATTTTACATATCAGCCACAAATTCCCTTGTTCTTCCCTCTACCCCCTTCCCCCCAGCGAACCCCCCATTCCCATCTCCTCCGGGGCAAAGACTCCCCTGAGGATTGAGTTCAACCTGGTAGATTCATTCCAGGCAGGTCCAGTCCCCTCCTCCCAGGCTGAGCCAAGTGTCCCTGTATAAGTCCCAGGTTCCAAACTGCCAGCACATGCACTGAGGACAGGACCCAGTACCACTGCCTAGATGCCTCCCAAACAGATCAAGCCAATCAACTGTCTCACTTATCCAGAGGGCCTGATCCAGTTGGGGGCCCCTCAGCCTTTGGTTCATAGTTCATGTGTTTCCATTCGTTTGGCTATTTGTCCCTTCCACAGCAGTTTTTATCTTCAGGCTGTGAAGAATATTCTTGGTTCCCATGGCAATTGCCTTGGGTCAGCACTCCCAGAGTTGTCCGAAGACTTCCCAAACCCCAGGTTCTTTTGCTGACCTGGTGTGGTGCCAGAGGTCCAGCACTCACTTTCCACCTCCCAAAAAATTTAAAAAAAAGAAGTTTATGGGATGTGTCTTTCCTGGGAGGGGGACTGAGGCAGTCACTAAGATGAGGTAAGTTCCCAGACTGAGGTCCCAAATTCTTAGAGATATATTTGGGGTGCCAAAAAAAGAGACCACCACTATCATTCAAGTATCTGAACAAGATAAAATGTACTCGTGATCAAGAGAGCGTGCTCAGGAGAGTGGACACACCTCTATCCTTTTTTGATGAATATCAAAAGCCTAACATGAAATGAAACTTATTGAAGGCTGTACTGAGCAGAAATAATAAAATGTGTACAAGAAGTTTCTGTTAATCAAATTTGAGTAGATGATGATGTATGCTTTTCTTGGGATGTCTTCCTGAAACATAACATCTCAGAACCTAGAATGTTATTAGGGTTAATTCATGTATTTGGGAGGTAACAAAAAAATATCCTTATTCTTACCTTATATTTTTTGGCTTACTTTATGATCAATAAGCTCTGTAAACATGTATAAATTGGCAATATTATCACATGTTTAATGGAAGAAGAAAGTCATTATCTCCTTTGATTTATTTGTTCAGAAAGGACATGAATGTGCTTGCAATGGTTAAGAGAGGTCAGTCTATAGGCATATTATTTAGCTTAAAATGTTGATCAACAATTTATTATGATTTAACTCTGTGAGCCAATTACATACAATCACCAATCTTTTCTTTCATCACCCATAAAATGGGAATGTGAAATTATCAAATGTGTATTCAATGTAAAAATCAAAAGTTTGAGCTGGATACAGTGGCACACACCTTTAACTCTAGTATTCTGGATACTAAAATATATCATAAGTTCAAGGCCAGTATGGGCTAATTGTGAGTCACTGCTTCCAATAAGCAAATTGATGTAAAGAAAAGAACAGAATTTAAAAAAATCAAATATCATACTACTTATAAAATAAATTTCAGATCACCAATGAATATCGTGATTTTTCACACCTATCTGTCAATGGATGTGTGATGAATTGACTGGTTGACAAATTCCTAGGTGATTCTAAAATGAATATTTCCAGAATACTTTTCAAAACATAACCTTAATTGTTACATACTTTGTATATCCCTGGTTAAACTTAATTCCGTGAGTCAAAATTAAGCATCATTGATTCCTATACCTTTATTTGATTATTTAAATCCGTTAATTAAACACTTACTAAGCCTTTCATGCAGCAAGTATTTTGACATGCCTTGTAATATAGTAATAGTTAAGATAGTAAACCAAGGTTTTTATAGTCTAATACCAAAACAGAAAAATAAAACTGTAATTATGAATTATCAATTAATTACCATGTATGTGGTTCAGAAATAAAATTATTTGGCAAAGTAGAGTATTAAAACTGACGTTACAATACATAAGAAATGGTAAGTTTATGATTTGGATATCATGTGCTCAATCCTCAGAGATGATTCAATGCAGAATTGTTGCTAGACTGCCTCCATGTACATAGAATTTAAATTAAAAAGTAAAATTCACTTATGACAATAGTTCTGTAAGAGTTTAGCCCCAAGAGTTCAAACTTGGATGTTACTTTCTGCAGGAATTCCCTCCATTTCCAATTTTATATGTTCCATCTTTGTCTTTATGGTTGACCTAAGTATAATTTCTATTTTTCTATCAAAATAGCTCTGCCTTCTTATTTTCCACTTCATTGTGATATGTTTTTTAAAAGTAATTCTTGCAATGTTTTCTGATAATGTGTTTACTTTTTCATTCATTGAATACCTTGAAAGCTTCATGGGGTAACAGGCTTTGTTAATTTTGTTCCTTTTATTTTCACAGTATGTCTATGAATATCTGTGTCATAGTTGTTTGCCAAGATGTACAAAATAAATGAATCGATGAAAGTAGATGGGGAAAACAGTCCACATAAAGTAGGATATTATTCTTCTAGTCTAAACCTATAGATATAGTTATTCTACTTAGTTCTACAGGATGAGGAAATTTCCAGGTTGTGTCCATTTGCTTCCTTACAGTAATACTTTTTCATCTTGTTATAACTAATTCCACAAAGGCAGCCTTCATTTCAGGAAATTCATAATTTTCTAACATCCATAATAAGAAATTGTCTAACTGCTCACAGATGGTCAATATTCATTTGTAAGGAAAGTACAGAAGCATAATCTTTCAATATATTAAAATGACACTTGGACTCAATTATATTAACTTAAAACAGTAATGAAGCTTTGTAGCAGAGTAACTAAAAGCTTCAGGTTGTGATTTTCTATCTGTCACACAATATGGAAAATTTCTCATTGAATATTGTTTCCAGATTATCCATTTCCAATTTTAAATTCTGCCAAAAGGAGAAATTTTACTTATATAATTAATATGTAAGACTTCTATATGTTGCTTTCACATATTCTTTTTATCTAAGTATTTAACCTGTATGTGTGCCTTACTAAACGACCAACGATGACTTTGCTATGAGATGGATAAAAAAAAGTTGTGCTTTTGACAACTACTTCAAATAAATTAAAATAACTAGAAATGGACCTTATAAAGGAGAGAAAGGACATCTACAATGAATACTTTTAGGCACTGAAGAAAATATTGAATAATTAAGGAAAAAGTTTCCGTGATTTTCATTTAGAAAGTATTATAACAAAAATAGCTATATTAACCAAAAATTGTCTATAGTCTCATTGTTATTCCCATCAAATTCCCAAAGAGATTTTCCACAGAACAATAAAATTCACATGGATCTAAAGAATAAATAATCCTAAATAGTCAAATTAATGCTTAGCAAAGAAACAATGATACAGTTATGGCAGCACGTAACTTCAAAAGTAATGATTAGAATGTAAACATGGTAATGACATAAAAGCACAGGTGATCCAATTGAACAGCACAAGCGAATTTAATATAGCTACAGACACCCTTTTTTTGACAAAGACAACAAAATACACACTAGTAGAAAAGACAATATTTAACAAATGATGTTGGGAAAACTCAATATCTACACATAGAAGAATGGTATTAGAATCATATTCTTTAACTTATACAAAAATCAATTCATAATGAATCAGACTGTACTATAAAATATGAAATGCTGAATTTTGGAAAGGAAAAATTATAAGATTCATCTCCCAATACAGGCAAAGTTTTTGAAAACTAATAAAAAGCAGAGAAAATATCCCTTAAAATTGACAGAGTATCATGAAAACTGAAAAAATGCATTCATACAGCAAAGGAAATGATTAGATGAATGAAGAAACAGCTTACAAAATTGGATGAAATCTTTCCTATCTCTACATCAGTAAGAAAATTAATATATACAATATATAAGGAACTAAAAAACTAAATATCATATCTTTTAAATCAACATCTCAATCAACAGGGTACTAAGGGTACTTACTACCCAATAGGGTAGTAAGACAAATAGTTTATACAAGATGAATTCATTATAAATGGCCCACAAGCACATGAAAAAAATCCAAAATTATTTGTCACTGCTCTATTGCTGTGAAGAGATACCATGACCACAACAACTCTTGTAAAAGAAAGCATTTAATTGGGGCTGCCTAAACAGTCCATTATCATCATGACAGGAAGCCTGGTGGCATACAGGCAGACATGGTGCTGGAGAAGTAGCTGAGAGTTCTACATCTGAATCCACAGGCACAAGAAAGAGAGATCCACTGGGAGCAGCTTGAGCATAGGAGGACTCAAATCCCAACTCCCCCAGTGACATCCTTCATCCAACAATACCACTACTACTGCTACAGTAAGTCCACACCTCCTAATCATTCTGAAGTAGTGTCACTCATTGATGAATAAGTATTCAAGTATATGAGCCTATAGGAAGGTCATTCTTAATCAAACCACCACATTAGCTATCAAATAATGCAAATTAAAACTGAGTTAAGATTCCCATTCATACCATTCAGTATGCTATCATCAAATGTTACACCAAATGCTGTTGAAGAAGCAAAGAAAAGAGAAGTCTTATACACCACTGGTTGGGTGTAAACTGTTCAGCTTCAATAGCAATGACTATTGATATTGCTCTAAAACCTAAAATAATTACAATATACTGTACCTTTCCTGATAGCATCTATGTCAACATACGGAAGAAAGTTTTATATGAATCCTATTTGCTGCACTATTTGAAATACTCAAGTTACAGATAAAGGAAATATGCTATATATATGCACAATGAAATATTATTTAACTGTAAAGCAGAATGAAATTTTGTGTTTTGACTGAGAATGGGTACAGCTGAAGAACATCATATTTATCCAGATTAAGAATAGTAATCACATTTTCTTTAATTTGTGGATACAAGATTTTCTTTAAATATGCAACAATTATATATGTGACATAAAGGTAGAAATGAGACTCTGTGGTAAGGTAGGGGATTAAAGGAGGGTGCAAAGGAGAAGGTATGAAAGTACGAATATGGACAAACTACATGAGATGATTGAAAGAAAATGTCTTTATATAACTCATCACCATGTAAAATGTATATGCTTTTTGTAAATCAATTATTATAAGGCATTTCCAGTAATAGGATTAAAATTTCCTTACTCATTTTAAGAGTCATATCAATATTACACTGATATGCTGCAGGAAAAACTGGAAAACTCAAACTATATAAGGTTAAAAATCTCCTGTTCAACATTTAAGATATTAAAGGACTCAAAGAAGAAATCAAAAGAATGAATATATTGATTTTGGTAGTAGGTCTTTCATGTTACATGAAAACTATAAGCAATAAAGGAAAAAATAAATTTGGATTTAACAATTATGCAGGATAGGTCATTACTAAGCAAGTGAAAATACTACCACACTGAGGGAAAACATTTACAAATTATATAACTGCTAAGAATTAAAAGCAGAGAACACTTCAAGAACTACAATTCCACAGCAAAAAGACAAACCAACTGATAAATGGGTGAAAGACATGAACAGATATTTTTCCAAAGAAAATACATAAATGACAAACACATGAGATAACTTTCATGTTTATGCATTAGAGGAATGTAAATCATAATCATAACTAAATGTGAGTTCACACTGATTAGATTGCTATAATTTAAAATACAAAATAAATATGAGTAAGAATGTTTAAGTATTATAATCTGTGGTAGTTTGAATGTAATTGGCCCCCATAAGCTCATGAGGAGTGGCCTATTAGGAGTTTTGGCTTTGTTGGAGTAGGTATGGCCTTGTTGCAGGAAAAGTGTTAATGTGGGAGTAGGCTTTGAGGTCTCATACACGCTCAAGTCATGCCCACTGTCTCAGGTTGCCTGCAGGTCAAGATAAAGGACTCTCAGTTCCTTCTCCAGCACCATGTCTGCCTGCATGCTGGCATGTCCCACCATGATGATAATGAACTAAACCTCTGAAAATGTAAGCCACCTTAATTGAATGTTTTTCCTTTACAAGAGTTGTCATGGTCATGGTGTCTTTTCACAGCAATAGAAATGCTAACTAAGACAGAATATTAATGTTTTATTTGCAGGAATGTAAAGTTGATAATTGACATGGAAAAAATTTGAATGTTCTCAAAAGTGAACTGTACAATTAGCATATGACTCAGCAGTTGACTTTCAAGGTATAAACATTTTAGCTATTGAAAACAGGCCCTCAAGCAGATCCTTGTAAAGCAGTGTTCAAAGATGCATTATTTATAACACCCAAAGGGTGAACCAGCTAAAATTGAATAAAAATATGAAGGGACAAGGAAGATATGGTATGTGCAAAAAATTGATTATGAAATGGAATGAAGAATTTTTATAACAGAATGACAATATTTGCATGATTTTTTGAATATGGCTAATTCCTTAATTCCACTCTCAATAGTTATTTTTTAGTTTAACATCCTTTCTCACTATCTTATAACTCAGAAAACATGACATGTACTATGTCAATCTCCCAAATTTTGTCTTCTATTATGTATGTCAGAAAATCCAAAAACTTTTATGAAAGACAAAAAGAAATTAAGGATTTTTTTAAAGTGATTCTAAAAATTATAATAATTGAGGTTCCAAATTTCTTACACTTGAAAGTTCTTTCATTACCAGTTAAATGGGCATGATTCGTAACTATGTTGGAACTGTTCTTGCAGGTCTTTCCTGTTTAAATGACATCTTGTAGTATTTATGAACATCTGAGTGGTCAAACACAATTCTTTAATAAATTTTAGGACTTTATGTCCATATATAGAATCTTAAGTGGAACCAGGAATTAACTATAGGGAAAAGATAGTAAAATTCCATGTGAGAATATTTCTCCTGATTTGCATTTGTTTTATTTATGGAAAATAAGTATTGAGCTTCTAATTCAAAGTAGGAAAAGGAGTTGTGTCAAAGAGAAAAAGCCTACAGGTTCATGCAAGTCATTTCATCACTTTGAGTTTCAGATTCTTTATCAAAAATCCAGTAGTAATACTAAATGCCTTCTGACAGCACTGAAGTCATTATTAACTGAGACATGATATAACCAGTTCAATAAACATTCTTTTCTTAGGTAGTATCAATCAGTGGGCTTTCTCCTTTCTAGTCAGGAAAAGAAGAATCAGAACCGGCTTCAGGTAACCTATTTGATTGATCATCTAGGGGATGAACAATCAATATTTTCTTTTTATTTATTTTATTAAGAATTTTTTTATTCATTTTACATATCAATCATAGACTCCTCTCTCTTCCCTCCTTCTGCCCTCAGTCTTCCCACCCCAACCCACACTCCATTCCCTCCTACCAGAAGGTAAGGCCTCCTATGGGGAGTCAGCAGAGCCTGGTATATTCAGTAGAGGCAGGTCCCAGCCCCTCCCCCTGCATCAAGGCTGTGCAAGGTGTCCCACCATAGGTAATGGGCTCCAAAATGCCAGCTCATGCACCAGGGGTGGATCTTGATCCTACTGCCAAGGGGCTCCTTAAGCAGATCAAGCTACACAACTGTCTCGCTTATGCAGAGGGCCTAGTCCAATCCCATGGAGGCTCGGCAGCGGTTAGTCTTAAGTTTATGAGTTCCCACTAGTTTTGTTTGGTTGTCTCTGTGGGTTTCCCCATCATGATCTTGATGCCCCTTGCTCATAGAATCCCTCTTCTCTCTCTTCAACTGGACTCCTAGAGCTCGATTCAATATTTTCTAATATGCAGTTTAAAACTGACAGTGGTTGTGTTGAAAATGCGTTGGAGACATGGTTAAGACAATCACTGTTAATAGAATATACTCTGTAAAATTGTAGAAGGAATAACTTATGAGGTTTATAACATACTAAAATGATAGTGTTTGATAATAATAATAATCTGTATATTTCAAAATAACTTGGAAATTTCAAGTGTTTCAGTAAAAAAATTCTAAGTAACATGACATGCATGTCAACTAACTTGATATAATAATTGTACAATGTATACAGTTCATGTTTTTATTTATCAATTAAAATAATAGTGATACAAATAATTTTTAAAATAGTGTATGTTGCTGATTTTAATACCTTAAAGTATAAATTATTATTGTTAAAATAATTTTTAGAGACTGTACCTTCTTTTTTTTAACCAAATGATATTTTATAAACACATGCTTATTTTCAAGATTTTCTTTCTTCCATACACCTTTCAACTTTGCCTATATTGTGCCTCTGTTGCAGCTCTTGGCATAGTTGTTCTATGCTTGTGTCTGTCTGCCTGTTAGATCAGTATTTCCTTAAGAGAGAAGTGAGTCTGGGGCATTTCATGTGTCCTAGATAATACCTAAGATAATGATGATGTCTGCTACATATTAGGCAGTTAGTAAATATTTGTAACCTGACTCAGCTGTTGAGTTATAGATGCAGCTCATTTGTATTAAGAATTTTCTGGGGGTTTTTTGTCTAAATTCTTCCATTCTAGGGACTCCTGAAGTGTTAGAGCAGTTCAAGCAGCCAAGGAGTCAACCTCATGTCCTTTATAATAATTGAAAAATGCTTTACAGTTACAAGAAAAGGATTATTATTATTACCATCATTTTTCTCTGTATCTCTATGTTGTAACTTTACAGCACATCTTCATATATTCAAACACACAAAAAGTCAAATTATTTCTTGCTATGTTTCAAGACCCTATGTGAAGATTTGTTACTGTACTGTTTGCATACCCAGGCATAAGTTATGGATATAACAGGGAGGAGAATTTCTTTGTGTGTCTCATTGGTTTCAGCTCACTGCCTTAAACAGACTGAGTCAAGGCCATGTTTTCATGCCATAGACATGCTATTCAAATACCAGTGTGACCACATTTGAAAAGCCACTCTGTACCACTTCATTGCCACAGATGTCTTTTACATCTGGCAAGGGCCGTTTCTCCGCATGTCAACAGTAATTCAGTTTAACAGCTGTCTCTTTTGACAAGCTTAGTGTCAGACTCTAAAATGACAGGGTGACAGTTTTTCTTTTCTTGAACAGAGCATACTGCAAATTAACTATTTGAATACGGGATCATTGAATAGATTTCGAACACTTTTTTTCTGTGTAAGCTGAATAGGCTTTGGGATCTTATTTAGATGATTACATGGTCTATAAAGCCATTGAAGCTGATGATTTAACGGACTTTTCAGGGTGCTTCAAACTGTACCTGTTATCTCCTTACATATAACTAAAATTAAATGAAGGCAAAACAATTATTTTAAAGAGATCATGGAATTTGAGAAAAGGGGCAGGATAAACATTTGAATTGCACTGTCCAAATTTACTAGAGTTATCAGTGGATTCAGGGTATACAACCTGAATTTGTTAATATTCCAGATGATAGTATCATGAGCTAAACTTTGTTTTAACTTCTCAACAGTATACATGATGTTCTTTAAATAAAATTATGCACCTGAGCTAGAATCTGGCAAAATCATGAATAACATTACAACACTGGATGTCTGTGCTTTCTTTTCTTGTATGTATGCTTCTTTTCCTTCCAATGCATGCCTGTATAAAAAGTCTCGGAACCTTTGTTGTCTTGCCTCTTTTTTTGTTTTGTTTTGAGCTGAAAAAGTTAAATTAATAACTAAATTTGTCAGCTTCTAAATTATGTATCAGGTTTATTGTGGAAAATAAGAGTAAACATACCTATGAATTTATAAAGCTTTATATTCTCTTGGTCTTTAATAGCTTTCATATTAAATCCTCACATAAGTATTTGAGAGCAGTGCAAATTTATTATGCAATAGTTTATGGGGCAAAGAAGTTTTTTATGGAATGTGGTTCAACTACACTTTCAGCTTATGGTCTTAAAATAGTAAAATCAAGGTAGTTTAAGGGTTGACCTCCCTTCAGGAAATTGTGATACATATTGTGTTTACTTAGTCATTAAGTTGCTGCAAATAGTAAGTTTCTTGTGTTTGTCAATTGATGGTATTTTCCAGTTTCTAGAAGCTATTTTTCAGGTCATGATACCCTTTATCTAGATGCCAAAACAGTTATGGGAGGTAAAGATTCTCTCATGTTTTGACTTAGTTCATTCCTGTTTTATTCCGTCGCTGTCTTAAGCAGGAAAATGATCTCTGCCTTTATCAACTGGTGATTAGACTGTGCCCACCTAAATAATTCAGGTAATTTCAACTTTCACTAGCTTTATAGCATTTGAAAAAGTACCATTTTACATATAACAAAATATTTTCCCATTCCAGGCAAACTATGGATACCTTTAATGAGTGTTATGTAAGAATAAATATAGGATACTATTTGGAATATGTGACAAGAATGACCTCACATAGAGGCTCAGCAAACATCTTCCTATGGGGACAGTTTCAAAGCTGAGAATTAAGTAGTAATTAAAGCAACTAAGAGAATACAAATATATTGGAATAAAGACATTACTATTCAGAAGTTTTATATTAGAAGGAGATGAGATACTTTCACAGATATAGAGAAGTCAGTGCTTTGATTTCATACTTCAGAGAATAGGCTGATGATTTCACAAACTAACTCAGTATTTGACTTTGGGATAAAGCAATGCTGATTTTCTATTTAAAAATCCTTAGTATCTGTAATAATTGTATGAAATCTCTTCCAATTTGTTCTATGAATGGAACTACCAAGTATACATGATCTCACTTTGCTTTAAAAATGGTTTATCAAATGTTTATGTGTCAATAATATGATCTACTGCTCAAAGAAGAAAGATTCATTTCCTAACATTACTGTTAGGCTACTACAATTGGCCACTGAGAACTCTGCTTGAGATGTGTAATGAGATTGATTTGCTGATTTAGTATTTTTCAAAAGATACATGAATAAATGGTAATTTCAACTTTTAAATCATTTTAAACAAAATCCAATGTACTGTTCAATACCCAGTAAAGTTATAGGCCATTCTGAATGATCTGGCAAAAGTAAACAGAAGATTTTTCTGGAAAGTATTCATAATTGGAAATGTAATTCATGAGAGAAGGTCAAAATATTAACTATTGTTATACAGATGTTTCAAGGAAATTTTGAATTTAAGACTAAGGAAAAATGTAGCCACAGATGGGATCAAAATGACAAGATAAATAGAAATGGGATCTAAATTTGTGGCTGAATTGCTTGTGTCTCATGACAAAACTTAAATTGAAGAATTACTGCTTATAGATGAGCCAAAATAATATAGATTTGAGATGGGAACTAATGTTGATAAAAATTCCAGTAGTGTCAAAATGACAAAAAAATGTGAAGTAGTAAATAAATTTCATTCATCAAGTAGTGGAATATTTTGAAAAGATTGACTCCAACTCTGAACGTTCTTCTGGGTTAAATGCCATAAAAACATTGCCACATACTACTGAAAATCTTTAACTAAAGGGAAAACACTATCAATGATATTCTATTTTATCAAATTTCCATACCTATCTCAAACTGCAGCAAACAGAACTTTGATTATTTAATAACCACCATTAAAATACTACCTTCCCCTGCTAAGACTCCTAGCAATAGTGGATAGGTAGCCTGAGCTGGCCTTCTCCTGTAATCAGATTGGTGACTACCCGAATTGTCATCATAGAACCTTCATCTATTAACTGGCAGAAGCAGATGCAGAGATCCATAGCCAAGCACTGGGCCAAGCTCCTGTAGTCCAGGTGAAGAGAGGGAGGAGGGATTATATGAGCAAGGGGGATCAAGATCATGATGAGGAAACTCACAGAGAGAGCTGACTTGAGCTTGTGGGAGCCTACAAGCTCTAGACTGACAGCTAGAGAGCCTGCATGGAACTAACCTAGAAACTATGCAAGTGGGTGACAGTTGTGTAGCTTGGTCTGTTTGTGGGGCCCCTAGAGTGGGACCAGGAACTGTCCCTGTCACATGAGCTGGCTTTTTGGAACCTATTCCCCATGGTGGCATGCCTCACTCAGCTTTGATGCAGTCGTGCCTCAACTTGATATGCATGCTTTGTTGACTCCCATGAGAGACCTTACCCTTTCTTAATGGAGATAGAGGAGTGGATGAGGGATGGTAGATTGGAGGTGGGGAAAGGGGACAGGAGGAGAGGAGGGAGGGGAAACTGTGGTTGGCATATAAAATAAATAAAAAATGTTAATAAAATAAATTCAAAAACCAAAAAATAAGACCTTCTGACTTTAAAAGATTGCAACTCAATGTGTTTAGAGAATATATCTAGTATTATTTAGGAAAATTGTACTTTAAAATTAAGATATACATATTTTATGGAAATGATTTCACACATTTTATCGACTATAGAGTAGTGTAGACATAACTTTTTATATCTACTGCACTCACTTTATTTGATATTTGATATACTTCTATGGTGATCTTGGATGAAATCCTCAGTATCTCTGAGATATTTGTGTGCCATGGTGTATATGAAGATTAGAGGAAAATATTGGGAGTTGGTTATCTCCTTCCACTATAGGATCAGGTCATCAAGATTAAATGGCAAGTGTTTTTACTCACTGAGTCATTCTGCTGGCCTTGCTTCTAGTATTTTTTTTTTTTTTTTTTTTTTTTTTTTTTTTTTTTTTGAGACAGGGTTTCTCTGTGTAGCTTTGCGCCTTTCCTGGAACTCACTTGGTAGCCCAGGCTGGCCTCGAACTCACAGAGATCCGCCTGGCTCTGCCTCCCAAGTGCTGGGATTAAAGGCGTGCGCCACCACCGCCCGGCTGCTTCTAGTATTTTTAATAGAATCTCTAGAATTCTCTGTGTAGAAGAGCATGTCACATGCAAACACTGATAATATGGTTTATTTTTCCAACTTAAATAACTTTTATTCTTTTTCTTGCTTGCTACCTCTAACACATAATAATATGTTTAACAAAATATTACTGATGCTTTTGTAAACTTTGAAGTCAGTAGGAGAATGCCCTTGTGCTTTGTTGGTTTTATTCCAAAATTAGTGTGTCAGTGTCTCTCTAGAGTCCATATGAATTCTAGAATAGATTTCTCCTTTTTTTTCCATGAACACACCATTATTATTTCATTGAGTCTAAAGATCATTGTGGTAATATTGACCTCTTAATAATATTTTTAATCAATTGAGCAATCTATACTTTTTCTACTTTCTTGGATTGCAATTTCTTCCAATAATACTTTGAAATTTTCAAATTATTCAGCTTTGTCTTCTTAGTTTATGTATAAGCATTTTATTACTATGTTTCTATTATAAATAAAATCATTTTCAGGATTCTCTATTTATATTGGCCATTGTCAGTACTTACAAAGGCATCTGATTTTTAAGTGTCCAATTGCTGTAATTTTGCTATTTATTAAACTCTATCAGATCTATGTTAGATTCATCTGTGAATATGCTTTATACCTTTTTACCTTCTAATTGGAATGTCATTTTTATTTCCTATATTTGTGAGATTTCTAGTTTCTTTCATTTTATTTTGTTCAAAGCAGGAACTTTAATATTTTAAACATTTCAAATTTATTAACATTTCTTTTGTAGCTATGTCTGTTTTATCTCTTTTCTTATTGATTTTTAGTCCTAAAATTCTAATATTGAAGTGCACAGTTGGCCTTTGGTTATATATCTTAAGGAAAATAAATCAATATTTGAAGGGATATTTATACACTTACAATTTTCCAACTTCAACAATAACCAAAATATGGAATCACTCTGAGCATCCATTGGTGGCTTAGTGAATAGTAAGAGGAGAGGAGAGGAGAGGATGCAATACACATAGTCAAATATCACTCACTCAGTGCAATTACTAATGCCAATTAAACAAGAAGGAAAGATTGCATTTGTAAAAATAAGGATATTCCTGAAAGATGTTATTTTATGTGAAATGAGCCAGAGATGAAATGTAAATACTTAGTAATAAAACTTACATATGGAATCTAAACATGACAAACAGTATAAAAAGTAAAATGCTGCTTAAAAGAAGGTACAGGTATGTGAATGGGGCGGTACTTGTCAAATGACATCAAATTTCAATTATAAGATGAAATACTCCAAAGATATAAAGTACAGCATGATTATGCATTGGGTTGAGGATAGATCTCACTCCAATCACTACACACAGTGAGGCAGCTATTTGAATTCTAAGCCATCATCATTCAGGTATACTTATACCAAAACATCCCATTGTATTGTTAAGTAGACTCATACATTTATCTTTGCCAATCATACTTCAATAAATCTGGAAATGAAAAGTGTAATATATTGAAACATTGTACTACTATTGAACAATATTCTTTCTCCATATCCATGCCTTTTTCTATATATTCTGGAGCTCTGCTGTTTGGTGCATGTGTATTTATAATTGGTATATCTTCTATTGAATCTATCCTTTTGTTAATACCAATTCTTATTTTACCTTGCAATGTGTTATTATTTAAATTTGCTCTATCTGATATTACTAGATACACACTAATTTGCTTTTGTTTCTTATTTTAGTAGAATGATCTTTTCCATACTTCTAACCCAGTTGACCTTAATAGCTAAAATAAGTAGTTTATATTCAATATGTATTTGGGTCATGTTTTCTTTTTCCTTTTTATTATATTATTTCTTTGTTGAATATATCTAATTACATTTGCACTGCTTTTGTATTATTGTAGTCTTTAAAAAACTCAATTTCTCTATTCCTTCATTTCTGTTTAATTTATTTTTGTAGCTGTCACATTTTTATTTCTTTCCATTCCATTTGTGTATATTCTCTATGTTATTTTAGTTACACTTACCATTGGGATTGCATATATAGTCTTTACATTACCACAACTCATTTCTCCTTATATGTTACTATTTATTTTTAGTATATAATTATAAATGTGTACAGGGTATAATGTGGTGTTTCAGTGTAGGTATTCAATGTATAATGATCAAATTAAGGTAATCAAGTAATACATGATCCCGAACACTGATTATTTATATTTTTTTATTTCAAAACGTTATTTCATACAAATTCCACTGAAGGTTTTTAAAATTCTTCAGCCCAAAAATCACTCTTTCTTTGTGGAGACTATATAACGAAATTTTTCTTTTACAAGAACAAATTTTTTTTTAATAATTTATGAATCCACTTTATATTAATAAATTTAGCTCTTTCTTAGGAGACTCTTATTACACATACAAAATGATGCAACTTATGGAATCTACTTTTAAAAAGGAACTACTTGTTTTAAATACGATAAGTATTGAAAATTTTTTGGTCTGAATTTATCAGACGTTACTGGAATGGACATTGTTTATATATATATATATATATATATATATATATATATATATATATATATAATGGAGTTTTTATCTGAATCTGTCAAATGTTAATGGACATCATTATTGTAATTTTTGGCTGTATATATTGTATATACATATTGGATAGTTTTTCTTGTATTAGTTATAAGCTTTCTTTAATTTTAGACAAAAAGAGAGGAAATGTGGTGGTATTGCGTTCCCCAAAATATTGTGTACCTTAATAAACTTATCTGGGGTCAGAGAACAGAAAAGCCACTAGTTAGGCAGTGATAGCACATGCCTTTAATCCTAACATTCCAGAGGCAGAAATCCATCTGGGATGTCTGTGAGTTGAAGGCCACATTGGAAACAGTCAGGCATGGTGACTCACGCCTTTAATCCCAGGAAGCAAGCCTTTAATCCTAGGGAGTGAAGGTAGAAAACAGAAAGGTATATAAGGCACGAGGACCAGAAACTAGAAGCATTTGGCTGGTTAAGCATTTGGCTGGTTAAGCATTCAGGCTTTTGAGCAGTAATTCACCTGAGACCCATTGGGATGAGGACACAGAAGCTTCCAGTCTGAGGAAATAGGACCAGCTGAGGAATTGGCAAGGTGAGATGTTGTGGTTTGTTCTGTCTCTCTGACCTTTCAGTATTCACCCCAATAACTGGCCTCGGGTTTGATTTTATTAGTAAGAAACTTTAAGATTCATGCTACATTCAACAGTCAGTCAAATACATTAATCCTTAAAGAGAAAATGTCTACTTTAACTTTTGGTCTTTTTTGAATAAGATACCCCATTTACAAATTCAGTTTTGGATGACCCGTTTTAGCCTTTTTGCTCAGTATTTTGAATACCCCCCCTTTTTATAGAGCCTTTGAGATTTCTTGCATTATCTTTTCAAATTCATATTTCTTAGCAGTATGTTTTACTTGGATCTGTTAATACTCATAGTCCTACTGTGCTTTTTTGTTTGATTTTCTTTCTTTTTTCTTTGAAATAGTCACAGAATTTACAATGCCATGTAACACCAGAACTTACTTCTCCACTCAAAAAATATTATACTAGTTGGTCACCAGTGTGTTCCTCTTCCCCATTTCTTCCCCTCCTGCAACCACTTCTTTGTTTTTTGTTTGTTTGTTTGGTTGGTTGGTTGATTTTTTTTGTTTTTGTTTATTTATTTATTTATTATTATTATTATTATTATTATTATTATTATTTTGAAACAGGGTTTCTCTGTACAATATTCCTGGCTGTCCTGGAACTTGCTCTGCAGACCAGGCGGGCCTCGAACTCAGATATCCTCCTGCCTCTGCCTCCAGACTGCTGGGATTAAAGGCACGTGCTGCCACCACCCAGCTGTTTTCAGCTTTTATAGGAAGACTGTTCTAGGGACACATATGAGTGAATTGTGTATTGAACTTATTTCTTTTAACATTATGTCCCCCAAGCCTAGCTATATTATTGTAAATGGAATTATTTCATGTCTTTTGTGAATGAATAGTTATATGAGCAAACACACATATACTGATTTCATATCCTGACTGTAAATAATGTTCTAATAAAAGTATTCAAATAAATTTTAAAATATGAACTTATACTGTGATTAAATTATTCCTGCCTAACCTTTTTTTTTGATTTTTTTTTTGTTTTGTTGCCAGTTGATGGGCCTTTTGGAAAAGAATGTTTCATTATGACACAAATATTAGCAATAGATTCATCTACTTATAAGTTTGCAACTGAATGGACTCTTAGGAAGCACAGGCTAGTTGGTGGATATAGCTCATTGGGGGCATAAATACAAAAGTATATCTTGTTTTGAGACCCTTCCTGTGCCTCCCTTCTCTTTCTCTCTATTTCTCTATTTCTCTATTTCTCTATTTTTTCTCTCTCTCTGTGTGCATGTGTGTGTGTGTTTGTGTGTGTGTGTGTGTGTGTGTGTGTGTGTGTGTGTGTTTGTGTGTGCACGTGTGTGTTGGCCACTATGAGTTGAAGAGTACTTCTCAGCCATCATTTTCCTTTAAGATGCTCAGCTTCTCCTGAGGACTGGAAGCAATAGAGCCAAACAATGATAGTATGGGTGGAAATCTCCTAATCTGTGAGCCCAAATCAGTCTTTTCTTCTTTGAAGTTGTTGTCGTCTAGCATTTTGTCACAATAATAAGAAGCTGATTGAAACATGAGCCATGCCCAATATATTTTTCAAAGACCATTCTTAGTTATGTTTTATCAATGAAGTTTATCTTCCTTTAATATATGTTCAAGTATGTTATAGGGATATTTCCTTGAATACTGGATTCTCAAATAAATAAAGTCAGTCCATGTCCTTTCATTTCAAGCATGGTAATTATTAATTTGATTGTTATTACTTTATAACCAAGATTTCTACTCACTATATGGAGAGAGTAATCGAGAGCAGATAAATATAATAAAAACTTTTCTGACATTTTGAAAATAGCTTCTCTTAGGATGTAGTTAGGGATTATAATTTTAGTAAAGTGGCAGGTGTAGATTCTTGTCCAAGATCCATGACTTCACTTGCTCTGAGTAGTTTCCAAATACAGGCATGATTTTTTCTCTTGTTGAGCAATTCTTATGTCCAATTAGAGAGCTATTCATTACCCTCAAGGTATCTATACCAACTGTACCTACTGTGGGATGGTCTGTATGTCAAACTGTTGCTCTGATTGGCCAATAAATAAAAAACTTATTGGCCAGTGGCCAGGCAGGAAGTATAAGCGAGACTAACAAAGAGGAGAATTAAGAGAACAGGAAGGCAGGGGAGACACTGCCAGCCGCCTCCATGACAAGCAGCATGTGAAGATGCCGGTAAGCCATGAACCATGTGGCAAGGTATAGATTTATAGAAATGGATCAATTTAAGATATAAGAACAGTTAGCAAGAAGCCTGGCACTGCCATACAGTTTGTAAGCAATATAAGTCTCTATTTTTACTTGGTTGGGTCTGAGCAGCTGTGGGACTGGCGGGTGACAGAGATTTGTCCTGACTGTGGGCCAGTCAAGAAAACTCTAGCTACATATACCCATAAAGTCTTACCACCCTTGCTGTGGGATGTTCTGTATGCTGTAAATATATGTTGCTATGATTGATAGATAAATAAAATGCTGATTGGCCAATAACCAGGCAGGAAGGATAGTGTAGGTGGGACAAGGAGGAGGAGAATGCTGGGTGGAAGAAGGCTGAGTCAGGAAAAGCGAGATGTAAAGTACTGGTAAGCCATGAGCCATGTGGCAACTTATAAACTAATAGATATGGGTTAATTTAAAATATAAGAACTAGATAGCAAGAAGCCTGAGCCATTAGGCAAACAGTTTAAATAATATAAGCATCTGTGTGTTTATTTTATAAGTGGGCTGTGGAACTAGAGGGGCTCAGTGGGACCCAGAGATAAACTCTCCAGTTACACACATTAGCAGCCTAAGCATAAGGTGAACAAGGAAAACACCAATAGACATGGTGACATGGAAGTGGGGAAGCTCACAAGGCATTAACTCTACAGAAAGAACTACAGGCCACTAAGAAATGCTGAGAGTTGGAGAAATAGTCTGCCCAGGGAAGAGCACACACATTGCTTATACAATATAAAATGTTTATCTCTGAAAGCATATATACAGGTAACCATATATTGACTGAGAAGATTGTATTTATGCACTCAAAATTACATAGTATACTATATATGTATATATAATATATAATTATATGTATATAAGTGCATGTATCAACAATGACTAAACAAGGGGGTATAAAAGAAGAAAATAGCTTATCTCAGCTTGAATATTTTCTTGGTTTTAAAAGTCTAGCTCTTTTCTTGAGCTCTGATAAAGTTGTTTACATAATTTTATTTCTTTTATAAAAAATGTTGCTGATTTCAACTTTGCAATTTTACTAACATTACGCTCAATGGCAACACTGTCTAAATTAGCATTTCATGCATCATATGAGTCTCCATACAAATGTGTAATTGTATGTATTCTCAGCCAATCACATGGGATAAATTTTAGTTTCATTTTAAATGTTTTGGATACTGGAAGTAAAGGGTAAACACACACACACACACACACACACACATATATATATATATATATATATACATACATACATACACATATATATAAAACTTTTTGTCATGATATTAATGGGCATATAGAGTACTAGCTAATTATAGAAAAAGGCTTCATCTAGCTTCTTGTACATGATTTCAAGTTTGAGTCTCTATCAGGTAACTAGGAATTAAGTTTTTATACTCTGGATGTACATAACAAATATTGATCCTTTAGCCTCTTTGAAATCTGCTGCATATGACATTTGAAATGTTTAAGTTTTGGTCAGTGAACCATAACCATGCCTAACAGTGACCTTTGAAGTCTCCAAAAGGATGATGGGGCCCCACAACAATGATTCTACCAGGACTGTGATAACATCACTAAGCTGACAACACCACCTAAAGATTGGCTTTGGACTACACACTGCTCACAACAATCTTAAGGTGGCTAGCTGAGATGATCTAGCCTCACAGAATACTCTAGCCAGGACTTGAGACAAGCCCTACACTTTCCTATTAAGCATAGACTGGACAGCAAATTATATAGCTAAATCTCCTAGGACTTGACAATTAATGCAAATTTTTCTTTTCAAGATCACCTAAAGATGCTGTCACCCTCAGACAGCAGGAAGTAAATTTAAGAACCCAATGTCCACATTTCCAAGAGGTAGGGTGGGGGGTTTTTGGTTGTTCAATGGGTTATGAATATTTCTCATTATTTAGGGGGGTTGGTTACAAGTTGTTACTGGTAATGGTCAGGAAAAAACTGAGCAAAGGCATTTAGATTCAGAGTTCTTGTTTTGAAAAGATAAAAAGGGGGATATAGAGATAGGATAAAAGGGTAAATTATTGAATCTACTTTTAAAAAGCAACTACATGTTTTAAATATTTTACATTAATATGGACTTTTATATATTGATACAAATTTATGATTATTTTTGTTAGAGCATACTGTACATACATTTCTAATCTTGTTCAAGGTACGGGGTACATACACATATCATTTAACAATGTAATGCAAATCTCTAGTTTTTCAAAGTTCTTGTTACAAACTATGTAGGACAATAAAGAAATGTAGTTAGTAGCTAGTTGCCTATTACAATTAAACTTTTTGTCATGCTAGGTATGTTTTCAAGGTCAAACATATTTATTTTTGGTAGACAGTTGGTCTTCAAACAATTCAGAGATCTTCAGAATATGGCATTTAATATGTTTTAATAACATAGATTCTTTTTTATGACAATGAGACGTGTCTGTTCCTGGCAGCACCAATCTACTTCAGAGAAGATGATGAGCATCATAGAAACCCCACATGGAGTTTACTTTCTTTATTGCAAATTTAGCTACTGGGCAAGAAAGTGTCCTTGCCTCGACTGCTGACAGTATGCTATCCAAAGTGGAGAAGCAGGATACAAATGAAAATGACTATCAAACTTTGCCAAGATAAGGTAGGAAGGTCCTTTAAAATATCTTGCTTCACAGAAAAGTCTGTCAGATATGGTAGGCCAGTAGGCAAAAAATGGATGCCCCAATGTTGCAGATGAATCCTGGGTGACTGTCCAGGCAGCCATCTGTTTCTGTCGCTTCTCACATTTTTTTAGAAGTTGCTAGCTTGCACTTCCTGCTTACTCAGATAATATTATTTCTTTCTCAGGTCTCTGATGCAGTTGAAGACTAGATAATTATAGTTATGGTTTTCCTTGTTACCAGATTGAAAAAAGAAATTCATAAAGAGGTGTAAACTATATAGGGTTGAGAGACATCAATTTTGTTTTGGTGATGCAAATTAAGATAGAAGGTGAATCAGGTACAACACTTTGGACTCACGAAGATAGGAAAAATAATGAAGTATTTTCTCTGAATTTGTCAAACACTAATAGACTAGATATTATTGATGTATTTATTGCCTGTATATATTGTATATACTCATTGTATTTATTGTATAATATATAGTTTTTCTTATATTAGTTATAACCTTTTTATTTTAGACAAAAAAGGGGAAAAATTGGTGACATTTTGTTTGTGCTCTAACAAATAAAGCTCACCTGAAGGTCAGAGGGTTGAAATTGGCCATTAGTTAACCATAGAGGTCAGAGGACTGTACAGACAGACAAGAAGTGATAAGGCTGGGCAGAGAGAGGAAGTGATAAGGCAGGGCAGAGACAGGAACTGAGCCTCTTTCAGGCGGAGGAGTCTTAAAGGTAAGAACTCTCACGTGGCTGGCTGCTCTGCTTCTCCGATCTTTCAGCATTTCCCCAATATTTTTATGGTTAAGATTAATTAGAATTTGTACTACAAAGGAACATGCAGAAAATGCAAGACACCATGAAAAAAACAAAGCTTTTGGATTATAGTCATAAATGAGGGAGAAGTCAATGGCATAGGCAACAAGATCATAGAAGAAAACTTCCCCAAACTAAGGAAAGATACACACATACATATACAAAAAGCACACATAATACTAAATAAACAGTACAGGAAATTCCCACACCATACCATAATTAAAACACTACGTATATATAATTAAGAAAGTTTATTTAATGTTACAAGTGAAAAAAATGCAAGTCATATATAAAGAACTACCCATCAGAATAACAGGTATTTCTCACTAGAAACTTTGAAAGCCAGAAAAGCCTGGAGCAAAGCATTCAAATTCCTAAAAGGCTATGAATGCCAGCCTAACCTAATAAACCCAGAAAAATATCCACCATAACTAAAGGAGAAAAATTTTCCATGATATAAGCAGCCTAAAAAGATTTATAACCAACAAAGGAAAGTTAAAGAATATGCGGGAAGGAATATTTTAAACTGAAGGGAGCAATGAACTAAAGAGAGACTGGAAAGAAATACAAGACCATAATTATTAAAGTAAACTAAAACATAAACACTACCACCAAAACCCATAACATGATGACCAAAATTAACTCATACAATTCAATACTGACATTAAATATCAATAGGTTCAATTCTCCAGCCAAAATACACAGGTTGACTGAATGGATTAACTAAGGAAATCTATCAGTTTTCTATAAGAAATATATTTTCATTTAAAGATAAGTACCACCTTATATAAAGGGATAGACAAAAGCATTTTAACCATATGGGACCAGGAAGCAAGCAGGCATCATTGTCCTAATAGCTGATAAAATAAACTTCAAACTAAAACTAATCAAAAGAGATAAAGAGTTATACTTCATTATAATCAAGGAAATTGTTAATCAAGAAGATATTAGTATCACAAATATATATGAACCAAATTCTGGTGTACCTAATTTAATTTGAAAATAAAAATTTTTAAAAAGGATAGGATTTAAAGACACACTAACATCAATCCATTATCCATCCATCATATTTGATTTGAATTCCTCACTTTCTACAATAGGTGTTATCTGTATGACAAATAACCAAAGAAACATCAAATTAACTGATACCTTACATCAAATTGATGTAACAGATATCTGTAGAATATTCCACCCAAACACTAAATAATGCATTTTCTATTCTGTAGTATATGGAAGCTTTTTAAAAAAGGAGACCACATTCTGGGGCAAAAAACAAATATTTGTAAATTCCAAAAGGTTGGAATAACTTCCTGTATCCTATCTGACCACAGTGCAGCAAAACTTAAAATTGACAGCAAAGAATCACTAGTAAACATGGAAAGTTATTGAGAGTAAGCACCTCATTACTGAATGATGAGTGGATCAAAAAAGAAATCAATAGAGAATTTTTTTACAAATCTTGGAACTAAAAGAAAATGAAAGCACAACACAACAAAACCTATGGGATACATTGAAAACAGTCCTCTGAGGGAAATTCATAGCTGTAAGTGTCTACAATAAAAATTGAAAAGGCGCACAAATGAATGATTTAATGATGCAACTCAAAACATTGGAAAAACAAGACCAAACCTAATCCAAGCCAGTCGACAGCTAGGACAGAAATCAGTAAAACAAAAACAACAACAATAACAATACTAAGAATCAATGAATCTAATAGCTGGGTGTTTTTTTTTTGAAAAAGGTAAACAAGATTGATACAGCCTTGACCCAACTAACGAAAAGAAAGGAAGAGAGGACATAAATGAACAGAACGACCTGGGAAATATTACAACAGACACCAAAGAAATTTAGAATATTATAAGGGAATATTTTTAAGAACCTGTATGTCATTAAGCTAGAAAACCTAAAAGAAATAGACAAATTTCTTTATTTACATAAATAAATAAAATTAAACCAAGAAGTCAAAATCTAAACTGACCCAAAACAAATGAGGAGATCAAAATAGTAATAAAAAAGCTGTACAACTGAAAAAAGTCTTGAGATAGATGGATTCACAACAGAATTCTACTAGACTTTCAAAAAATATATATAGTCAATGTTTCTTAAACTTATAAAAGAATAGAAACAGAAGGAGCACTCCCAAACTCCTTCTGTGAAGCTAGTATCACCCTAATACCAAAACCAAGTAAGGCACAATAGAAAAAGAAAACTACAGGCCAATGCCACTGACTAACATAGGCTCAAAAATGCTCAGTAAAATATTTGCAAACAAAATAAATGTGCCTAGAACCAAAACCAAGACAATTCTTGCAAGATAACTTTCAGAGTGAATGTTAGCACACATACCTCAATTCTCTAGTTGTTTAGATCCTCTAAACAAGAGGAACATCACACCCAGTTACTGGAAATATAATCAAGTACCTAGGGATAGTGAAGTTGTGGATCTTGGGGGAGAACCTACAACCACCACTTTACTAAACCAGCACAACCTCTAACTACAATCTAAGTATTTGTGCTTAAACCCACAAGCAAGTGTAGTTCTCATCCATCACCAAGGAAACATCTCTTTGCAACAGTGAAGATCATGACAGAAATTACAACCAATCATAATGCAAATTGTAGAGTGCAGTCCCAAGGGAAATATCTTCAAATCAATGCCACATGCACCTAAGGCTCAGGAACATTGCAGAACATGGGGTGGAGAGATTGTAAGAGCCAGAGGATCAGGGAGTTTGCTGTGAGATTGTGGCTCCTAATAATATCAAAAGCTACACCCATAAAGTCTCACTGATGTTATTATCCAAATGAGATATGATGCCAATAAACATGCCAAACTGAAAGGAGAAAAGCCCAGGAAGCCTCAATGCTACACAAAGTACTATGGACAACTGAGGGAAGCTGGGAATTGGAGAGGCAGCCTTCCTTGGGGAAGAGAATACCAGTTGGTTACCCTGTGCCAAATGATCAGCCCTGAAAACATACATTAGAGGCAGCATTATACAAACTGAACGGTTTATATTTAGCAATATATATAATATAATATATATAATATATATTACATATATATATGCAATAATATTTGCTGAGAAAAGTGGCTGTGAATTTGAAGGAGAATGGTGATAGAGTAGGATTGGGAGGGAGAAAAGGGAAGGAAGAAATGTTATAATTAAATTATAACCTCAAAAATAAATAAATGAATTAAATATATAATAAAAAAGACAAAAGCCTAAACTGAAAAAAAACAATCTCCTGCTCTTTGATAGCTACTGTGTAGGAAAATGTTTCCCCACGATCATCTCCAGTTGTTAGCAGAAATTGGTATTGTCATCCATGTGGTATTAATTTTGAAGGAATGGAGGATACACGACTATGGAGATTAAAGTCCTGTTCTGCTGTTACAAAGAAAAGCTATTGCCAGAAAATATATGGGTAAGATAGCGTTCCTTCAAGGAGATCCTGAGAGGCCATTGTGTGAAGCTGTGATGGTGAAGCCTAAATTGCAGTGGAGACACTGGAGGATTGCAAGATGCCAGGACCATGGGCCATCTGCTAAGGCAAGCTACAGGCATAGAGTGCACCCAGCCAAAGAGAGAAATTGCACTACAGTCAGCAGAGCTGGGTTTGTGAAGGTACTTTATCTTTATAGAGATTAGTTAATTTCATCCTGATCTGCAGATGCTGTCCATGAAGCTGTAAGTTTGTTATTTTCCCCCAAAGTTGCTTTTACCAGCATATTTTATAACAGCAAGAGAAAACATAACTAATCTGTTGTCTGGAGTGAAATATGAATTTAATGAATTGCTATCAAAATAATAAAACTTTCAAAGAATAATTGGAAGACCAGGAAAAAGATAGATACTAAAAAATGAATACATTTCATTGAAAATCTAAGATTAAAACAAATATACACCCCAGAAGTAGAGAATGTGAAAAACATATACTAAATACACCTGAAAATAAGAGAAAACAGGTCTTGATGAAACTTGGATAGGACATAAGTGGCAGGCAAAGGGCGTCATCAAAAATGCAAAAATCACAGAAATATATTTGATTGGATAGCATAGGTATGGGCCATTGGGTTTAATCCCCAGCACCACAAATAAAGCTCACAAGTACCTCCCTCCGAAAAATATCTATCAAACAAATTAGGTAAGAAGATATCTATAAAAAAAAAAGGTTAGAAAATGTAATAGAAAAATCTTTAGACAGAAATTAGATTAGTGGTTGCCACGGGCTGAGAGGAGGCAATAACAGGAATTTACTACTGATAGGTACAGAATTTCGTTTTTGGTGGTAAACGATCCCTATGAAAAGATTGTAGCACAACTCTTTAACATAATGAAGTGAATAAGGTATCTTTCAAGCTTACACTTTCTGGTATGTGAGTCATACCTAAGTAGATTTTATTAAAGTAATATCAATGGGAAATGAAAGAGCATTATTTTATCCAATCAAGAGTTTTCCAAAGCCACTCTTACCACCACCATTGACACAACTATCACAGTTGTCTCTTGATAACTATGAAATTAATGACTTTTACACTGGAAATCAAAGCAGTGTCACTAATATTTACATATCCATGATATTCTCTGCGAAAACATATGGTGACAGGGAGAAATCTGTGTCCTTTCTTTGACTCTTTTTGATTTTGTAGAACTGAATTTTATTGATAGAACTCCATTATCATGACTAAATGAAAGAGATTTTTAATACATAGTACTTTGTTCTGTGCAATTTATTTTATCTTAGCTCTCCAAAGTTTGCATTATATGAAACTAAGGGTAGTGATTTTTGTTTGAGGATTACAGTTTTCAGTACCCATCATGGAAATTCTTTCTAGGAATGGGCAATGTGCAATAATATCAACAATGAGAAAAGGTCATCCATCAGTGTAAACATCTAGGGAAAAAGAATTCCAGGCAGTGGCAAGAGGATGACACAAAATCTTGAGATAGTTACTTGTCTTGGCTTAAATTCAGAAAGAAAACTTTTGTGTTTTTATCTGCATTGATGTTTTTCTTTCATTATCTTTCTGTACTGCATTCTGAAATTGTATTGTGGCCTCTCTTCAAGTTGAATGAGTGTGTCTTAATTTATTAATGAATCCAAAAATATTTTTTAAAATGTGTTTTCATTCCTGCCAGTTCTATTTGACATGTTTTCAAATATCTAGTTCATTTTTACTAGTATTGTTTTCCTTTTGGGCTTTTATTTCATTTAACATAAGCTAACATGTTTGTTTTCTAATCGGTCTGATAAATTAAATGTTTGAAGGATATGTGAATGTTTTTATTGTCTTCTATTTTGTTATTTCTGACTCATGTTATCTTTTTCCTGTGTCTAATTATTTTGAATCGGTGATATGTGTTCTCCTTACAAACTAGCTCATAAAAAAAATGTAATTTTGTATGAAATGCCTTCTCTCCAGAGAGAACGTATTGCTAATTTTGCCATATGCTTAACTGTACTTCCACTTTAGGCTCACTATAGTTACTACCAGATATTTTTTAACCAAATTATATTATATGAATCTGGGTTATTAATCCACAGGAGGGATTAATGTGCACTTACAATATTTTAGGAATAAACTTTACAAACATATCAACCTACTCACATGGTACAGAACCAAAATTTTAAATCACCATGGAAGTACAAAATGAGTTTTTCTGCCAGGAATTTTTAACTTCTAGGATATAGTAGATTAAAAAATATTGTTCCTCAACTTCTTTGGTAGAGTTTCTCTTGTTAGATTCCCTAACCAACAAGATTCTGGACTTGGGTTTCTCAGTGATCAAATATTAGGAATGGTAAATTGTAGCTGGAACTTCCAACTACAGTAAATCCCTCAGAAGGGAAAAATAGATTCAGTGCTGTAATTTATTTTCTGGATTACTACTATAAATAGGATGTTTGGCTCTTTTCGTGTTATCTTTTCTGTTATTATTACTTTAAGACATTTTAAAATATACTTTATAATACCCATTTTTATATTCTTATTGTCCTGTATAATCTAATTATCATTCACTAAACTAAAACTAACTTGGTGTTAATTTTATATATATATATATATATATATATATATATGAATTAATTTATATTAAACTGATGAGACAACAAATTTACTATTAAAATAATTATTTCTTGCATGGGCATGGTGATGTATACCTATAATTCCAGAATTCAGGAGATAGAAGTAGAGTTATAGGGTGTTTAATGCTAGCTGGGTTATACAATCATATAATGAGAAAAAAAATTGTGTGTGTGTGTGTGTGTTGATAATTTAAGCTTTATTCATTTGGGGATTTTCCCAAAGAACTTTTTAAAATGATATTTCTTCCTTTTAAAAGAGCTGTAGAACCTATCCATATCATACAAAAATATTTGCAGATAACATTCAAAATGTGTTTTTAATAATATCACTACCTTACTTTTACTCGTTCAATATTAGCCTATTTATTTGGTAATGTTCAAATAATTATTGGTTATGACCTTCCAAGATGTTCATGACCAGGCCAATTTTCAATGTCTCATCTTTTGTTTCTCCCTCTTACTGTTTCCCATGAGTACTATATCTTTTTTTCATGGAAATGCCTTTCTGTTCAAGGGTTTTGGGCAATACTATGTCTGTTGCCTACAATAAACTACCCCCTTTACTTCATGTTAACTTCAACTCTTAGTCTTATGCTCCATATGCTGATTCATTTTTCCTTTTTTTCTGGAAGGAATTCCTATCTCATATGGAAGCCTTTCTTTCTTAACTATCTCAGTCTTAACTTTACATAATTATATGTTTTCATATGCGATTTCAAAAACAATTGAATCTTTATTGAGATAATTTGTTCATGCCTATATTCCTTATGAACTTGTAAGGTTCCTAATGACATAGACATTATTTTGAGCATTAACAGACTTAGAATAACTTCATTTTACCTTTTGCACAGCACTTAACCTGTGAACTCTTTCTGTCATAACCTACTACTTTGATGACTCAGTTTAAATTTTAGCTCCACTGTATTAGAACTGTCTTAACTCCTTTTCACTAAAACAAGAAACTATACTGATATCACCTTGGTGATTAGAGTCTTTCCACTCATGAGAAAAGTAATTTCTATTTTTACATTGTAGTTATGAATTCATATACAGAAAATGGAACTCCATATCAAAGTTTTAGCTTAATTAGGAAATCTGAATCTTTTATAAACTGTTTCAAAAAGAATTTTCCAGATTTTTAAAAATCTTTCCCCTTACATCAACTACAACATTTTAAATAATATTTATAAGCAGAAATTGTAGCTATCTTTATGTAAATAGTAATCTATTTCTATATGAATGAAATTTCCATTTCTTTAGGAATTAAATGGTCTATTTTGGTTTCTCACAATATATCTCTGATACCTCCTTACAATATCTAATCAGCCACAGAATGTTAGTTTATGAAATACAATGAAAATGAATTTAGTGTGTAAAAAAATTAGTTATACAAAATTTAAGCTGATTAACCACATCTAGATATAACAAAGTTATGAAGGCTCTATAACATTTTTAAATTTTTGTCCTTAATGCTCATTTGTGTTTTTCCATGAGCCAGTAACTTCATTGACCTTTTTCTTATCCCCTAAATGGCACTGATGGGAAGTATTTAATCATCAGTTTTAAAAATTGTCCTTGCACATGAATCATCTGGGGATCTCGTTAATACATAGGTTCTAAGAGTTCTGAAGTTCAGTGGGAAGTTTGTAATTTCTCACAAGTTACCAGCCTAAAATATGTTCTATAGACAATTCAAAAATTAGTAGCTGTTAGGTGAATGAAGATAGAAAGAAGTGGTATGAAGTGGGAATGAGGACAATGGAGCAAAGGGGTAAAGTGAATTGGAAGATGGGAGACAGACTAGAAGATCGTGTGTAGGTAGGATAAATAGCACTTAAGACTTTTGAAAAAGTCATATGGAACCTACGATTGTAGAAGCTTCCTATAATGTATACAAATATGTGTATTTAAAAATAATTTAAATCGAGTTACTTTACAACAAGGGGCAATGACAAGACAAGACATGATTGGCTATCAAATGAAAAGCCAAGTGTGAGAAAAGGATTACTTCTTTTAGGATTGTTAGTCAGTGGGTTCCATAGACCCTCAAATACAATGAACTATTGTCATTGCTCTTGGTTGTCCTCCAGATTTTGATATTAAGACCCTGTTACTGAGAACATAACATACTTGATTCATGAAACATGGAGAAATCAAGCTAGAACTGACTTGAAGCCTTCATCCTTACGAGTTTGCTTTCATAGTTCAGGAAGGTGCCATGTATATTACTAGAGGAGAAAAGTAATTATCACTCTTCCACACCTATGAATCCTGTCCGCTACAATAAAAAGTGCCCAGGCAAGATATTCCCACTGCTGTAATGGTTTCATTAATGTTATGGGATCAACCAATCGCTTTATGATTGAATTTAAGGACTACTCTCCAAGATGACACTTGACACCATTAAGAGGCCAAGAACCTGAGACTAGATAAGTCATAGCCCTAGTGGAGGACCTACTATTATTGTGTGTAGGTGGAGATTTTTGTCAGGACCACTAGCTCTCCAATAATCACACAGAGACTTATTATTAATTATAAATACTTGGTTGATAGCTTGGGCTTATTACTAACTAGCTTTTTCAACTTCAATTAACCCACATTTCTAATCTACACTCTACCACATGGTGGTACATTTTTTCAGCACAGCATGCTCATCTGCTTCCTCTGTACCTGGCTGGTGACTCTACCCTCCTTCTTCCCCACACTCTTTTTTTTTTGTCTGAAAGTCCTAACTATCCTCTACCTCCCTAGCTATTGGCCAGTGAGTTCTTTATTAACAATGAGAAAAACACATCTTCACAGTGTACAAAAGGATTATTCCACAGCATTTATGCTGTTAAATTGACATTTTGTTACAGTAACTCTTGAAGATATACTGTTATGCCCACAGATTAGAACATCTCTCAGTCCTGAAGGCATATTTTTATACATATCAGAGAAGCTTCTAGTTGCAATAGATAGTTTAATAATAACACAAGGGCCAACAACTATTCATCATGTGAAGTCTTCTGATCTGTGGTCAGATATGTTATCCATTAAAAAAAAAAGATATTGTGGAGTGCTCAGCCCTTAATGGAATACCTATATTATACCCTCTCCACCAGAACTTAAGAATCATCGGAATGATTGTAAGATGCAGAGGCAGTGGATGACTACATGACTACAGTGTAAGTGTTTTCTAGACACCAAAGAACAGTTGCACATGTGAACTAACAGTGACTATGACTGCATGCAAGATTTGCATAAAACCAAGCCTTTCAAATTCCTAGCATAGAGTGATAAAGTAGTCAAAATATCCTACCCATAGTCAAGGAACTGTATTAACAATTGATGGTTGTTGGGAAAGAGCCAGTTCCCTTCAAGGATAAGGTTACAGAAAGGAAAGCATACTCCATGAGATGGTCTTATACATATGCACATACCAGCTGTACTAAGTACACTCAGTCAGTTTCATAAAAAGACAGAAAGCATGAATAAGGGTGAGAGTACAGGGGAGGAATTGGAAGAGAGGGATGAGTGTTGACTTGACAAAACACATTCTATGCCTGTATGTTATTCTCAAGCAATAAAATTTCTGTGTATATAGAAAAAAATGTTAGAATAAAATCCCTTATTGGAAAGGATTATGTACATATCCATTTGTGCTCTTCAATAACTTGCACAGTGCTAGACACACCTTAGATACATAAGAATATTTTATATGTACAAGCACTCTCTAGAACAAATCTATGAATTTCTGTGATTTGAAAAAAACTATCCTTTTTGATAATGGGCATTGTCAATGGTTAATACAATTTTAATATCAAATCTGTCATAAATTTGTGCTTCTTCAAAGTACTTAAAATGAATTGCTACAAAAATTTTTTCAAGATTCACAAAATAGTCTGGTCTGTTTCACAACATTTCCAGGGAAGACACAGGAAAAAAATCTATTCATCCAAACAGTGCATGAGTGAAATACCAAAGAACTGTTTCTAATCAAATATATATTGGTGAACTGATGAGTTTATTGGGGTTATTTTTCAAAGTATGGGCTACTCAAAAGCAACTGCATCACCATGAGGTCTGATCCAGAAGCAGTAATGACTTACAGTAAAAAATTCAACATTGGAGTTAATGATTATATAGCCTCACTGAGAGGGATCTCCTGAGTTTTGTAAGTTCCTTCTTGACCTTCCATAGACTCTTAATTTCCTAAAATTCCTGATATTTGTAAGTCTCCTTATGCCCTCCTCCAGGAATTATTTTAATCAGTAAGAAATAGGTATCCAACAAAGCCTGTTTTTGTACATTGTAAAACTCTGAAATATCACGAATTGCTATTTTATCATTTACTCTACATACATAAACTCAAGCAATGAATTCCTTGGAGATATATAATCCACTGACTCACTGATGTTGAGTAGAAACTGTTTCATCATCAAACAATTAGTTGTTCGAATACAATATGTATGCAGCTGCCATTTGACCAGATGTTAGAATTTTAGATTTGTTTTCTATTTCACTAGTTTGACTATAGCAACTACATTGACTTGTGAAACTTACTATACAAGCAAAATAACATGAGTTTGAAGAAGTATGAGCAGCCAGAAGACAACTTCCATGAAACCTATTCTGGATGTTCTCTTAATAATTTTCGTAAGACATTATCTTCTGTGTGTGACATGTTACAAAGTTTTTGACTCATGTCACTGTCACTAAGAGTTCCTGTTTTATATCTAATTTTCTTGGCAAATTGTAACTTAATTGTTTTAGCCAAAATAGCTACCAAATCCTTGTAATAGAATTCATAAGTCTCCTCTAGTTTTACATAATTCAGTCAAAATCTGATGTGAAGGTTTGGCACATAAACAAAGCCATTCTTTGAATCTTAACAAATGGTTTTCAATATGAAATGGGAAAGGATTGAATAAAACACTTTGTATTCAATAGTGCTGTGAGAATCCATCAACAGTTTAAATAACAATATCTTATGGTTGCATACTTTTTGGAGGTGTTAAAGAAGAGCTCCTTTCATCCTTGATACCATGGAACTTCTACAGATTTTCTTTTATAAGAAAGTTTTGAGCCTCTTTTTATCAAAAAATATCACAGGTAGTGAAAATAGAACTATAGAATCATTATTGTCATCAAAACCAAGATATAGATCACCATTCAGGACAATCATGGTGTTGAATACACAGTTAAAAATGTTAATTGGAGGGGAAGCTTCAAATTAAGCCATCTTAAGCTCAAATAGAAGGAATATGAAAATAATACTGCTTCAAAGAGAAGTCAGGTTACCTCCTAACCAAAGCAAAGAGAAATTTTCCACTGAGTTTTTTAACATATATTAGCTACTTTTCTGTTATTTTTAAATTCAAATTAATGTATATTCTCAGGACTTGGGAAGAAAGGAGCTCGATCTTTATCACACTCATGGGCTTTAGACTGGTTGTTAATAGAACACTTGTTTTCTTCTACAACCTCACTAGCTAGGCCTCCACCCTCAGCATTTTTCTAAGTACTACTGTCTTTCAGGATCAGCCTATAATTGTGTTAAGTAAGCTCTGCTTGTAACATTCACTGTTCTAGTTCCAATTTCCAAAGTCTTTCACATTCCTCTGAAAAAAATATCATGGTAGGCTCTTCACAACTTCAATCACACTCTCTGGTACTACCTTCAATACTGTTATTTTTTGATGTTGTGACAAAACATCATGATCAACAGTGACTTGTGGGTGAAATAGTTTATTTGGCTTCTAGTTCCTGAAGGTTGGAGTCTATAATGGGGAGGGAAGTATGGCAGCAGGCAGCCAAATCGGGAAAACTGAAAGATCACCTCATCAACCACAAACACAAAGTAGAAAGAGTGAACTAGAAGTGATGCAAGGCTATGAACTCTCTAAGCCTATCCCCAGAGAAAAACTTTTTCCAGCAAGGCTCTACCTCCTTAAGGCTTCATAAACTAGTTTGACAAAGGGTGCTGGAAGCAATATTTCAATCTGAAGAAGAGAATAAACACACCCAAGGACCTATATGAATAAATAAACAATTGCAGAACAGTTCCTTATGAGAGATCTAAGACAATACCACCAAAACAACAAAATGGCAGGAATTAGTAACAAAGACTATGGAAGAATTCTGCTCTCATGCTTGCTCCCCCAGGTTTGTTTAGTGTGTTTTCTTATACAACCCAAGACTAGTTCCCCTGGATTGGTGCTGTCCTCCACCCCATGAATCATTAATAAAAAAAAAATGACCCACAGAGTAACTTACAGGCCAATCTGATGGAAGCCTTTTCTCAATTGCTGTTCCATCTTCCCAAATTACCCTACTTTCTGTCAAGTTGACAGAAAACAAACCACAATTGATCCCTCGTCAGTATTACACAAAATATATCACTATTAAACCCTAATGTTTCCTTTCTTGTTCTGCCCTAAGATTTCCTGTTAAAGTCATAATAAAAAAACACAGAATAACTGTAAAAGTACTACAGTCTTTAAAATGTTCAGCAATTTATAATATCCAATGTCCCTTTAAAAGTCCAAAGTCCTCCCTCTTCCCACCCTCCAGCATCTCCCCACAATCCCATACCCCATTCCCACCTCCTTCAAGGCAAGATCTCCACTGGGGAGTCAGCAGAGCCTGGTACATTCAGTTGAGGCAGGTCCAATCCGCTCTTCCCTGCACGGAAGCTGAGCAGAGGAGGAGGGAGGACAGGGGAATCTGTGGCTGATATGTAAAATGAATAGAAAATCTCTTAATAATAAAAAAAATCCAGGAGCAGACAGTAAGTACTAATAAACATTTCTGTTCCACAGCTACAAAAAAAGTCCAAAGTCCTGGACTGTGGACTCCTGTTAAAAAAAATGAAAGAAAAAGAAAAAGAAAAAAAGTTGCATGCTTCTTATTCCAAAAAGGAAGAACCAGGGCACAGTGGAAATCAAATCAATGCACAACCAACACCCACCAGGATACTTTAACTCTTATAGCTCAGTAAAGGCTATCTGGGTTCACTTTCCATCTACTGGGCTCCAAAGAGCTTACGAGCTCTACTTCTCCAGCTCTGCCATCCTCAGCACAAACAATTCTTCTGGTAGGCTGACTCCACATCTGTTGCTGTACTTGCCAGTTGTCCCATGATAATGGCATCTCCAGTATCCTAGGATTTCCATTGCTACTGAGGCTGCACTTTTACCAATAACCTCAACTGTCGTTTTTTTTGACATACAGTTCCAAGCCTGAGCCACTCTCCAAGACTCCTTCATACCTTCGAACTCAGTAACATGTAGAAGACTCTTACACATTATCAAGTCATCTACTAGCTTTACATACAGCCTTGCCACCCTCTCCCCTACTGAACCATATCTTCTATGTGAGGACCCTAAGGAAAATTCGTATCAATGATGGTGGTCTCTTATTAATTACAGCTGATTTCTCAGCCCCAGATCACTAGCATCAATCAACCCAGTAAAGCAGAGGTTTTACATTAGTGATGCTAGCCTCTTGTCAGTCACAGCTATTACTTCAGCCTCAGCTGACTAAAAATCAAAGATTATCAATTCAAATAAGTTACACAAACAGCCCTGATAGTTTTTCCTTCCTTTTGAAAATGCACAAGCCAAGCCTCAATCACCTACATTGCTATACATTTATCATCCAAGCTCCCAAAGAACAGTGCATTAAACTTTGAGCACTCAGTGGCTTTTCCAAACCAATGTTCCAAACACATTTATAATCCTCCCAAACACAACATATTTGAGTCTGTCACAGCAATATCCCATGAACCTGGAACCAGTTCTGGTTCTAGTTGGCTTTTTAATCACTGTTACAAAATACTGATTAGCTAACTTGGGACATGAAGGGTTTTTGGTATTTTGCTGCTGTTCTTGTTATTTTCTTCATTATACAGCTTAAAGTCCAACAAGAAGAAAAGCCAGAGCAGTAGCTCAAGGTAGGAACCTGGAGTTAGGTACTGAAGCAGAAACCATGGGAAATGCTTCTTAATTGTTTGCCTCCCCTGCTTGCTCAGTTTGTTTTATTATAAAGCACAGAACCACATGCCCAGTTGTGGTACTACCCACAGTAGCCTGGGCCTTTCCACAGCAATCATTAGCAAACAAGATTCCCCCATATTCTTGCTTGCAGGCCAGTCTGATAAAAGTCTTCTTAATACATGGTTCTCTCTTCCTAGATGACCCTATCTTGTCAAAAATCTAAGCAGCACAGATGGAAACAGAGGTGTTCTGAGCAAATGGATCTAAGAACCAAGCAGAGATATTCTAACATCTAACAAAACAGTGTTAAAATCAAAGCTACTCAAAAGAGATAAGGAGTGTAACTTCAATAAAATTAAAGGAATAATCCACCAAAAGAATATTGTAATTCTAGCCATATACATATACCAAACAAAATTGCACCTAATTTCATAAAAATAAATACTATTAGAATTAGATCTAAAACCACATATAATTAGCTAAAATGTCATAACTTAGTGACTTCATTATTGTACTCTCACCAATAGACATATCACCTGTGGAGAAACATTTCCATTTCCTGGCTATTGTGAACAGAACAGAAATGAACATAAGCAAGAATCCCTGCAGTAGGATATAGAATCCTTAAGGAATATCTCCTGGAGTAGTATTGCTCCAGTCCCACCAGTAGTGTTTCTATTGCTTACGTTGTTATGGCTATCATGGATCTTTTGTATTTCCAGATGAATTTTAACCTAGATGGTGCTTATGAACTGATGAATAGATAATGAAAGTGTGGTGCATATACACAATAAATTTTTCAGCTACAAGAAAAGTGAAGTTATATAGTTTTCAGGTAGACAAATGAAGTTGGAAGTAGTCATTATGTTTGAGGGAGGTAACCCAAACTTAGAAAAACATATGTTACATGTCCTCGCTTATATGCGGATGATAACTTTGAATCTTTAGTTACATATATTTAAATTACAGTTCCAAAAGATGCTGGGAAGCTGGTACGTGCTAACAGGGGACATTTCAAAAGAATGGAGATAGAATATATATAGTATGGAGTGGAAAAAGGCAACAAAAATGATTAAATGGTGTTGAAGAAGGAGGGTAGAATAGATGAGGGAATATGGAGAATGGAGAGGGATAACTCATCTTAAAAATCTCCTCTGAAAAAGCTCTAAATCTATTACTATTGAAACTTCCTAAAATAAACATAAATACACATACAAAAGGAAGTAAGAGGAGTTACCGTACAGTGGGAGGACAATGCCTGTCCAAGATAACATAGACTGTCAAATAAAAGCCCAGTGTGGGGTTTGGGCTATCTCCCTTCTACTTGTTAATCAATGAGTTCTCACAAACTATCAGTATTGCTCTGTTACCCAACACAATTTAATGATAAGACTCTATTGCTGATGACTCTACATCACAAGTCATAGACCATAAATAAATATAGCAAAACAATGAAAGTGATACCATGATAGAGGGAGACACCATGGGGGTAGAGAGAAACCCAGGGCTAGGGAAGTTGCCAGGAATCCCCAAGGATGACCCAAGCTTGGACTACTAGAAATAGTGAAGAGGGTATCTGAAATGAACTGGCTTACCCCAGGGATCAGACCGGTGAATACCCTGTCATTACAGAGCTTTTATCCAATGACCAGGCAGAGCTCCAGGAGTCCAGTCAAAGAGAGAGAAGAGGGATTCTATGAGCAAGTGCATCAGGATCATGATGGAAAAACCTGCAGAGATGACCAAACCCAACTAGTGGGAAATCATGAAGGTTGGATCAATGGCTGTGGAGCCTGCTTGTGACTGGACTAGGCCCTCTGCATGGCAAGACAGCTGTGTAGCTTGATCTGCTTGAGAGTCCCCCTGGTGATAGGATCAGAATCCATCCCTGGTGCATGAGGGGGCTTTTTGGAGGCCACTACCTATTATGGGACACCTTGTGCAAACTTGAGGCAAGTGGAAGGTCTTGGACTTGCCTCTCTACTGGATGTGGCTTCCCATGGGAGACCTTTCCTTCTTGTGGGGGAAATTGGAGGATGGATTGGGAAGGGGAGGCTGGGGGAGGTCAGGAGGAGAGAAGAGGGGGATCGTTGATTGGTATGTAAAATGAATGAAAAAATATTCTTAATAAAAAATAAATAAATAATTATAGCAGGTACTGACCTGGAAGTGTCATCCCTAGTGTCTTGCATGTAATAGTGCTGTAAGGCTATTTGCACAATATCAGGAGAGAAAAGTTAACAAAAGTCTTTCTTAGCTGTGAACCATAGAAAGTGTAATAATGACCTGTCAGACAAGATACCTCTACTTGTACAATAAAAATATTATTGTTATGGGAGTAGCCAACCACTTTCTGATTAGATTTAAGTACTGTGCCACAAAACAGAACTCATTCCTAGTACCTTTAACTTAGCCTCCAAACCTTGGTTCCTAGGTCGTAGGCCTTAGAAAATAATCTATTGCTATTATTCTGCTAATTGAACAATAGTAACAAACGGCTTCCTCCGTTTATTTTTATTTTTATTATTTTATTCTATGTGTATGTATGTTTTGCCTGACTGTATGTCTGTACACCTCAAATGTACCAAGGTGCTTACAAAGGGTAGATGACATCAGCTCCCTTGGAACTAGAGTTTAAAAAATGGTTGTGAGCCACCATGTGGTACAGAGAATCAAATCCTAGTCCTCTGGAAGAGCATACAGTGTTCTTATCCAAAGCCATCTCACTAGCCCATCCTCAAGTTTTCTTCTTTATAATTGTGTAGTATGTATCTCTGAGTCTTCATCAAAGAAAATTATATTTGTAGTATTAGATGTTGACTAACATAGAGACCCACAACTGGCAAAGGTGCAGAGAAAAAGAAACAGTGAAATGCTATCTTTCATGGAGCATCTATATTACACACTCCTCTTCCCAAGACTCAGGGATCATTGCAGAAGAAATGATGAAAAGATTGTAAGAGTCAGAGGTATTGAACATCATCAGTGAAATAGAATTTAATAGACATGACAGGGCAGTTGTACATAGGAAATTACAGTGGCTGTGACTGCATGCATAAAACTTGCTCTAGATTAAATCAGACCAAATTCCTGCATAGATGGAGAAGTTATTCCTATCCCTATATGAGGAGCTATTGGCTGTTGATGGCTGCTTTGGGAGAGAGAGTTGGTTTTCTTCAGGGATGTGTCTCCTGAGAAGCTCTCCACTCTTCAGTAGATGATGATATATCCATGCACATACAGGTAACACTAAGTGGACACAAAGGACATGGAGTTGGGAGGTACAAGCAGTAGGGGGTTATAGAAGAAATTGTAGAAGAGGGAATGGGTGTGTGGATTTGATCAAATAATATCACATCTGATGCATGAATCAAACATAAAGAATAACAGATCTCATAATCTCTTTATTTAAAGAAAAAGTGACAAAACAATTTCATGATTTTATATTGATTATGTTTAAATAATTGAGACATTCATTTTTTTTCCAAAAAGTGCTTAAAATACCAGAAAATAACAATTAGGATCACACTTGTACATTGTTCCTTACAATTGAAATCAGGCTACTCTAACCTACTCTGTTACTCCGTTTTCTAATCCAGTGCAGTCTGTCTGTTTTCTAATTGCAACATTCTCTCCAAATTGAAACATTTACTCCAGAAAGAAAAGGGAGTAGCTCTGGGACCTCAGCAGGTAAACAAAGGGTCAAATGAACAGGAACTTAGATGATTCTCCAGGGCCCCTGCCCAGCATTTAAAACAAAGAAAGGGGAGGAGAAGAAGAGGGGGAAGGGAAGGGAGAAGGGAAGAGGGAAAAGAGAGTAAACAGTTGTTGGGAAAGAAGATTAACTAGCAAAAATGATGGATAAATAATAGATAGATAGATAGATAGATAGATAGATAGATAGATAGATAGATAGATAGATAGATAGATAGATAGGTATGTTCTGACTGTAGAACTGCCTGCAACCCCTACAGAAAGCTCCAGGATTGAATATAGATTACTCCAGGGTTTCAGTTTTTTCTGGAGTCATTACCCATGTTTCAATAGGCATTCTGGTGGTGGAGCTGCTTTTATTGAGATAGCTCTGCTTCTTGCAAGTAACCGATCACCCATACTCCTTTTAGAAATTTCAGTTTTTTAAAAAAAGTCATTGATTGAACTAAATGGCCCTTGGTGCAATACTTATTTGATCTGTCATGAGTTCCCTTTAGGGAGCAAGTAGATTCCTGTTGTGTCTTCCCAGGAAAAGTCTGTCACATAAGAAATAATGTTTCCTTTTCAGGCATACTTTCTCCTAAGCAACTCCATCTTACAGGGAATTTTTTTTTTTTTTCGAGACAGGGTTTCTCTGTGTAGTTTTGGTGCCTGTCCTGGAGCTCCCTCTGTAAACCAGGCTGGCCTCAAACTCACAGAGATCCACCTGCCTCTGCCTCCCAAGTGCTGGGATTAAAGGCGTGGCGCAACAAGGATCTTTTAACGTCCCTTTGAGAGAGAAGGATGTCTGCAGCTCTTGGGTGAATACTGAAACTGCTCCATCTCTTAGGTACCACAAATCCAGTGCAGACTGATGAATTAGTTATTTCTGGGAGTAGAAAAAGAGTCACCCTGTAGGTTTATGAGACTGAATTTGAAACCTCACCGTCAAGCGGGTGTGTTAAAATCATAGAAGAAAGCCAGGTCCAAGAACTCATATGACATACCAGGCCAAGGAAATTGTGCAACTTCCTCATCTGAATTCCATACAGTGGTGGATAGTTAGCATGGTGAGGCATTTGTGTGAAGTCCCATACAAACTTAAGTCTGATGTTTATGTTTTTGTATCAGGAACCAAGGACTACTGGACTGTTCCTGGAGCTCTAGCAGGGTCTCCTGTTGATGCAGCCTACTCAACTGTCTGTCTCACATACCTATCCACCTGTTTATTTTGAGAACCAGGTACACACCTGCCGTTTCCTGCTCCAGATCAGTATTGCCTTTCACCTCACAGCTGTCTCTTGAATTCTACTTTCAGCTCCTTACTAGCACTTGTCTGATTCCTAGCCATATTAACACATTATATTCATTCTGTTAGTCACAGATATACATATATATGGGTGTATATGAATATATATATATATATATATATATATATATATATATATATATAGTGTGTTTGTGATGCATGATATGAGAATTAATATTAGTTATTTTGGACTATAATAAAACAACTTGAACTGCCTTTGGCTGCCAGCATATATGGATTATAAGAAAAAAATGTTGTCACTAAAACTTTAAACTTTTGAATTTCTTGTTATTCAATAAATTATGATAATGTGGAAACACACAAAAGTGTTCATCTATGTTTTTGGCATTTACAAATTGAGTTAGATTTTAATTTTGAAGCAAAATTTAGATGCCACAGTTCATAAGGACAATTGTAGTTGTTCAGCTCTGCCTTTAGCAGGTATACATAAAGTAATGACACTGATTTTTAAAAGGTGTAAAACTGCACAAATGGCAAAATATTTACATTTAAACAGAATCAAATACAAAAATCTGAAATGTCAAAAGTTATATTGACTATTTAATATGTTTATGGACCACATGCAATTTTAACTACATAAAAGCATTTATTTTTTACTTTGTATATATTAAATGTATCTGCCTTTAACTCTTTAAACTTTTCCATAAAATTTAGACATTATCCAGGCATGAACATCTGTGCATTTCTAGTCACAGACATATAAGACAGTAAACAATTTAATAATATAAAATTGTTGTTTATTTAAACAGTGTTGTTATCCAGCACTTTTTTTTTTTTTTTGGTTAAACAAAGTCATAAAGTTATGTTCAGAAGGCTTCAAAACAAGCAGATTAAAAATCAAACAAAAATCTTAACTCTATGAAGGGTCAGTTCTTTATTTTAAAAAAAAAGATTTGGTTCTTAACGAATCAAAAGCTTAACCAAGTTTTCAGAAAACAAACACACTCATCTACTTAGAAAAAAACAGAAGTCTGGAATTTGTGGAAATTACTAAGATCAAAATAAAACTTAAGATGACTTTGCTATTGTAAACATTTGAGTTTTCCTTTGTTAAATTAGTACATTAAATCTCAACCTGACAAAATACATTAAATAACCTATTAAATTATAATTAATTGATTCATATAAACTTTTCTTGGAATTTTTTCCTTCAATAACCTGTAATTCATTCAGACATTGCACAAATTTATAGTCTTTTTTATTTTTCTCAAATATTTATCATTTTTCTTTGTCTTAAAGGATCATTACAATTTTCAAATGTGTAATTGATTTGTATCCAGATTCATTAACCTTCCAAAGGTTTACACACATACATCATTGATCTAAAATACTATACTCAGCTGCTCTGAGGCACACTCTTTCTTGGATTTATATTGTTAATTCGTTTTTTATAATTTAATTTAATTTTACATATCATCCATGGATTCCCTTGTTCTCCCCCCTTCCCCCCATCACCCTCCCCTCATCTCCCCTCTCCCTAGTCCCCATCTCCTCCAGGGCAAGGACTCCCCTGGGATTGAGTCTTACTTTGGGTTCTATCTTGATTTTTTTTTTCATTTAAAATAGTAGAGTCATTTTCCTCAAGAAAAACTATCTTATTTATTTATAAAATCTCCTTTCATCCAAAAGACACTTTTCTCAGCCTATCTTATGAAAAGCATATTTCATTTCTGTAGTTTTCTTTTTCTTTGCTTTCTATTTGCTATTTAGCATTTACATGTTTAAATTTACATTTTGAAATAAACCTTTAAAATTTTCTGAATTTGGACAATATATTTCCTTTTAAATAAAATCTTTTACACTTTCTAAAAGCTTTCTCACTAAAACATGTTTTTTTATTCTTCACAAATAGAATTACACAAGTTAATGAGAATTGTAAATTTTCGTAATATGTTTTAATGACAAGACATGAAGAAAGCAGCTTTGCAAATTTCCAACAATTTTGGAAAAATTAATTTTTTCATTAACTGGTCAATGATGCTATATTTTACATATATTAATTCTTTAACCTTTGTAATTATTAAAATCTACAATCTCAGTAAAGTTATTTTCAATGGAGAAAGCGAATCTTAATATATTAGATAGGTTAAATGAGACCATGCAATGATTATTAAATAGTTAGGTTGATATTTATAAATGATATGTTATACAGCTGCAGAGTACTGTGCAGTTGTTGTCATAGATGGTATGATGTTTTGAGGAAGATCTTTAAAGCTGTGAAAAGGAACAGAGAGGATTGGTAAGTTATGTCTCTGAGCCCTCAAATTCATTTTCAAACAAATATATCTGGGTATCCCTTTTTATTTATCATGGAGTTACTCAAAACATTTTATTTGCATAATGGACAAAAAGGTGTTTAAAACCACAGAGAACATGACAAGGAGTCAGAGTTTTTGGGTTTCAGTTCTGTATTCTCCCACTTACTAGCTAAAATTCTGGTTCTTTTCCTTATAAGATTACTAGGAGCATCAAATAAGATAATGAGCATAGCAAAGCCTTTTGATATGCCTCAGACTGACTCTGTATGTCAGCAGAATAGGTGGCCTCTACATAATAAGTTGATGAACTCAATGCTGGAAGATGTCCTAATGCTTATAGCAAGTCTCCTCAAAACCCATGTGAAATGCCAAGAAGGTATGAAACGCCTTCTATTCTAATTTTGGATGGTAAACACAGGGGATCCCCAGAGAAAGGTAACTAGCTAGACTAGCCGTAGCAGCAAGATCTGAGTATGGATGAAAGACCCTGCCTCAATGAATAAGGTAGAAGAGAGATATAGGATGATTCCTGGCACCATCCCCAGTTCTACACATATATAGTCACACATGTGCCTGTGAACACAGATGTACAACACACACACACACACACACACACACACACACACACACACACAGACACACACACACACAGACACACACACACACTCCTATTAGCCCATCCTAGCATAAAATAAAAGATTTTTTTCTATTATTCTGCTACCTGAAGTTCCTATGCCAAAATATTTCACTGTTACTTACTCTTTTGGACAAAGGGAATGCTTACAATCCACTGGCAAAAGGTCCCAAGAGGTAAATTAAACCAGAACTACCAATTCACATATTTATATGAAATGATTTATCAAATTAACAACTTATGATCCAGCAGAAAGGAATATGGTCTATGTTGGTGAATATGAAGAAAAAAAAATTGAGGGAGGAGAATAATAATTCCTTTTGGTCACATTTTTATAATTATTCAGTTTCCAAAGTGTTTTCATTTTTACATGTATTTAGTATTTATAGAAATGTAAAGCTCTTAATCCAGAAGAATATGTTTTTCTTACTCTTGCTAGATAAGCCAAATGTAATTCTGACTTTGTGTTCAATTGATTGTTCCTGGTACTTAATTTTAGAGAGTACTGATTTTGGATAACCTCTGTTTCTTATTATTTGTTTTACCCAGCTGAAAATAGGGTCTAGAACTTACATAATAGTTGCCAACATATTTCTGAAATACATAAATGATTTACTAGTTCAAAGGCAGCAGTGAAGGTGACTAAGCAGAAGTGGGACACTGACATAATTTGGCCACCATTCAAACAGGAAGAAGTGATCATTACATAAAAGTACCTCAAATGTAGTCAAATGTAATGCTCTATATATAAATAAAACACTGATGGCCAGTTGCCAGGCAGGAAGTAGGTGGGACAAGGAGAGAGGAGAATTCTGGGAAGCGGAAGGCTGAGGGGAGAGACACTGTAGCCACCGCCAGGACAAGCAGCATGTGAAGACGCTGGTAGGCCACCAGCCACGTGGCAAGGTATAGATTTATAAAAATGGGTTAATTTAAGATATAAGAACAGTTAGCAAGAAGCCTGCCACGGCCATACAGTTTATAAGTGATATAAGCGTCTGAGTGATTATTTTATAAGTGGATTGTGGGACTGCGGGGCTTGGGGAACCTGGAGAGAAGCCCTCCAGCTACAAATGGCGCCCAACGGCTCGAGTTTCCACCTTAAACCTGAGAATATTTAATAACCAATTCTAAACAGAGCCAAAACCAGGTTCCTGTTTCTTGTCTCATATGAGCAGCTAGACGCCGCAAAACGCGGGTTTGAACACTGGCGGGTTCCTGGCGTGTGCGTTTGACCGGTAGTATGGTAAAAATGAGGGGTCTGCCAGAGGCACATTATGCTGTGTAGTAGATTTAGTCTTTACTAGTATTTTTTAAAAAAGGTTTCTGGGCTACACCCTGCTTTGATAAAAGCTTAGACCCACTATTTCTGAGACTTGATGACTCCCAGAGCTGGCGGAAAACATACCAATGCCATGTTGAGAAGCTGAAGTGGGCGGAGCCAGCAGCCACAGCGCTGTTTCAGGCTTAGAAGGATGCAGTTTAAAGCAATAGGCTCACAAAAAGACTGATTAAGATAACATCGTTTACAATGTGTGTAAAATATACGTAGGCTTGAAAGAGACAAAAAAATTAATGTAAAAAGCCACGTAAAGATAAATATTACACAGACAATCTGGATTGTCTTGTCTTTGGGATTTTTAACTACAAAAAAACATTTGATCAAAAAAGATGTTGAATTAAACCAATATGTATATTTTAAAGGTAACGACTTCAAAATTTAGATTTAAGGATATGTTACCTTGAAAAAGAGGTTTTGCTTTTGTTTCCACAGAAAGCCAGAGACTGTGGATTTGTTCCAGATTAAGATACATCAGGTTTCACCAGCCAAGACCCCCTGAAAGGTCTCCGATGACACCATGGCCCAGATGATCCAACATCCAGAGCGGTTTCAAGGCAACTGGTTCACACAATACAGCCTCAAGGACTACCCCATAGGCTTAAAATTTTCTTTGCTTCCCCATAAGATACAGCGCCCCCCTCCACCAGGAAGTAGTAAGAGATGCTACGCCCAAATTCCCAAATATACCAAGCTGGCTTTAGAGGTGGAATTGGCTCACTCCCCCTCTAAACCCAGACATATTGCTTTAAAAAAAAATGGTTAAGAGATTCTTGTGTCCCAAATCAAAAGAGCCCTCTGATGTGGGACAGAGAAAAAACATTATTTTTATTTAAAACAGGTTGATTATAAATGTGATCTCTTTCTAAAAAAGAAAAGGGGATATGATATAGATATATAGGAGAATGTGGAGATGATGAGATAAAAGGGTAGATTAATGAACCTGCTTTTAAAGAAAACTTGTTTGAAATGTCTTACATTGGTATAGATTTTAGTTCATGTTTAAAATGTTTTACATTGGTATGGATTTTAGTTTGTTGATACAAACTTTAAGTTAATTTTGTTATACTATATATATATATGTTTCTGTTCTTGTTTGAGGTATTATGTTTATGTAACTCATTTAAAATTGTAATGGATAATTAAAAAATAGATTAATAATTAGTCATCTATGATAATCATATCTGTAGCCATGTTAGTTAAGTTTTCTAGATATACATAGATATATTTCAGATAGATAGGTAATCTTCAAACACTTCATAGACCTAGAGAATATGGCATTTAAATAACTTAAAATTCTGTTGATGTGAGACACAATTGCTCCTGGCTGCACCAATTGATCCCGAGAGAATGTTGGGCTTCTAAGACATTTCCATTTGGAAGTTTGTCTTTTTGGCACAAAATGGCCTACTGGGCAAAGAACTGCCCTTGCCTTGATGGCTGACAGTACAAATGCAATGCTGTCCTTTCTGGACAAGCGGGACACAAGGAAAGCGACCACTGTACTCTGCCAAGACAGGGTAAGATGGTCTTTCAGAAATCCTGCTTCTAAAAATGGTCTGTCAGATACTCTAGGCCTGTAGCCAATTTAAATACACCAACAATGCTAAGAAATATTAGGTGACTGTCAGGCTGCCAGCTGTCTTGGTCTACTTTTGCAAGATTCCTAAAAATTGCTTGCATCCATCTACCATTTCTCAGGTACCATTATGTTCCTTCTCAGGTCTTTGATGTGGTTGAAAACTAGATAGTTGTAATTTCCTCAGTTATGATAAAAGATAAGTTAGATATAAAACCTTAAATTCACAAATATTAGGACATCTTCTTTAATGTTGTAACTACAATTCGATAATTGTTTTGTTATATGTTATTTTACCATGTTAAAGTTAAAATCTTCCTTTTTAAAAAAAGAAGAAAAGGGGAAGTGCTGTGGATATTGCTCTATATATAAATAAAACACTGATGGCCAGTTGCCAGGCAGGAAGTAGGTGGGACAAGGAGAGAGGAGAATTCTGGGAAGCGGAAGGCTGAGGGGAGAGACACTGCAGCCACCGCCAGGACAAGCAGCATGTGAAGACGCTGGTAGGCCACCAGCCACGTGGCAAGGTATAGATTTATAAAAATGGGTTAATTTAAGATATAAGAACAGTTAGCAAGAAGCCTGCCATGGCCATACAGTTTATAAGTGATATAAGCGTCTGAGTGATTATTTTATAAGTGGATTGTGGGACTGCGGGGCTTGGGGAACCTGGAGAGAAGCCCTCCAGCTACAGAAATGTAAAGCTCTTAATCCAGAAGAATATGTTTTTCTTACTCTTGCTAGATAAGCCAAATGTAATTCTGACTTTGTGTTCAATTGATTGTTCCTGGTACTTAATTTTAGAGAGTACTGATTTTGGATAACCTCTGTTTCTTATTATTTGTTTTACCCAGCTGAAAATAGGGTCTAGAACTTACATAATAGTTGCCAACATATTTCTGAAATACATAAATGATTTACTAGTTCAAAGGCAGCAGTGAAGGTGACTAAGCAGAAGTGGGACACTGACATAATTTGGCCACCATTCAAACAGGAAGAAGTGATCATTACATAAAAGTACCTCAAATGTAGTCAAATGTAAAGTCATTTTGCTTTTCAAAAGTGAACCTCTTATGCTCTCTCTAAAAAAAAGGCAATCCACTAATAGCTACCTACAACTCATACTTGCCCAAACTAAACCTAAAGTTTATGTGATATCTTAGGTTAAGTGCAGAAAGCATTACACTTGTCTGATTTTCATCCAACATTCTTTTGATACAGAGACTAAAATTTATTTCAAATTCTGCAAGTGCATAGCAAAAGTAGAAATCTTTTCACTTATTTTATCATTTGAGAAGCAATACAGAAAATGAAGTATAGTTTGAGGGTTTAAAGAGATGGCTCATTAGTTAAGAGCTTTAGCTGCTCTTGCAGAGGTCCTAGATTTTATTGCCAGCATTCACATGGTGGCTCACAAATGTCTGTAACTTCTGTTCCAGGGAATCTGATGCCCTCTTCTGCCCTCTGTGGGCACCATGAATTCACATGGTGTACAGGTTAGACATGCAGGCAAAATACTCATGCACATAAAAAACTGAGAAATATAGTTTGAATGTATTCTTAATTTTATTACTAACCTTTTAATAAAAATTTTAATAAACCCTGTAAATTTTGCCTTACCAATGTGCATACACATACACACACACACACACACACACACACACACACACACACATACATTATGATTTGAGAAAAAGTAGAATACAAATATTATGTTCCTAAAAGCACATTTTCTCATCCCATGGTCTAGCCAGTGCAAAGATTCAATGGAATAGGATCATAAAATCCAAAGATAAAATGCGTATATGAGGTTAGCCTTATCCCAAGTTACTGGAAATTGGAAAGCTAGTCTTATCTGTGGATAGAATCTGATCCCTGACTATATGTTAAGCTAGCTATTCCTTGGAATACAGGTCATTCAAGGACAAGGAACACTAACAGGCTATGTAGTCTAACCCACAAAATTCCTCTCCTAGTGGCAAGCAGTGCTGTGAAGGAGTTCTATGAAAAGAATAAGCATTCTTGCTCCAGCCACCTACTATCGTAACTTCTGAGGAGTACTGTGGAAAGGAGATGCATTGTTTGAATTTTGGGCAGATGTATACTAGAGAAAATAAGTGCTATGAATAGTAGTGGACTCTACTGGCTCTTCAACTGTCTGAACAGATTTATCATTGGTATTATATGTTCTCTTCTCTTACTTCTAAGTTTGTGGCTCTCCCATGATAGCTCCTTCTATGTGTGAATAAACCTTAGGTCTTACACATCCCTTCTGATTGTTTCTCTACAGCTTATTTGACTACTCTAATGCAGTTTGGGTGTGATACAAAAATCTGAATAAGAACATTCATATATTTTAGGTTTTTTTATAGTTTAATGAAATAATAATTTCATAAACTTACATTGTACAATTTTGTGGCTTTATATGTGCTTGTTTACAGTATGAAATAATAAAATCAAACTAATCAATAAATCTATCTTTTTATGTGCTTATCTGTTTTAGGGTTAATACATTTCAAATCTAAACAATTTAAAAATATATAATACATCATTACTTATATTTCAAGTCTGTGCAATTGATTACCAAACCATATTTCTCCTGCCTAACTGAATCTTTGAATTCTTAGACTAACCTTTCCATATCAAAGCCTCTTTTTTCATTGTTGTTGTTTTTGTTTGTTTCTTTTGTTTTTTGTTTTTTGAAGACAAGGTTTCTCTGTGTAGCCTTGAATGTCCTGGAACTCATGCTGTAGACCAGCCTGGCCTTGAACTCAGTGAACTACCTACCGCTGCTTCCTCAGTGCTTGGATTAAAGGTGTGTGCCACCACTGCCCAGCATCCAGCCCTCTTCACAAGTCTCTAGTTACCATTATTATACTCTCCTCTTCTATGAGTTCTAAGTTTATAGATTCCACATAGACAGTGAGGTCATGTCGTGTGTGTGTGTGTGTGTGTGTGTGTGTGTGTGTGTGTGTGTGTGTGTGTGTTTCTTTAGCTATACCTGCTTTTTTTCTTTTTGGCTCATTTCTTCCAAGTTCATTTATGTTGTCTAAAATGAAAGGATCTCTCCCTTTTGAAAAAAATAATATTTCAATATGTATATATCCCACAGTGTGATATCTCTTCATATCTGCCAAAATAGTTTGTATCATATGGCAAGAATTAGCAAGTATATGAAGAAATTGAGGCTCTTGTGCACTATTGATGAATATGTAAATGATGTACTGTCATTATAAAAGGGTATAACGAGTCTCAATGATATCAAAAATAGAATTCCTGGCAATCAAAATCTACAATATATCTTATGTCATTGAAATGAGTATGGTGAAGAAGTAATAGAACTTCCATGTTCCTCACAGCACAGATCACAAGAAGCAAGATATAGAGGTGACCATTATTACAAGATTAAGGAAAGATATTCCTTAGCAACATTTTTATCATTATCAGATTGCAATTCAATTTGGTTAGACATTGGGATAAAGTTGTGCTCAGTAGAAAATTAAAAACTAATTGTGAGTTTAGTAATTTTATTTTTAGTCTTAATTACTAGAGGGTTGATAATAATCCTCATTTTACACTGGTAAATTTGCTTGAGAGTTCCTATTCTATTTTCACATACCATTCCTAGTGAAAAATGAATATGCATCTGGCAGAAATACGTCATATGTCTAACATACAGAAGACTCTGGTTTGTATCCCCAATGTGGTGATTGAGGGAAAGAAGAAAGAAGAAATAAAAGGTGAATTTGGAGTAATCTGGAAAACTCAGTTAAACAATAATGATTAAGGAATAAATAATTATTTTCAGTAGGTAGTTGTTGTCTAGCTACTAAAATGAAAATGCAACATCCAAGGATTTCTGATAATGTTAAAAAATAAGATTTTGCAAATTTAGCAGATCAATAAATATTTTAAACTAAACTATGAAAATTAATGTCATACATAAATTTCTGAATTGCAATTTAAATGATGATTTGGCTTTTAGGTATTCATATAATATTAAATTGAAAATACAGATGCAATGTTTACATGAATATCCAATTACATTTTATAATGTTAAATGTATAATATTTAATGCTGCTTATATCCCTAGAGATTGGTCGAGAAAGAATATGAAAACACTGCTGTTTAATAAATAATTACAAAGTAATCCACTGATAGTGAAGAAAAGGCAAGAAAGGTTAAATAAACGAAATATTCTGTACATACAATCTTTCTTACATTAAGTTCCTGTACCTAGAGAACACATTTTCTGGGTGTGAGATTTGATTTTCTGATCTGGGCATTAAATATTTACTTCTAATTATAGCCTTATGTGAGACACAAACAAAAACTAATTTACATTATTAATGATGCAAGAAATGTGCTGTTTAGTCTCCTAAGATTTGTAGTAAAGGGGAAAACATGTCAGAGATTTACTTTACCCCCTTTTTCCTTTTGAAATCAAGTTTAAAATGATAAAACTTATTTAATTAACTACTTAGGAATTACATATTTCTGCCAACTTGAAAATAAAGAGGGGATATTGTCTGAGATAGGTCTAGGACTACAAAGGTTCCATTTTCAGTCTTAGCGTCTCAAGGGGGAAATCAAAGGCTTCTTTTCTTTCAACAGTTTGGGTGAGATGATATTTTGAGATGTTGACAGCTGCCAAACTGCAAAAACAGTAGAAGCGCTCCCTCCCCCCCAGCGAATTTCTGGTTTTTATCTGCAGGAATGTGTTTGTTTGGTTCTTTTTTCTTTCATGATTTTGTTTCTTGAAAGAGATGGCTTTCTAAGAATGCTTGCCATTCTTCTAGCCGTAAAAGAACAAATCAGTATTTCCAGTAACATTTACCAGGCATGCTTTCCTTAAATTTCTTATTTACATGTAGTTTTACTGACTACTGAATAGCTGAATGACTATAGATAGCTCAATACTAACCAGCCTGAAAGTCTAATTTTCATGCAAATGAAAGAAAAATCACAGAATAAATAACTCACTACTTTAATCTAGTGGGATGGGTTTTTTTATATATATAAGTAATTCTATTATGTTGCTTAATGGCACATTGCACTATCTAAAATATTTACACTCTGATTCTAGACTCTAGAATATACTATGTCTTGATACAAAGTTAAGAAGTATCTGGTATCTAAATATTGGTTCTTACTGATGTACAATGTCTGGAGGTTTCAATTATTAGAATGCTTTATGTAACAGAAAATTGAAACACAAAAACATCATTTACTGTTTTATTTTTTTGTGTGTGTGTGATTATTCACTTTAGAATCAGCTTAGTTAGTTTGGGATTGGTGAAACTCAAGAATAATAGATACAGTGAGAATTTGGTACGTGAATCCAGCAAGACTTTACTAGATGGATTTATAATCACTCAATCTTGATTACTTTACCTGTAAAATATGAATAATAATATCATTTGCCTCATGTGATTCTTAAAATCGAACTTGAAACTTATGCCAAGTATATATTGCATTAACTAGAACATAGCACCTGATGAATAAATAATTATTATCATTTCTGTTTCTTGGTTATAATGCTATAGATAGATGTAGAGCCTCCTACAATTGGTTGTCTAAAACTAAGTGTTTGCCTCTAGAAAACATATGCATAAAAGCAACAATAAATAAACTGAGTAGGTTATATTTATATAGTTTTCATTTACATATATGGAGCAATAATATTTTTTAAATAGACCATGAAATTCAGAAGGAGAGGGGCACAAGAGGAATTGGGGAGTTGGAGGGAGTAGAGAAGAGAAAATGCAGTATAAAAATAAGAAATTTTAATTAAAAAAACACAATCACTTAAAACTTGATTCTTGATTGTTTTCATTCTTATTGGAGAAATGGAAAGATTTTTCAACTTTGATTGCTAGTCTTATTTTGTTATTTTTAACATGTATTTCAGCTGCTTGTGAACTGGAAATTACAGAAAGACAAAGTTGAGGGTTTTTTTTTAAAAGCAATATGTTTCAGCAGTGATGACTCTTATAAATCTGATCTATGAGTATTGACATATAATTTGATGTATCTTCTAACTAATAAGCACAGAAAAGCATATTTAGCTAAAATTGGCAACATGAATTTTATGTTTTCCCTTGGTGAAAGGGATTTAAATGGCAAGAAGATAGGAGTGATGTGATGGGTTATCTTAAATATTAGTAAACATTAGAATAATATAAGTAAAGATATTGGAAGAATAATGTTTTAAAGTTGGCATGAGTTCTCAAGCCTCTGGAAAGCAACTTCATTCAGTCATTCCAATTATTTTAAAATGTGTACGAGAATACATGTTTTGTTGTTTTTGACATTTTCAATTTTGGAATAATTTAAGAAACAAAAAATTAGACTAGTATTATAGCCGCTAATATCTAACATCATATGTGACAACATTAGAACAATAAAATTCAAGATGTGAACATGTATGGAGTACTCTCATCTACAAACATTATGCAAGTTTTCTAACTGCCCCCTAAATTTCTGTATGTATTCTAATATCAAATCTTGTATTACAAATTCTGTTAATCATCATGCCTTTTCACTCTCTTATGTCTTGGTTAAGTCCCCAGCATTTCTTTTCTTTCATGACTTCAACAAATTTAAGGAATAGATACTTATTGGAGAAATTATTTTGGCCACTCCACGTAATTAAAAGGATATTTATTTAATGGTATAACTCACAAATTAAGGGATAGGTAGGTCGCAGGGTCTGGGGAAGGTGTATGGCAGTCTAGCGGTGTTCTCTGGAGCTCTGCTTAGTCCACCTCCACCGTTCAGGGTTCCGGAACAGAGAGAGCACACAGAGAGAGCGCTGGCCCATCCAGATCTCGGGTCTCCAGGCACCTCCTCTGGCCCCAATTCGTGGGTGTGACAGTTGCCAGAGTCTCAATTGGGGGTTGGAACTTCCAGATCAAAGCTGGAATGGCTACCCACTACAGATACTAGTCATTTCCATTTTGTGTAATGGTTCCTAGTGCTGGAATTCAGTTTGTCCATTTATTTTGAAATCCCAGAAATAATGTATATTGAACTTTTAGTGCAACTGTTATTGTTATGTCTACTTATTGGTTTAGTTAATCTTTAATAATTGGCTGAATTAGCATCTGTCAGGTTCAATCAGTGCAAATTTTCTATTTCTCCTCTTGTTTATGCATCTGTTCTTAAGAGAAACTGTTTTACAGCAGACTTCCTGGTGTTGTGTCTATAACAGTCCTCCCACTCTCCCTTTCATAATGTTCCCTGACTGTTAGATTCAGGAGATGTGCTGCAGATGCATCCATTGAGGCATAGATTTCCATTATCTATTGATTTCTGTTGTGGTTTTCTGTGATTGTCTCCATTTGCTGTAAAGAAAAGCAACTTTGATGAGGGGTGGTAGTTACACTTACCTGTGAGTATAATGATAAGAGTTAGAATGCAGTAATGAAGTATTTTGGTCTTGTAAATGGAAGTAGTAGATTCTTTTCTATAGGCCATGATCTCACTTGCCAGGGGAAGTTAGCTAGGTTTCCAGTACCAGGCATGATTTCTGTCCTGTTGAGTGAATCCTAGAAATGGCTACAAAAACAAGACAAGAAAAATGGCAATATCAATGGACATGTTAAAGTGAAAGAGGGAAAATTTTGTGGGGTCCCACCCCAGACAAAGATCTGCAGGCAACTAATGAAAGCTGGCAAAATGAGGTTTAGCTTCTCCTAAGGAATAAGGCCCCTATTGAAATCCCATCCACAAAAAGATCAAAAAGTTTCCCAGGTTGTATTTATACATAATTGTACATACATGCATATGTAACAGCAATAATCAAAGAAAGAAGGGCTATGGAATTAATAGTGGGGGGAATATGGGAGGGATTCAAAAGAGGATGGATGGGAGGGCAGGAGGGAGGAAAAGAAGGGAGGAAAATGATATTCAATTCCAGTTAAAACATTTTTAAAAATCACAAATGTTTCTATTTCTCTTTTGTGATTACTAGGCACCTTCTAGGATCCATTGACGCCACAAAAAGTTTATCTTTCTCATAATAGAATTGCTATTAATTTTATCATATGTTAATGATACTTGACTAAGAATTGTGGTACTTACCAGTGATGATATCTTTTTGCATCATTCATTTATATGCTTACTGTTTGTAATTCTACTGAAGATATGCTTCCCATTCTATTCTCCATTTACTTGCCTATTAAATTGTTCATTGAGGTAGCATATACACATTACTTTACTGTATAAATTATAATCTATATTATCAACACTTTTTCCAATTCTTTTTTTTTTTTTGAAATTGAGCACCAATTCAAATTGGATACATAAGACATATCTCAGTATTATTTAGCATTATTTTAAGAAACCAAGCCGGGCGGTGGTGGCACACAACTTTAATCACAGCCCTTGGGAGGCAGAGGCAGGTAGATCTCTGTGAGTTCCAGGCCAGCCTAGATTACAGAGTGAGTTCCAGGAAAGGCACAAAGCTATACTGAGAAACGAAAAAAAGAAACCAGGAGTCTTATTAAATAACATTAAAATGTAGGCAACTTTATTTGTGTTCTTTTCAGGAGCCACAAATGAAAAGATGGGATTTTTTTTTTCTTATGGGGGAGAAGAGAGGAGGGGGTAGAGGGGAGGGGAGGAGAGGACGGGGAGGGGACGGGATGTTTTTAATTATGAACCAAATGCTAGGAATCTCTTTGTAGCTTAGGAAATAATACACTCTCAATAAGTTATTCTTATTCCTTTATCTCAATAGGGAAAGCATTAGTAGAATGAGAATGCATATATTATGAGTTCCTGTCTCAAAAAAGATATAATACAATATAGATCTGGATTTTAAATTTATTTTATATATCAGTTAAATCAATTTAAAAGAATATACTTAAAACAGGTTTGATATTGTTTTGTAAGAACATCATGTTACTTACAGAATTATGCTTCTTTTCCAATAAAATATTATGGTTTTAATTAATAATTTGTCAATTTATAAGAATGGCAACATTCTATTAAGTTATAATATACTTTCTTCACTAATAAATTAAGAATAAATACTTTAAAATTATGGTTAAAAAAGAAAATTGATGTTTTATTATTATTAAAGTCCTTTATACAAGAGCAATTAATTCTTCATTGCTTACCAGAAAGGACACACTCGATTTACAGATTATTTTAATATATCTAAATGACAATATGAATGTCATTATAAGTTGTTTTAATTAAACAGCATTCTTCCCCCATATTACTGTGAATATAGTCTAGTAGCTTCTACTGTCAGTTAATTTCTGAAAATTTTCATGAAAAATAAAATATTTAATTAAATGCTACTTTTTTGCAATGTTGGCTTTGCTAGAATATAGGGTGACAGCATCATTAATCAGCTTCTTTCATGACATAAGATTAACTTTTATATTGAAACAAATGTGTTGTTCATGTGCAATCAAATCTTCATTTACACTTTGTGGGAAATTTGAAATCAAATGCATGTCTAAGACTGAGCTCTCATTAAATGGTTTGATCATATATAGTTTGGAGCTATTTAGAAGGCCATGTACTCCACCCTGGATTTCAAAGGAAACTTAAATCTTTTTAATTCTCAAAGTTCTCAAGAACTTTAATTTAGCATAACAAACACTGTTTCCACTAACTGGTTTAATTTTCACATGCTGAATACCAGACTTACAGAAAAAGATCATGATTTTTCCAGAGTTCAGTCCAGTGTCAGATTAGATTTTAATTTGTCCTTCATCTAAATTGCTACTAACTTATGGATACATTGCCTAAGCAGAAATATTTTGGTCTCCAAGAGTTCACAGTATAGAAAACAATTGATAAACCATATGCAAGGTTTTAAAATTTTTTGATGCCTATATCCAAATGCAGATGTTGCCAAATTGTACGGAGCCCACCACACATTTTCTGTCTTGTAAACAGCATCTGGACCCCAGGAAAGAAAAGAAGGAAGTGATTTGCATTTGGCTCAGGCAATTCAATATGAATGACTAGAAAATGTGAGAGTAGTGGCAAGCTGTACATTGTCAGCAATGAGAAAAACAAGGAATGAGCATGTGTAGTACATTTTACATACTTTACACTATCCTGTTCCCATGTGAGCCAACATTCCTGTGGGCTAAGGAAGCTTCCCATTTTTGAATCATGATGACTGAGACATGGGTTTATTTCAGATATTTCTTCAGATTTTCTTATGTTAAACGAGAAATAGATCTGTATTTCATAGATAGCTATCTTGAGGAAAACTCCTGAGAGGGTGAGGAAGAACAATGTGGAGATTGACATGCCAGAATTGTTGACAGCTGTTTAGCAGGTGTATCAAGAAAGTCTGGATTAGAAGATCTGTGGCTAGCCGTCCTTTATCCTCTGATATTCTGCTTCCTGGAAATGCTGGAGGCATCTTAGTACATAAATAGGGAAGCAAGAGTAGTCATTTTTAGAAGAAATGGAAAATATTTGAAATAGCTCAAAACCCCATTTATGTTTTGAAACAAATTCCAATCCTGTTTGTTTGTTTGTTTGGTTGGTTGTTTGTTTCCAGAATTTTCCCAGGCTACTCTGACCCAAATGCCTGTGCCCTCCTTAGAACTTCTCTGGAACTTATTGCTTTTATCCCTCATTGTGATGAAGACAATGACATTGCTTTAAAGCAAAATGTCTTTTTCTACATTTCTATATTTTGTATTATTTAAATTGTTACTTTTTACATTTCTATCTCTACATAGTAGGCTCCTTGAGCTAAAGTTTCTCATTCATGTGAGTACTTCTCTTAAGAGTTTTTTAAAATAATTTTTGTATCAAGAAACTATTTGACTGAATGAGAAAAATAAGAAATTAAGAAATATGGAAAGTACCAAGAAGAAAAGATTTTTTTGCATATTCTAATGGAACTGAGTTAGTCAAATACACTAACATACATACCATAAAGGTATGGCCTTTAGGGTATCTACTTGATTACTTTATTAAATATGTTTTCATTTTTAGTTACCAGTGTTAATTATTACCACATTCAATTTTAATTTAAAAGTTAGTTTCCTCTGGCAGTGACCCTGAAGCAAGCTGAGCAATCCACTAATTGATTCTAAACTCTATTTTAATTACCCTCGTGTTCTTTTCTTCAAATCACAGAAACATCTTAAGAATTCTGCCATACAAATGAACTTTTTTCTACATGAATTATTTCAGGTATTTAAAAATTGGTCAAGATACTTTTCATTTGTCAGATAAAATTCTCAAACAAAAAGTATGTGTTTTTTTAAATATCTCCTTTCCACAGTTATCTTCACTTGTGAGGCAAAGAATATTGAAGAAAAAATACAATTCAATAAATTTTAATATTCACCAATAAAGAAGCAATAGCTATTAAGATTGTATATCATCTTAAGACTTGTTTTGTGATTGTAGTCACTAATTTGTAAGTATATTTGCACTATAAAATTGATGAAAATATGAGCACAGGACTAGAGAGGTACACAGCCTTATAGCTAGGATTCAAATCTGTTTTCCTAACAACAGATTCAAAAACCTTAACTGCTTAAGTCATTCTAAAATGAATCACACAAAGGTGAGTGTCATTTTACCTTAGTAATGAATCATTGGGTATGACAGAATCAAAGATATTTTGTTCAGCAAGCCAAATACAGGAAACTAGACAAAACAATAAAAGGCTCAATGTTGATTGAAAGATTGACAGAAAAGATGGATTCAGATATAGGAGCTAAAGTAGTCTAGTCTAAAAGCCAGAAATTTGCCAATACAATGCAATAGAGTTAAGGAAAATGAAAATACTTACCGCGGGCCTGAATTGATGTATATTAATTTAGTACTTTGAGAATTCATCGACTTGACCTTGATACATAGACAGTACTCAATAGTATCCACTAATATTCACTATTATTGATTAAGTGCAGGTAATAATACTTGCATAACAAAGATATGGGTTTCAATTTGCCATGAAAATCTGAAATCTGGTCAGATAATTAGATTATGAGACGCTTTAGTTCAGACCCCAAAACTATATACACTTTCAAATGAGGAGGTTAGGACCTTTTATTAAGTCAGCAAATAAAAGATCCATACATAAAAAATGAATACAGAGTCCAGTTAACAAAATTCAGCAACAATTGGTACCAAATAAAAATGGGATTTGTTCCATGACAATTCTTTATAGGTCTATCTTCTATTGATCCAAGATTACTCTTAGGAACTGGAGACAGGAGGTAATTTTGTGGGCTGAGTGAGTCCTAATTTCACAAGAACAAAGTTCCTAAGGCTAGAAATTAACTAACTAGTCATATTGCAGTTTTTCAATATACCATCTTTGTGTTCTACCACAGTGCAAACTAACAAGCTAAATCTGAGTTGAAAGATACACAGTTATTAGTAAAAATTGCAGAACAAATGTCATGATAACTCTTATAAAGTTCTCTGTGAAGAGAGGAAGGGTCCCTTTAGCTGTAACTCATAATGCTAGTCAAATATACAATCTGTTAGGAAGTCAGGCTGAAGGATCAAAAGAAAGTTCAAGCAAGACCCAGAATAGACAACTACAAGACAGGAGAAGAGAATCTTAGCTTACCAGTACAAAGAGAGACTGGAAGATCTGAAACGATACATGAGAGACAATCTGTGGGCACAAACTTGCTAAATTTATAGTTTTTCAAATGATACTGAAGACTAAATGTAAGCAGAAAATTTAGTCACAGTCTGGTGAAAATTTGATTGATTAAACAAGAATTATACTGAGAAAGTCAATTTTACTCCTTGAGGAGCTAGGTATAGCAGATGCTATTACAAAAAAAAATTGAAGATCTTATATCTGACAGATTAAATGATTTTTCTTCAAAGAGAAATGAGAGTTTGTAGAACTCTTTGAAGATGAAATCAGTTCCTTCTTTTTTTCTTTAAGGAGAAAAGCAAGCTGACTTATAAATGAAATGGAAAGCAGATCAAGAGTCCAGATTTTCAATTTCATCTTTTCTATAATGCTGTGACTTTGTATAAGAAATACAACTTCAATTTTCCAGCTATAAAATAAGGATAATAGTTAAGCCCTTACTCCCATTGCAGGAGATTATATGTAAGTAAAAAAAATAGTATGTGTATAGTTAATTTCAAAAGAAAATGTAAGCCTAAAGGAAACAAACAAACAAAAAAGTAGAATTTTTATAATTGTGTAAGTTCTGTTACAGGTATAGGAGGAAAGAATCATACTATTGAATGCTTTTTAAATTTAATCCTTTGTATAACAATAAAATGTTATATTTAAAAAATCTTGAAACACTATCATAATGTAAAGTAAAAGATAAAATGCTAGGTAGTAAGCACTATAGATATTCTCAATATATGGCAAAGAGCTTGGCTTAGAACATTCTCATGTTAAAGTGAAGCTTTAGGAATATGTAAATGGAAGGCATATGTGAAAGGCTGACCCAGATTCTACTTTAATGAGAACTACAGAGTGACAAAAGGTTGTTCCAAGGAAACAAATAGAAAGTCTGAAAAAATTGTTCAAGGACAGTGGGCAAGTGTAAGGTGAGAAAAACTGTTTCTTCTTCAGCTTGGGATTATTCACATGATTCTCAAGCCAGTCAAAATTTTAGGCCAATAAGACTCCATGGAATTATTTTTCTTACTGTAATGGTTTGTATTAATTGCTAACTTGAGATACAATAGACTCATGTGGGATGGACTCATGTGGGAAGGAAGTCTTTTGTTTGTTTGTTTGTTTTTTGAAACAGGGTTTCTAGCCAGGCAGTAGTGGCACACGCCTTTAGTCCCAGCACTCGGGAGGCAGAGGCAGGCGGATCTTTGTGAGTTCGAGGCCAGCCTGGTCTCCAAAGTGAGTTCCAGGAAAGGCACAAAGCTACACAGAGAAACTCTGTCTCTTTTAGTTTGGTGCCTGCCCTGGAGCTTGCTCTGTAGAGCAGGCTAGCCTTGAACTCACAGAGATCTGCTTGGCTCTGCCTCCCAAGTGCTGGGATGAAAAGGCATGCGCCACCACCGTTTGGCGGGAAGAAGTCTTAAAGGGGGATTGTGTACATGAGGTTGGCCTGTGGGCATGTCTATGGGAGATTATTCTGATTGCATTAGGGTTGGAAGAACCACTTGCTGTTGGTGGCACCATTCCACCAGAAGGGGTTTCAGGATTGAGTTATGAGTGGAGAAAGCAAAGTCAGCACTGGCATGTATGCTTTAATTCGTTGTTCCCTTATCTTGACTGTGGAGGTGATGTGTAAAGATTCTTCAAGTTCCTACTACCTTGACTTCCATTCAGTGGTGGACCATAACCTAAAATGGTAAGCCACATGAATAAACCCTTTTGTCCTTATGCTGATTTGTCTGGATATTTTACCACAGCAACTAATAAAGAAACAAAGACTCCCACAACCATCATCTTCTTGGATTCAGATTACTTCCTCGAGAGACTCCTCATACCTCATGGTATAAGTCTTCCTACAATATCTTGATCACACTCATAGTTTTCATTTTTTGATAATTTTAGTATTGCTTATCTCTCCCATTAGAATATGTATTCCATAAAGGCAGAAACTCTATGAGGTTTTCATTAATATTGCATCTTCAGTGTTTAATATAGTACATGTTATTATTAACTATTCTTTGAATAAAAGTACTAATAACTTATAAAACACAAACATTGAATTAATCACTGCATTAAAATCTCTGCAGCATATCAGTATGTATTAGCATATGTTATTTGGATCCCAGTTCATAACACAATTCTTGCACCATAAGCCCAGAAAACATTATGATAAAGAGGACAGAAAGACTGTAAGTGCCAGAGGACATGGTAGTTTTGGTAAGTTTGAATGAAAGTGGTCTCTGTAGGCTCAACGGGAGTGGTGCTATTAGGAGGTGTGGCCTTTTTGGAATAGGAATGGCCTTGTGTGAGGAAGTATGTCACTGAGGGTGGGCTCTGAGGTTTCAGATGCTCAAGTCAGGCCTAGGGTCACTCTCTCTTTCTTATGTCTGCCAATCCAGAGGTAAAATTCTCAGCTATCTCTCCAACACCATGTCTGCCTGTGTGCCACCATACTCTCCACTGTGATGATAATGGACTAAACCTTTGAACTGTAAGCTAGCCACAATTAAATGTTTTCTTTTATAAGAGTTGCTGTGTTTATGGTGTCTCTTGACAGCAATAGAAACTGTAACAAAGACTGAAGTTGGTGTCAGGGACTGTGATATGGCTGTGACAGGCTGGACCACGCTTTTGTTTGGAGGAATGCAGAACATTTTGGGACTTTGGGTTATAAAAGCAGTTGAATATTTTAAACAGGGTTTAATGAAATGGAATTCTGAATGGTGGGCTACATTAAATGTTCATAGAAGCCACTGCAAGGAAATGGCATTTGGGCAAATACAAAGTCATCCAAATGAAGATCTCAGTGAAGCACAGCCAAGAGAACAGAAAACACAAAGGTCACAAAATAAGTATTTGTTTGAGTAAAAGCAAGGAACCTTTGCTGCAGGCATACTGTGTGTAAGATGGAAACCAGGGTTAGAAGAGCTTAGAAAGGGAAGTAAAGGTCAAATTGTGAAAGGCTGTGATATACTGTTTATATCTAATTCTAAATGCAATGGCTTGAGGTTCACAGGGTTTAAGTAGAAAAATGCAACATCATACTTTCAGTTTTGCCACAATGGACAGAATTCTCTGCAAAAAAAAAAGAGAGACTGGACCAACAATAAAAAAAAAATGAGCAATCCTGAAAGGTATGTTGGTAGTCATGGAGATGATGCAAAGTTTTAAAGATTTAGAAGAGTATAGTTTTATTCCATTTGTTTGAGCTGCTATAGTAGCTTCAGACAGGTAACATAAGTAACAGAATTTTATTTTGAGACTCAACTGATGAGAAGTCTAAGGCTAAGATGCTAATAACATCAATATGTGGTAGGGGCACATGTTCCAGTTCACAGTGACAACTTCCAGCTGTACCCTTATGTGGTAATAGAGGCAAGTAGTCTCAGGTCTCTTTCTGAATTTTTATTTTATTTAATTAAAAATATTAAGTATCATATTTATTCAGAATAATGTGACACACATATGCATTGCACAATAATTGAACCAAGCCATCACCCTACGTGGTCACTGAACTTTTTGTCATAAGATAATTGAAAATCTAATCAACTTTATTATAGTATTTTCTGATTGCATTCTGTTATATTCTTCACTAATTTGTTGAAATATTTGAATCAACTTGAAGTATTTTTATGAAATATTTAATGTTTTACATTATAATATAATACCATTTACCTTTTCCATTTTATCTCTGTAAATTTTCCCATATATTTCTTTTTCTTGCCTTCTTTAAAATTCATGGACTCTTTTTCTTTAATTGTTGATGTTGGTGGTGGTGGTGGTAGTGGTGGGTGTGTGTCTATGTGTTTGTGTATGTTCCTAAATACATAAATTCAATCTGCTCATTTTGTATTCTGATCATCACTTGTATTTATATATTTTCAGGCATGAACATTTGGATAACCAATTAGTATCCTCTTCTCCAAGGAAGATTATGTCTCCCATACCCAGTATTCCGTAGTTGCCTGTAGTTCTTTGTCTAGGGTTAAGTCTTATTGAACTTTTGGTTTGTGGTTTGAGAGAGTAAGGTCTATAGTGGGAGAGAAAGCAGAGAAGCACAAATGAATCGTGACTAGAGCAGTGGAAGACTGAGGCAACTAATCAGTATATTACATTGCCCAGGAAGCAAACAACCTGGGACACAGTTCCCAGGGCCCCATCTACTCCAATAGGGCCCCATCTCCCAAATATTCCACCACATTCCAAACAGCATTACCTGTTGGAGACCAAGAGTTCAAACATATGAGTCTGTGTGGGATTTTCACACCCAAACCACAGTAATAATAATAACCATAGTCAGTAGTCTATGCAATAAATCACAAAAACAAATTCTTGCTAACTGAAACCCTGTACTTTATGAGTAGCATGCCCCTTCCTCTATTTATCAACATCTCTCACCAATAATTACCCATGACACTAATGCCATGTTTTACTCTGTTTCTTTAAGTTTGATGGTTTTTAGATCACACATATCACTGAGATCACACAGTAGTTTCCTTTTTCTGCCTAGCTTATTTTGTTCAGTGTAAAATTCTCTAGACTTATCCATGTTGTTAAAATATGATCTAAATTCATTTCAGAGTTTCTGGTGTATTCTTACTGGATAGCATCAAATAAATATGCAATAAACAAATGAAAATAAACACATTCTTACTTTGAGAAGAATGACTTTACCAGAATGTTCTGGCATCAGTGTCCTTCCTCATTTAATATCGGCTATGTGTAAAGTAAAGAGGGATTTGGTACTTGTAACTCTAGTTTGTTTTGTTCTGTTTTGAGGTATCTCATGAAGTTGCCTCCCCTTCCTATATAGTGCCTTTTTGGGCCTGGTGCTGCCATGCCTAGCCAATTTACCAGAGCTTCTATCCCAAGTGCTATTTCACCTCGTTTCTATATCTCACAAGGCAGAAGTAAATGTTTTGAATGAAGTAGAAGTTTTTGAAGATACACCTTGCTAAAATAACTTTGTGAAGGCTAGAGACCCTCTAATTAGATCTGTAGCCATTTACATACCTCATTGTTTTCTGTTTCTCTATATGTTTTGGTCATACTTTCAAATAACGGTATGTAGTCTCTTATTAGTAATCTTATTATATGAATATTAGTCTGCTTCTTAAACCTTATGGATGTCAGTATACGTTTTAGTAAGTAATATTCATCAAAAGGCAGTATGGTTGATGAAGCAGTGTGCAGAATGTTCCAGAATGCAGTTGATCTGGAATCTAGTTCTGCTTCTACCTGCATCCTATACATCTATTAAGCAGACCCTTCCTGTAAGTCTTAAGTCTCCCTATTTGTAAAATGAAGGTGTTAAGCTTAATGATCTCTTAGCTTTCTTTCAGTTCAGAGTTCCTTTCATTTTTCTCAAAATAAATGTGAGACATGTTTAATCTCCAAGTGAAAATTATGAATTCAAGAACTCTATAAATGAACTTGGGTGAATTCTACCAAAATTTTGAGCTGGCCTTGCTATCTAATGGAGGAATCCGGTGAAGGCATTGTGAGTAAAATGATGCAAACATGATTACCAGGGGCATATTTATCCCCCTTAGAAGAACAAACTGTTTTCAAGCACTTTTGAAGCATGCATTTACATCCAAATCCATTTACATACAAATTCCTGATGACAAATAATTCTCAATTCATTACACTAGCTCCCAGAGGCCCTCTACTTGGCAACACTTTGTTAGTCTGGTTTGGGTTGCTGTAGCTCCTTGACTGTAATAAAATTGCCTTTCAAATATTCTATCATTTTTTTAATTAAAATTTTTTTAATTAAAAAAATTATTCAGGCCCCCAATTAGACTGAATTAGCAGGGTTTTGAGTTACCACATTTTTGTTCATTAAGCTCTGCCAAGGCTCTTGCCACTGAATACCAATCTCCAGCTGCGCCCTGGCCTCTTCTCCAACTTACTGAGTGTGAGAAGCACTGTCACTCTCTGGATACCCACTGTGCCAGGGACAAGCACATGGATCTAATCAGAAAGGGCCTGCTCTTGCCCTCCTCAAATCTTTTCTTCCCTTGGTATCTATTAATCCTTCCTATGTATCCTGGCTGACTTCATGGGAATCTTTCCCAGACTTTTCTTCTCATGGGTGTGACAGTTGGTTTGGGAGGAGCTTGGACAGACATGGAAAAACAATCCTGAAAACCACCATATTCCCAAAAGGTAATTAGAGGGCTTCTAGTCCATACTATCTCCAAATGCAGTCTCCAAATCACTTGCATTAGTACTGACTAAAATACTCATTTTAAATTCATATTCTTGGAAACACCGCTAGAACTACTGAATCAGACTATTCGTGAGCTAACCAAAGGTAATTTTTTTTCCCTGTGTTCCTTGTGTGATTCTGGCACACATATTGAACTGTTAGAATCACTGTGAGTTTCTATGATGAGAAGCAGAGTGAGATATTAGGAAATTGGGAAGAAGTAGCAGGGAAACTACTGGGCTAGATAATCCTAGTATTCCTGATGGCAGTGGAGTCCTTTCAACACTCAGACAAGTTAGAAGCATCATGTATATCAGCAGCAACTTATTTTAACAATTGCAGAGTATCTACCAGGTTTCAGGCATTTCAAATGCACCATCAGTGTCATTCTAACGGTAATGAGTGCGATTTAGAAACCTCATTTCAACTCTTACCAGTTTTACTTCACTGAATTTCCCCAATAATCTTGCGAAAGAGACACTATTGTTATTCCTATTTCAGGCGAGAAATTTGAATCACAGAAGATGAAAATAAGTAGATTTCCTAATGCTTGATACCTAGTAATGAACAAAAGCCTGGAAGTAGGGTATCTCCTTACAATAAAAGGAGTCCCAGGAAGGGGAGAGCAAAGTTTAATTTGGCTCTGATCCCCATTACTCAATCGGGAACAAGCACAGAACAGGGACCTAGCTATGATTGAACTGACATGATGCTCAGGATGTCCTGCAAAGCAAAAGCATGGAATGGGTCATCTGAGATAGGGACCATAGAAATAACTAAAGCTTTTAGGCCTAGTTGGCACCATAACCAACTTAAAAATTTCATACTTAAACATTCTGGCTATTAGAACTTCTGTCTTATCCTCATTCCCTTTGCATCCTCCAAATCAAATTTTTATTTTCTTTTATCATTTCTTCCCTTTTTTTTTTGGAGACAGAGTTTCTCTGTGTGACATCCCTGGCTGTCCAGGATCGCACTTCATAGATCAGGCTGGCCTTGAACTTACAGAGATCTGCCTGCCTCCACATGTGCCATCACCACCTGGCCAAAATTTTCTACATATTAACATTCTACATACTAAGAGGTTTCAATCTTTGTGATAGAGGTGTCTATCTGGCTCAACTAAGGAGTTTCCTCCCTTTACCTATTTTACAGGTTAGGTTTTGTCAACTTGACACAAATTGGAGACACCCAGGAAGAACGAACCTCAATTGAGGAAATGCTTTCATCAGATTTTCATGTAGGCAAGTCCGTGAGGACAGTTTTTAATTAATGAATGAATTAGTTAATTTTACATCCTGGTCTCAGTTTCCCCTCCCTCCTCTCCTCTCAGTTCATTCTCCTCTATCCCCCATTCTGTTTCCATTTCCCAATCTACTCCAGCTCTGTTTCTCATCAAGAAAGGACAGGTCTCCCATGAGTATCAATAAAACATGGCATATCAAGTTGCAGTAAGAGTAAGCACCTCCCCATGTATTAAGACTGGGCAAGGTGAGCCAGCATGAGGAGTAGGGTCCCAAAAGCCAGTAAAAGGAGAACATTTTCTTGATTAATGACTGATGTGAGAGGACCTAGCCCACTCCCAGGCTGGTAGTCCTGAATTGTATAAGAAAGTAGGCTGAGCAAGCCATGGATGGAGAACAAGAGAGTAACCAGTGTTCCTAACTTTATAGTCTCTGCTTTAGTGGCTGCCTCCAGGTTCCTGCCTTGAGTTCCTGTACTGACTTTCCTTTATGCTCAACTGTAAATTGCTAAGAAGAAAGAAACCCTTTTCTAAGCTGCTTTTGGTCAGGGTTTTATCACAGGAACACAAATAAAATGAGGACACCTATATTCTTTTTGGTTTTGTAGCACTTTTCCTTCTTAGGTAGATCTAACTAATATGACAAACTAATACAACTAAAGGTAGTATAGCTAATAAAGACATAATATATTAACCTCTTACTTAGTGTGTGGAAAGAGTAAGTAATGGAGGGAATTTTGAATGTTGTTACAAATATTAACATAATTTTATTCCCAGAATGAGTTGCAAGGCAGTAGGTGTAGGCAAAAATTGAACTATGAAAGTATCATTACCTAATTTAACACACAGGGTGAAAGGCTTTTCCATCTGTGACAAATGATTTTACAGTGCTCCAGAAAACTTAAAATCTTAGGTTTTTCAGAATTTCATGACATGACAATGCTGTGTAAAAAAGTTTGCTTATTTATTCACATTTCTTAAAGGAGCCCCAAGATTTAAATAACCTAGAAGTGATACATTTCACTCTCTTTTTTTTCATTTTTAATATTTATTTATTAAATTTAATTTTACATATCAGCCACGGATTCCCTTGTTCTCCCCCCTCCCACCCCCACCCCCCAGCCCATCCCCCCATTCCCATCTCCTCCAGGACAGAGACTCCCCTGAGGATTGACTTCAACCTGGTAGACTCAGTCCAGGCAGGTCCAGTCCCCTCCTCCCAGGCTGAGCCAAGTGTCCCTGTATAAGCCCCAGTTTCCAAACTGCCAGTTCATGCACTGAGGACAGGACCCGGTCCCACTGTCTGGATGCCTCCCAAGCAGATCAAGCTAATCAACTGTCTTATTTATCTGGAGGGCCTGATCCAGTTGGGGGCTCCTCAACTATTGGTCCATAGTTCATGTGTTTCCTTTCGTTTGTATATTTGTCCCTGTGCTTTTACCAGCCTTGGTCTCAACAATTCTCGCTCATACAAACCCTCCTCTTTCTCACCAATTGGACTCCTGGAGCTCCACCTGGGGCCTGACCGTGGGTCTCTGTATCCGGTTCCCTCAGTCATTGGATGGGGTTTCTAGCACGACAATTGGGATGTTTGGCCAGGCCTCTGAATAGATCTCTGAAGCATTTCACTTTTTAAATCATTTAATAATGTACTCACATGAGAAACTGAAAAAAAGGAGCACAGTGCAGTTTGTGTCAAAAACTAAAACTAAAACTAAATAAAATCGATTGAACATTAGTTAGATACAGACTAGTTCATCAATAAAAGTAGACAATAGGAAGGATAGAAAGATCAGATGCAAATTCTGCCTTGACTGATTGATCTGAGGCCCTACTGTGTCCTGACTGTAGTACCGGAGAGCTGTATAGATTCTAGAGTCACAAATTTGGAGTATGAGGAAAATTGAGAGCTTAGGTATTGTTTATCATGCTGTTTTTTTGTCCTGATCTGAAGCACCCTGGCAAGCAATCCCAAATATTAGGAGACTGACACATGCTAATTCATATCTAAACTAGGGGGCTTCATATATATGTCTTCATATGACTCACAATTAAAATAACAGCTTGTTCCTTCCTTTATTACCATTGCTTAAGGCAACTTCAATCTTTCATTCTTAAAGATTATATTATATTATTTATTATCAGAAGTCAAAATGATTTTAAGTCATGATTAACTGCAATGGTTATTCCTCTCTGATCATAAAAGATTATGTAGGTTCCTAGTACAGTGGATCTCAACCTGTGGATCACCACCTGTTTAGGAGTTGAATGACCCTTTCACAAGGGTCACCTAAGACCATTGGAAAACACAGATATTTACATTACAATTTATAACAGTAGCAAAATTACAGTTATGAAGTAGCAACAAAAATAATTTCATGATTGGGGTCACCACAGCATGAGGAACTGTATTAAGGGGTCACAGCATTAGGAAGGTTGAGAACTGCTGTTGTAGAAGAAAAGAGATCACAATATTTATCAGGTGAAAAAGATTTGCCTTATGTTCCAGTTGTGTGACTACTCTATCATTAGTGATCATTCTACTTTATCAACTGTTTTTCCTTATCTGTCGATAAGCTTATGCAGTTTGTATACTTTCTTCAATTAATATAGTAAATTACACTAGTTGATTTTGATCTGGCAAAGTAATTGTACATTTTAGGGATAAATATAATGGTCATGCCACATAACCTCTCTTATATGTCTTGAATTTGGTTAAATGGTATTCCTCACAATGTTTTATGTCTTTAGTTAAGACACATATGGTTATCAGTCCTCTGTCACATATGGGGTTGGTGAAGATCTTTTCCCATTCTGTAGGCTGTCACTTTGCCTTGTTGACCGTATCCTTTGCTCTACAAAAGCTTATCAGTTTCAAGAGGTCCCATTGATTGATTGTTTGTCTCAGTGTCTGCGCTACTGGTGTTATATTTAGGAAATGATCTCCTATGCCAATGCATTCAAGACTACTTCCTACTTTCTCTTCTAGCAGGTTCAGAGTAGCTGAATTTATGTTGAGGTCTTTGATCCACTTGGACTTAAGTTTTGTGCACAGTAACAGATATGGATCTATTTGCAGCCTTCTACATGTTGATATCCAGTTATGCCAGCACCATTTGTTGAAGATGCTTTCTTTTTTCCATTGTACACTTTTGGCTTCTTTGTCAAAAATTATATGTGCGTAGGTGTGTGGGTTAATGTCAGGGTCTTCAATTTGATTCCATTGGTGCACATGTCGGTTTTTATGCCAATACCAAGCTGTTTTTATTACTGTAGCTCTATAGTAGAGCTTGAAGTCAGGGATTGTGATGCCTCCAGAAGTTGTTTTATTGTACAGGTTTCTTTTAGCTATCCTGGGTTTTTTGTTTTTCCATATGAAGTTGAGTATTATTCTTTCCAGGTCTGTGAAGAATTGTGTAGGTATTTTGATGGGGATTGCATTGAATCTGTAAATTGCTTTTGGTAAGATTGCCATCAAGGGAAAGAGAGTGGGAGATCCTAGCTGGATCAAGAAAAGAGAGGGAGAACAAGGAATAGGAGACCATGGTAAATGAAGACCACATGAGAAGGGGAGGAAGCAGAGAGCTAGGGAGGCCCACGGAGATCCACAAAGATACCCCCACAAAAGACTGCTGGCAATGGTCGAGAGACGGCAGGAACTGACCTACTCTGGTGATGGGATGGCCAGACACCCTGATAGTTGTGCCATAAACCCCATCCAAGGACTGAGGAATCTGGATGCAGACATCCACGGCTGGGCCCCTGGTGGAGCACTGGGAGTCTAATTAGTGAGAAAGAAGAGGGTTTATATGAGCGAGAATTGTTGAAGCCAAGGTTGGATAAAGCACAGGGACAAATAACCAAATGAATGGAAGCACAGGATCTATGAACCAAAGGCTGAGGGGCCCCCAACTGGATCAGGCCCCCTGAATGGGTGAGATAGTCATTTGGCTTGATCTGTTTGGGAGGCAGCTGTGCATTGGTGCCGGGTCCTGGGCTCGTTGCATGAGTTGGCTGTTTGAATCCTGGGACTTATGCAGTGACGCTTGGCTCGGTCTGGGAGGGGGGGACTGGACCTGCCTGGACTGCGTCTACCAGGTCGATCCCGGTCCTCCGGGGAGACCTTGATCTGGAGGAGGTGGGAATGGGGGGTGGGCTGGGGGGAGGGGGGCGAGACGGGGAGAACAGGGGAATCTGTGGCTATCATGTTGAACTGAATGGTGTTGTAAAATAAAAAAAAAACAAAAAACATATGGTTCTACAGAGTTCGTTTTTGCTGGCTTTCATGATAAGGTGATACTTGATACTTCAAATTTGGAGTATTTATTTGAGATTTAGTATGCTTTCCTCTTTAAATGGTTGATAATATTAACTAGTGAAAAGATTTGACAAAATGCCTATCACTGTGGGAACATTCTTAATTTCTCATTTTTTTCAGGGGTGGAGAGATTGCTTAACAGTTATAACAGCACTTGCTACTTTTCCAGAGAACCTGAGTTTGCTTCACAGCATCAATATTGGACATCTCGTAGCTGCCTATAGATCAGTTCCAGGGGAATTGATGCCCTTTCTGGCATCAATGAACACTTACACACTTGGAATATGATCACATACACACAAATAAAAATATATCCTTTTGTGAGACAGGAGTATAGTCTTGGCTGCTCTGGAGCTGCCAGTGTAAACCACCCCGGACTTCAATTCACAGAGATCAAGCTTCTTTCTTTCATGTGCAAGAATTAAAGGCATGCATCACCACACCCAGCCAAAATTCATATGAATTTTTTCTTCTTATACTTTCTTTCTGAAGTTAAACTTTTGTGTTAATTTGTAACTTATTATGGATTTTTTATTCCACAAAAGATGAAAAACTGACAAATACTTTCATAGTACTCACTTATAATCATTTTAAGTCCTTAAAGGCTAAAGGTATATCCTTTTCCTGGACATCTAATTCCTGTGGTCTGTATCTCCTTTTCCACATAGTTAGTTTATACACAGGTTCGTCAATTTTATTGATCTTTTTATATAGTCACTTCTTATCTTATTTATCTCTTCAGTGGTTTTTTATTTCACTAATGTCTACTCTAATTTTCATTTTCTTTGCTTGTTATCAATTTAGTTTGCTCTTATCTTATATAGATTTTGGAAATGGCACCTTAGAATAGTGATTTGAGTCTTCTTCTTTTATAATCCAGGCATTGATAGCCACATTTTTTTCTTTCAAACACATCAGTGCCACCTCATTTTGTTTCCACTCAGTTGAAATTTTTAATTCTCTTTAAGAATTTTGTAAGATACAATATAAATGTCATTGTTTATTATATTATCTTCTTTACCCTAGACTTTCTCCTTAGTATTTTGATATTATGATCAAACAAACAGTCAATAATAAACTTAAAATGTGATTACATCAAAATAAAAGCTCCTGAGATATTTCTTGGTTTTTTTTTTTTTTTTTTTTTTTTTTTTTTTTTTTGTGTGTGTGTGTGTGTGTGTGTGTGTGTGCTGAATATTGGACTTAGGAATGTATATGCTCTCTGCCACTGAACTATAGGGTTAAAACAAACTGAAAAAATCTTTAAGGCAAATGAAGAAAAGATTGAAGGATTGAAGGCACAAGCTACAGAATTAGAGAAAATATTTGTGACTTATATATCTGATCAAGGATTATTACCTAAAATATTTAAAGAACTCAAGTAACTCAAAAGTAGATAACAAATATATTGAGTAAAAAAATAGTAAACTAGCAAAATTCATGAAGAAATATTGTTCAAATAATATTTATACATGACAAAAAGATGTTTGAAGAGGGCCTCAACATTAGTGATTTTCATGGTTTGATATAAAATGTCCATCAAGTCATATGTGTTTGAATATTTGGTACTCACTTGATGACGCTGCTTTAAATGTTTGTGGAGCCTTGGAAGAATTGATTCTCCTGGGTTTTGAAGTTCGTAGCATGTGTCTGCTTCCAGCTCTGCTGAAATGTGTGCAAACAACTACTATATACCCTTAATGCCACAGAGCCACAAAGCAACAGACATTTCAAATTATAAGCCAAAATAAAGTTCCTCCCATAAGTTGCTTTTTATTCATTACTTCATAACACCAATGTGAAAAGGAGCTAATATAAGAATTATCAGGGAAACAGGAATTAAAAGCATAATGAGATATTATAGCATGAATCTTAAAAGGTCTTATTAATAAAAACAAACCTGAAGCCAGGTATTGGGGTGAACACTGAAAGATCAGAGAAACACAACAAGCTACATTCAGCCTCACCTTGACAATTCCTCAGCTGATCTTGTTTCCATGACTCCTCAGATTAGAAGCCTCTGTGAAATCAATCATCCAAATGTATCTCAGCTGAACTGCTACTAAAAGCCTAAAAGTGGCCGGGTGGTGGTGGCGTACGCCTTTAATCCCAGCACTCGGGAGGCAGAGCCAGACAGATCTTCGTGAGTTTGAGGCCAGCCTGGTCTACAAAGTGAGATCCAAGTCTAAAGGTTAACATGGCTCTAGTTCCTGTTCCTCACACCTTATATTTCTTTCTGCTTCCTGCCACCACTTCCTGGGATGAAAGGCATGTGTCACCATGCCTGACTGTTTCCAGTGTGGCTTTGAACTCACAGAGATCCAGATGGACCTCTGCCTCCAGAATGCTAGGATTAAAGGTGTATGTGCCACCATTTTCTAACCTCTATGTCTATCTAGCAGCTCTTCTGTTCTCTGACCCCAGATAAATTTATTAAGGTGCACAATATATTGGGTACACAATATCACCACAAGATATCACATCACACTTGGTAGAATTGTTGAACGATTATTGTAAAGCAAGCAAGCAAACAAGAAAGAAAGATTTTTTTGTTTTGATGAATACAAATTACTTTGTACTCATACACACCTTTGGTTCTTATAATTTTTCTCCCCCTCTTCTGCAATGACCCCTGAGCCTTGGGAGGAAGGGATGTGATATTGATGTTTCTTTTAGGGATGAGCATTCCATAGTCTCTTATTATCTATACCTTCACCAACTGCTAGTCTTTATTTTAATCATTAGCTAGGATTAAGATGCTCTAAGAAGTTCTTCTGATGAAGGTTGAAAAATTCACTAATCTGGATATAATGATAAATCATTAGGATTAAGTTAAACACTATGCTGACATGTAAGAATAATGGTAATTAATTCTCTCCTATGGCCTATGACCTGTCTACATAAAGGTTCTTGACTTCGATAATGGTGCTGTTTGATTTTCAACTGGCACAATGGCCTTAAATCCAACTTGAAAGTGCTTGTTAATTCTCATTATATTTGGGCCACCATTGAACTATTGGACATATCTTCCTAGGTTGGTACTTAATGTAGCTTTCAGGATTCATAGCTGTATAAAACTGATGATTCTTCTTTTTCTTATATAACACCTTTCAGCATTATAAAAGTTATCCAGTAGGAAGGAAGCTTTCAAATTACAAGCTGGAATTTCTCCATATCTTATGACTCAAGCATGTGGTGTCTTCAGCAAAAAGTCTTACTGTCAAGTTCTAGCAGTTAGACATATGAACTTATGGTAGTTGTGACAGCAAAAAAAATGGTCTGAGGAAGAGTTGGTTCTTTGAGAAAATTAAAACGATAGACAAACTATTAGTCATCTAACTAAAAGGCAGTGAGAGAATATCCAAATTAACAGAATCAGAAACAGAAAGGGGGATATAACAACAGATATCTAGGAAATCTAGAGAATCATAAGAACTTACTTTAAAAACCTGTACTCCAACAAATGGTAAAATATAAAAGAACTTCATAATTTCTTGATAGGTACCACTTATGAAAGATAAATCAAGATCAGATTAACAATTTTAATAGATCAATAAGCCCTAAAGAAATAGAAGCAGTCATTGGAAACAGAAGAAACAATGCAAAATTCATTTTATGAGGCCACAGTTACTCTTATTCCCAAACTACATATAGACTCAACAAAGAAAGAAAATTACAATTTTCCTTATTAAAGTAGTTATAAAAATATTCAGTAAAATACCTGAAAATTGAGTCTAAGAAAACATCAAAAGATCATCCACCATGATCAAGTAGTCTTCATACCAGAGATGTAGGGATGGTTCAATATACAAAAAAAATCAATAAATCCACTATATACCCAAACTGGAAAAAATAACATATGGTCATTTCATTAGATGCAGCTTTGACAAAATCCAACCACCCTTGATGATAAAAGTCCTGGAGAGATTGGGGACATAAGGGATATACATAGACATAATAAAGGCAATTTACAGCATCCCTATATTCAACATCAAATTAAATAGAAACTCAAAGCAATTCCATTGACATCAGGAAAGAGGCAAAGTTGTCCTCTGTCTCATATCTATTCAATACAGTACTTGAATTTTTAGCTAGAGCAATAAGACAACTAAAGGAGATCTAGGGATACATATTGGAAAGGAAGATGTCATTATTTGAAGATGATATGATAGTATACATAAATGACTCTAAAATATTTACAAGGGAGCTCCTACAGTTGATAAACACTTTAAGTGAGATAGCTGGATACAAGATTAACTTAAAAAAAGTAGTCCTCTTAGATACAAATGACAACTGGGCTGAGAAAGAAATCAAGGAAACAACACACTTCAGAATAGCCTCAAATAATATAAAATATCTTGGGATAACTCTAACCAAGCAAGTGAAAAACTTGTATGATAATAACTTCAAGTCTTTGAAAAAAGAAATTGAAGATACCAGAAGATGGAAAGATCTCCCATGCCCATGGATTGGTAAAATTACAAAATAAAAATGGTCATCCTACCAGAAGTGATCTACAGATTTAGTTCAATGGCCATCAGAATTCAAACACAATTTTTTACAGAGCTAGACAGGGCAATTTTCAACTTTATATGGAAAAAAAACCAGGATAGCCAAAACAGTCCTGAATAATAAAATAGCTGCTGTGAGTATCACTATCCTTGATATCAAGTTGTACTACAGAGCTATAGTAATAAAAACTGCATGATTTTGGCATAAAAATAGACATGTTGATAAATGGAATCAAATTGAAGACCCAGATATAACCCAAACAATTATGGACTGCTGATTTTTGATAAAGAGGCCAGAAATGCACATTGGAAAAAAAGACAGTATCTTCAGCAAATGGTGCTGGTCAAACTGGCACAAATAGATCCATATTTATCACCCTGATCAAAATTCAAGTCTAATTGATCCAAAACCTCAACACAAAATCAGATACACAGAACCTGATAGAAGAGAATATGTAGAACAGCCTTGAACACGTTGGCACAGAAGACTATTTGAAGAAAACACCAAATCAAATGCGTAGGCACTAAGATCACGACTTAATAAATGGGACCTCATGAAACTGAAAAGCTTCTATAAGACAGAGGACAGTGTCCATCAGAAAAATCATCAGCATACAGAATGGGAAAAGATTTTTTACCAATTCCTCATCCAACAGAGGACTAATATCCAAAATATATAAAGAATTGAAGAAACCAGATAGCACAAAACCAAACAATCTAATGGGGTACAGATGTAAACAGAATTCTCAACAGAAGAAGCTCAAATGGCTGAGAAACATTTAAAGAAATGTTCAAACTCAACACAAGTGACAGCTCATACTGGCAAAGATGTGAGGCAAGGGGAACAATCTCCCATTGTTGATTGTAGTTAAAGCTTATACAGCCACTATGGAAATCAATATGGTAGTGCCTTAGAAACTTGGGAACCTACTTCAAGACCCCACTGTACCACTCTTGGACATATACCCAAAGAATGCTTCATGCTATCATGGGGACACTTGCTAAACTATGTTCTTGGCAGCTTTATTTATTCCAGAAACTGGAACCAACATAGATGTTGCTTGACAGAAGAATAGAAACAAACAAGCAAACAAACAAAAAAGAATATGGTACATTTACATAGTGTAGTACTACTGAGCTGTTAATAACAATGACCTCATAAAATTTGCAGACAAATGGATAGAACTAGAAAAAAAAATCATCCAGAGTGAGTTAACCCAGACCCAGAAAGACAAACATGGTATGTACTCACTTATAAGTGGATATTAGCTGTTAAATAAATGATAACCAAGCTACAATCCATAGACCCAGAGAGTTTAACAATAAAAGCAATTTACAGCAAGCTGATAGCCAGTATCAAATTAAATGGAGAGAAACTCAAAGAAATTCCACTAAAATTAGGAACATGACAAGGCTGTCCACTCCATATCTATTCAATATAGTACTTGAAGTTCTAGCTACAGAAATTTAAAAGAACTGAAGTAGGTTAAGAAAATAAAAATTGGTTTCAACAATTCCTGCTCATATAAACCCTCCTCTTTCTCGCTAATTAGACTCCCGACGCTCCACCCGGGGCCTAGCCATGGATGTCTGCATCCAGATTCCTCAGTCCTTGGATGGGGTTTCTGGCACAACTATTAGGGTGTTTGGCCATCCCATCACCAGAGTAGGTCAGTTCGGGCTGTCTCTCGACCATTGCCAGCAGTCTTTTGTGGGGGTATCTTTGTGGATATCTGTGAGCCTCTTTAGCTCTTTGTTTCTTCCTTTTCTCATGTGGTTTTCATTTACCATTGTCTCCTATTCCTTGTTCTCCCTCTCTGTTCTTGATCCAGCTGGGATCTCCCGCTCTCTTTCCCTCGACCCTCGCCCTTCATTGCTCCCACTCATATTCAGGCTGTTCACCAAGGTTAGATAAAGCACAGGGACAAATAACCAAGTGAATGGAAACACATGAACTATGAACCAAAGGCTGAGGAGCCCCCAACTGATTCAGGTCCTCTGAATAGGTGAGACAGTCGATTGGCTTGATCTGTTTGGGAGGCATCTAGGCAGTGGTACCAGGTCCTGGGCTCGTTGCATGAGTTAGCTGTTTGAAACCTGGGACTTATGCAGGGACGCTTGGCTCAATCTGGGAGGAGGGGACTGGACCTGCCTGGACTGAGTCTATCAGGTTGATCCCAGTCCTCGGGGGAGACCTTGATCTGGAGGAGGTGAGAATTGGGGGTGGATTGGGGGGAAGGGGAGGGGGGCAGGAAAGGAGAGAACAAGGGAATCTGTGGCTGTTATGTAGAACTGAATAGTATTGTAAAATAAAAGAAAAAAATATAAATTGGAAGTCAAAGTATTTTTTACTTTCAGATGATGTGATAGTATACCTACACAATCCCAACATTTCTGCCAGGAAACTCCTACAGGTCATAATAACCTTCATCAATGCAGCTGGATAGGAGATTATCTTGAAAAAAATCAGTAGTTCTCCTATATACAAATGATAAATGGCTGTAAAAGAAATCAGTGATACTACACCCTTCACAATAGCTACAAATAGGATAAAATATCTTGGGCTAAGTCTAACTAAGCAAGTGAAAGACCTATGTGATAAACCTTCAAGTCTTTGAAGAAGGAAATTGTTGAAGATATCACAAGATGGAAAGATCTCTGGTGCTCATGGATCAGTAGGATTTACATAGTAAAAATGGCCATATTGCCAAAAGGAATCTGCAGATTCAATGTAATCCCTATCAAAATCCCAACACAAGTCTTTACAGACCTTGAAAGAATAATATTAAACTTCACATGAAAAAACAAAAAAATTCCAAGATAGCTAAAAGAATACTATACAATAGAAGTACTTCCTGGGGTATCATCATCCCTAATTTCAAGCTCTACTACAGAATAATAATAATAAAAACCACACTGTATTGAAATAAAAACAGTCAAGTTGCTCAATGGAATCAAATTGAAGACCTAGAAGTGAATCCATTCACCAATGGACATTTGACTTTTGACAAAGAAGCCAAAATTATACAATGGAAAGCAGACAGAATCTTCAATAAATTGTTCTGGCATAACTGGATGTCTGCATGTAGAAGAATAGGAATAAATCCATATCTATCATCCTACACAAAACTCAAGTCCAAGTGAATCACAGACATCAACATAAAACCAGATACCCTGAACCTGATATAAGAGAAAATGGAAAATAACCTTGAATGTTCTTGAACAGACACCGAGAGTGCAGGTGCTAAGATCAACTATTAATAAATAAGACTTTGGGAGCTGGAGACATGGCTCAGCAGTTAGGAGCATGGTCTGCATTTCCAGAGGACCAACATTAGTTTTCAGCACCCACCTGGCAGCTCATAACCATGTGGAACTCCAGCTCCAGGGGACTCCACATTCTCACACAGACATGCATGCAGGCAAAACACCAATGCACATACGATAAAAGTAAATAAATCATTAAAAATTTAAAAAAATGAGTCAGAGAGTGATGGCACACACCTTTAATCCCTGTACTGAGGAGGGAGAACCAGGCCAATCTCTGTGAGTTCAAGAACAGCCTAGTCTACAGAGTGAGTTCCAGGACAAGACAGGACTACACAAAGAAATCCTATCTTGAAAAACAAAAAAGAAAATTTAAAAATGGGACTTCATGAAACTGAAAAGTGTCTGTAAGGTAAAGGGCACCATCAATAGGATTTTTAAAAAAAAAGCCTAAAGAATGGGAACAAATTTTTACCAACTCCACATCTGACAGAGTGCTAATATCCAAAATATATAAAGAAATCAAGAAACTATACATCAACAAACCAAATAATCCAATTAAAAATCGGCTACAGATATAAACAGAGAAGAGTTCCCTCAACAGAGGAAACTCAAATGGCTGGGAAACAATTAAAGAAAAGTTCAACATCCTTAGCCATCAGGAAAACGCAAATCAAAATGATTTTGAGATTCCATTATATATCTTAGAAAATGGCTAAGATCAATAACACAAATGACAGATTATGCTGATCTTGATGTGGATCAAAGGGAACACTCCTCCTCCATTGTTGGTGGGAGTGGAAATTTGTATCACCTGTTAAGGAAACCAATATGGTGGTTCCTCAGAAAGTTGGAAATTGATCTACCTCAAGACCCAGGTATACAATTCCTGGCAAATACCCAAAGGATGTTCCATCCTGTCAGAAAGATACTTGCTCAACCATGTTCATAGCAGCTTTATTCATAATAGCCAGAAACTGGAAACAGCCTAGATGGAGATGCCCCTCAATTGAAGAATAGATAAAGAAAATGTGGTACATTTATATAATGGAGTATTACTTGGCTGTTAAAAACAATGATTTCATGAAATTTTCTGGTGAATGGATGAAACTAGAAAAAAACATCCTGAGTGAGGTGACCCAGACTCAGAAAGACAAACATGACATGTACTCACTCATAAGTGAACATTAGCTATAAAGTAAAAGATAGTTATGTTAAGGTCCACAGACCCAGAGAGAGTAAGTAAGAAAGAGTGCTTAAGGGCAAACACAAGGATCTCCCTGGGAAGGGAAAGTAGAATATATTTTGCTGGTGGACTGGGGGAGGATTGGGTTACTGACTGGAGGGACCAACATGGTGGGGGAGGGGAGAATACTGGGAGAAAAAACTGGAATGGCAGAGCATTTGGGGCCTGAGGTAGAAATCTAATGCAATGTAAACTCCATGGAATCTATGAAAGTAACCCTATCAAAGACTCCTAATAATGGGGGACACAGAGACTGAACCAGCCATCTTCTGTAATCAGGAAAGGCCTCAAGTGGAGGAATTGGGACACCAGCCCAGCCACAGAACCTTTGACCTACAGTTTGCTCTGCCTACAGAGTTTACTGTGCAAGAGCAGAATCATCACCAAAGAGACCAGATAGACTTCATCCAGCAGCCAACTGGAACAGATGGAGAGTTCCACAGCCAAATATTAGGAGGTTAGGGAATCCTGAGGAGGAGAGGAAGGAAGGATTGGAGAAACCAGAGTGGTCAGGGACACCAAGAGAACATGGGCCACAGAATCAATTGACAAGTATTCATGGGGGATTGCAGAGATCAGGAAGCCTGTAAGGGTCTGACCTAGTTCCTCAGCACATATGTTATGGCAAATATATCTTGGTCTTCTTGTGAGGTTCATAAAAGTGGGAGAAGTGGTGGTCACTGGCTCTTTTGCCTTATAGGATCCTTTTCCTTATACTAGGGTGCCTTGCTGTGATTATATGTACCTGGTCATGTAGAGTATTATGTTATATTTGGTTGATGTCCCTGTGAAGCCTGCTCTCTTCTAAGAGGAGATGGAAGGAGCATGGATCTAGGAGAGAGGGAAAATGGGTGGGAGAGACTGTGAGGAAGGTAAGGAGGGAAAACTGCAGTTGGGATATAGTGTATGAGAGAATAATAATAATAACTCTTATGAAAAAACATTTAATTGGGTGCTGGCTTACAATTCAGTGGTTTAGTGCATTATCATCACAGTGGGAAGTATGGTGGAGTACAGGCATACGTGGTGCTGGAGAGGGGCTGAGAGTTCTGCATCTGGAATTTCAGTGAGCAGAAAGGATGAGTGAGCCAAGGGGCACAGGTTGAGCTACTGAAACCTCAAAGCACATCCCAGTGATACACTTCCTCCCACAAGCCCCACCTACTCCAACAAGGCCACATCTCCTAATAGTACCACTCCCTATTAGCCTGGTGGGCTAATTTTCATTTAAACCACTGCATTCCCACTCCCTGACTCCCTGACATATTCCTGGCCTCAGCAGCTTTCCTTAGCCATGGAGAGTGATTCCATAATACCTTTCTTGTCTTCTTGACTCTAAAAGCTAGAACCAGAACCATGTGGCCAAAGCTGCCAAGTGCTACTGCTTCCTGGGGCTGAAACATGGCCCCAGAATTCAAAAACATTTCCACCAGTTTTCTGTTGTTGATGGTTTCCTTCATTACCTAAGGTTCCCTGTCCTGGAGCATGCTCTGTAAATCAGGCTGGCCTTCACCTCAGAAATCTGCCTGAGCCTCTGCCTCCCTAGGGCTGGGATTAAAGGCATGTGCCACCATACCTTGCTTTAAGCTTTTATTTGATTCATTTTCACCAGTTGAATGTTTATGTAGGTGAGGTCTTTCCCTGAGGTCACTATCCCCTTTATTCCATCTTGCATCAGGCTTTTCTTTAATCTTTTTATCTCCTTTAACTCAGGATTCGGTCCATTAAGCTTGCTGGTACCCCCTTTCTCCTTAAACTGTACGGTTTTTTTGTTTGTTTGTTTGTTTGTTCGTTTTTTTTTAAATTTTTCCTAAGCAAGCTCAGCTTGTTCCCTTTACTTCTAGATCTATATAAGACTGGCCACTACTAACCACATGACACAATCAATGCCAGGCTGTTTTGAAATGTCTTCTGCCAAAGCTGTTCATCTATAAGTCCTCAATTGAGCCCCAGGCACATTTTTTTGAACAAGTGTAGGAAACACCCACATCCTTCACCCAAATATCACAAGAACAGTCTCTAGGCCACATACTAACATTCTTCTCCCCAGAAAACTCTTGAGCCAGACCCTCACAGTTCATATTATCCTAAGCACCACTCTTTTTCATGCTCCTACTAGAATAGCCCATTAAGCCTCATTTAAATCTTTCTAACCCAAAGTCCACATTCATCCAGGCAAAAGCACTGTCAGGCCTTTCATACCAATACCCCAGTCCCCGGTACCAACTTCTGTCTTGTTTAGGTGTTCTATTTCTGTGAAGAGAAACTATGACCATGGCAACTCATAAAGGAAAGCATTTAATTGAGTGCATGCTTAACAATTCAGAGGTTTAGTCCATTATCATCAAGGTGGGAAGCATGGCAGCATGCAGACAGACATGGTCCTGGAGAGGGGCTGAGAGTTCTCTACATCTTTATTTTCAGGCAACAGAAAGAAAGAGTAAGCCACTGGGCCTAGGTTGAGCTTCTGAAACCTCAAATCCCATCCCCAGTGACACACTTCCTCCACCAAGACAACACCTACTCCAACAAGGCCACACCTCCTAATTGGGCCAGTCCCTATGGGCCTATGGTGGTTATTTTTATTCAAATCACCACGGTAGTCACACTATTCATTATTTTTCTTTTTAAGTAACAAGCTTTGTGTGTTTAGATAACCTCCATGATGGTGAGTTGAAACTGGGGATAATGATGTGTGTGTTGGTTTTAGGTTATTATATTTGAAAGGATTCGTATTCTTTTAAGTTTTGAAGAATGAATGATATACACTAATATATACAAATTTAAATTTAACAAACTGGTGGCTTTTGACATATTGGTCACAGTGAAGGAAAGGAAAGTATTGCTACTGGAAATGTAATAGTACTCCTTTTGTGCTCCTTTAAGGAGATTCTGTACTCCAATACTCCTTTAAGGAGATTTGGAAGCCTGATTTGGTTCACAATGGCTTCATCCATGGAGTGTACAAAGCCTCTGAAGTCTTCTATCACCAGCCCTATCTTTGTGTGTTAGTAGTCAACTGTGGTAAACATATTTGCACAGTTACTAGATACTGTGGTATTGCACACTGAATAGACCTAACTAAGGTAAGACAAGGAGAAATTACAGAAGTAGTTAGAGCTCTGTAAAGTTAAAGCAGGGCAAATATTGTAAAGTGCTTTGATGTGGTTCTATATTAATCAGTTTTCTGTATCTGTAACTAAATATGCAAGATGAATAAGCTTAAAAGATGAAAGCTTTATTCAGCCCACAGTTTCAGAAACTTCAGGTCTTGGTCTCTTTTATTTCTCTGCCTCTACTGAAACCAAGCATCATATTGGGGAGATCAGAGTGAGGCAAATCTATTCAATTCACAGGATACAGGAAGCAAAGAGAATTCAATTTTATAACGAAGCCTTTCTCTTAGAACTGGTTAATACAGGATGCCATAAATTGTACAACTCATTCATGAAGACAGAGATCTTATGAGCTAAAAAGATCCCTAAAAAACCATCTTTAAACACTTCTGCCTTCAATGCATGAGACATTCATGATCCAAAGCACAATGAGTTGCATAGGAATATGCAATATGTTCAAGTACCTTAGGCCGCATACAGCATTAAAATCTATTTCAAATGTACAGATTAAAACAGGGGTTCCCATTTTCCAAAGCAAAGCAACAAAGAATGCAAAGGATACCAACCTTCTTTAAGTTGAACTGATGATCCCCATAAAATCATCTAGCAATTTGGCAAAAATATGTTCTCCACAGTTGGATACTGTGCATATAAAATGGACTTGGTGGTATAAGACTTCAGAAGTTTACGAATTCAATGTATGAGACCATTGTGAAGAAAATGGATCCCTGTCACACAATGATATATTGTAAATATGTATAATCTTTATGAAAATCATATGTCAAATCCCCACTAATAAAAGTAGAATTACCTATGATTCTGCAGTACAACTGCTGAGCATTAAAAGGAAATTAAATAATTATTTTGAAGGAGATACCTGCAGTTCCATGTTATTGTCCCATTATTTGCAATAGTCAATGTGTGTCATCAACTTAAATGTATATCAACAGATGAGATAATAGGGAATATTATAATATCTCTGATATAACACTAGACAAAAGGAAGTCATGTCATTTGCAGTCACATGAAGGAGCTTATAGGATACAACATATTTTATTTTACTTGAGCCACCATGGAATTAATGCTAAATGCATTGAAGCTGGCTCTAAAAATTTGTGAAAATATATGTGGTATTTAATCGTTTATTCTCTTATGTGTCTATTTTTGGAAGTTCATAGGTATGCAGACTATATTGTAATGCTTCCCCACTAATGTTAATTCTTTGCAACTCATCCTATTTCAATTTCTGTTTCTCTCTCTCTCTCTCTCTCTCTCTCTCTCTCTCTCTCTCTCTCTCTCCCCTGTGTGTGTGTGTGTGTGTGTGTGTCTGAGTGTCTGTGTGTCCATGTGCACACATGTATGTAAGTCTAGTACAAATAGCCATAGCTGCTGTATATTCATGATTATAAGGACCTTGCCATTTAAAAATAAAATTAAAAAAAAAAACAACCCAGCATTTAATAGCTTCTCCATCCTCTGACCCTCACAACATGTAAATCCTTCTATGATTTTTTTTTCTGGACCTTGGCGTGGGTGAAATAGATGCAACATTTAGTCCTCAATAGTCATTTCCTCTCTCCCTCTGACTAGTTATGCATCTCTGTATTAATCATTTTTCACTTCAAGAAGAAGCTTCTCTGACCTAATAAGAGAGTAGCACAAACATGTAAATCTCAACCTAACTACTTAGGAAACAGTTTAACAACATGTTAGTAATGTACTAATGTTAGTTCACTCAGTACATTCTCCCCTAGGTCCCATGACCTCCCTCCCTAGAGATAAACTTTTGACCAGGCTTACAGTGTTCACTCTCATGTATCAACTCTCAAATCTCAACAGAATGTGGTTGGTTATTCCCATAATGGTCAGCTCCCTATCGCACTAGTGGGCATGTCTTACCTACCAAGTCAGAACTGTGGTATACTGCATTCAGTGCTGGTTAAAACCACTGGATTCTCATCTTCTCCAATAGCCTATATAGCACCTTTCATCACAATGAAAGCTACCCAGCAGTGAAAAATATTCTAGGTTAGTTGGAGATCGATTTCTCTGCATCCTGCAACCAAAGTGTATGGTGTCTTCAGAAATGAAGTTTATCATGGAGTTATTGTGGCTAACTACATATAGTAGGGTTAGTCTGTATTGTTTTGGAAGCCTCAGGAGCCTCCCCAGTAAAAAACTCAAAGTTATCACACACACTTGGCACTGAGATTTTCCTTTAGAAATGTATGGCCTCTGAGGGCAGTATTAGAAACTCATGCAGATTATTTGCATTACAATCTTTTTTTTTTTTTTTTACAAATTACATATTTAGTGAGTTTATAGAGTAGTAGGCTTCCATGCGGGTTTTCCATAGAAGCTTATTTCTGGCTTACCTTCTCACTACCTCTACCTATTCCCTAGCTGTTTGCCCCATTCCAATTTAAATCTTTCTACTTCTTAGTATGTTTCTCCTCTGTTTTCATATCATATCTGTTTTGCTATTTTGTTTTGCTCTTCCAATTCCCTAAAGACCTTTCATGCCACATACACCCCTTATAAATCCTTTCTTCTCTCTAATTTTGACACAAAAAGCAAAATCCAAACTTAGGACTGACATATGAGATAGAATATAAGGCACATGGTGTAGCTGGAGTTTTTTGCAGTCCCACCCAGGCCTGCAGCTGATCAGACCCAAATAAACACACAGATGCTTACATTAATTAAAACAAAAAACACAGGATAGCCAAAAGAATCCAGTACAATAAAACAACCTCTGGAGGCATCACGATCACTGACTTCAAGCTCTACTATAGAGCTACAGTAATAAAAACAGCTTAGTATTGACATAAAAACTGACATGTGGACCAATGGAATCGAATTGAAGACCCTGACATTAATCTGCACACCTATGAACATATAATTTTTGACAAAGAAGCCAAAAGTGTACAATGAAAAAAAGAAAGCATCTTCAACAAATGGTGCTGGCAAAACTGGATATCAACGTGTAGAAGGCTGCAAATAGATCCATATCTGTCACTGTGCACAAAACTTAAGTCCAAGTGGATCAAGGACCTCAACATAAATCCAGCTACTCTGAACCTGCTAGAAGAGAAAGTAGGAAGTAGTCTTGACCACATTGGCATAGGAGATCACTTCCGAAATATAACACCAGTAGCACAGGCACTGAGAGAACCAATCAGTCAATGGGACCTCTTGAAACTGAGAAGCTTTTGTAGAGCAAAGGATATGGTCAACAAGGCAAAGCAACAGCCTACAGAATGGGAAAAGATCTTCACCAACCCCACATCTGACAGAGGACTGATATCCAGAATATATAAGGAACTCAAGAAATTAGACATCAAAACGACCAACAGACCAATTAAGAAATGGGCTATAGAACTTAAGCAGAGAATTCTCAACAGAGGAAACTCAAATGACTGAAAGACATTTAAGGAATTGCTCAACATCTCTAATCATCAGGGAAATGCAAATCAAAACAACTCTGTGATACCACCTTATGCCTGTCAGAATGGCTAAGATTAAAAACACTGAAGACACCTTATGCTGGAGAGGATGTGGAACTAGGGGAACTCTCCTCCACTTCTGGTGGGAATGCAAGCTTGTACAACCACTTTGAAAATCAATATGGCGCTTTTTTAGAAAATTGGGAATCAATCTCCCTCAAGACCCAGCTATACCACTCTTGGGCAGATACCCAAGGAATGCTCAATCATACTACAAGAGCACTTGCTCAGCTATGTTCATATCAGCATTGTTTGTAATAGCCAAAACCTGGAAACAACCTAGATGCCCTTCAACTGAAGAATAGATAAATAAATTGTGGCACATATACACAATAGAATACTATTCAGCAGAGAAAAACAATGACATCATGAGGTTTGCAGACAAATGGATGGATCTAGAAAAAATCATCCTGAGTGAAGTAACCCAGACTCAGAAAGACAAATATAGTATGTACTCACTCATAGGAGGATACGAGATGTGAAACAAGGATGACTGGACTGCTACTCACATCACCAGGGAGGCTACCTGGAAAACAGGACACCAAGAAAGACACAGGGATCACTCAATGACAGAGAAATGGATGAGATCTACATGAACAACATGGACATGAGTGGGGGAAATGAAGGGCGAGGGTCAAGAGAAAGAGAGCCTGTGGGAGTGGGAGATCCCAACTGGATCAAGAACAGAGAGGGAGAACAAGGAATAGGAGACCATGGTAAATGAAGACCACATGAGAAAAGGAAGAAACAAAGTGCTAGAGAGGCCCAAAGAAATACACAAAGATACCCCCACAATAGACTGCTGGCAATGGTCGAGAGACAGCCAGAACTGACCTACTCTGGTGATGGGATGGCCAAATACCCTAATAGTCGTGCAAGGAACCCCATCGAACGACTGAGGGATCTGGATGCAGAGATCCACGGCTAGACCCTGGGTGGAGCTCAGGGAGTCTAATTAGAAAGAAAGAGGAGGGTCTATATGAGCGAGAATTGTTGAAACCAAGGTTGGATAAAGCACAGGGACAAATTGCCAAATGAATGGAAACACATGAACTATGAACCAAAGGCTGAGGGGCCCCCAACTGGGCCAGGCCCTCTGAATAGGTGAGACAGTTGATTGGCTTGATCTGTTTGGGAGGCATCTAGGCAGTGGTACCGGGTCCTGTGCTCATTGCATGAGTTGGCTGTTTGAAACCTGGGACTTATGCGGGGCACTTGGCTCAGTCTGGGAGGAGGGGACTGGACTTGCCTGGACTGAGTTTACCAGGTTGATCTCAGTCATTGGGGGAGGCTTTGCCCTGGAGGAGTTACTCATGGCGGGTGGGCTGGGGGAAAGGGGGGAGCAGGAGGGGGGAGAACAAGGGAATCTGTGGCCAATATGTAGAACTGAATGGTATTGTAAAATAAAATAAAAGGAAAAAAAATAAAAAAAGAAAAAAGAAAAAACTGTTTGGCCTAATGGCTCAGGCTTCTTCTTAGCTAGATCTTACACTTAAATTAACCCATAATTCTTATTTATGTTTAGCCACATGGCTTGGTACCTTTTCCCAGTTCTGCCTTCACATCTTGCTTCCTCTGTGTCTTGCTGGCAACTCCTGATTCAGCCTTCCTGTTCCCAGAACTCTCCTCTCTCTTTGTCCTGCCTACACTTCCTGCCTGGCTTCTGGCCAATCAGCACTTTATTTATTAACCAATCAAGGCAACACATTCACAGCATACAGAGCGATATCCACAGCAACCTTGTTTTGCTGGGCCTCGTTTACCTCACATTTAATAACATGCAGTTGGTAGTTCTTTATGATTCATGTTGTTTTGCATAAAATATTGTCAATGCTTGTGAACCTAACACAAGAACAAAACATGTTATAAAATAGAGTCATGACATAATGTAGATTTCATTTTCTAAATAAATAATAGGCTTTGTTCAGCCATTTGCTATTTATTTACTAGTTTTATTGATGTTGCATACAACAGGAAATAAGTAAAAAATTTAAATATGTGAAACTTTCTTACATGTTGTTAAAATGACAGCACATGAGTAGGGTAAAAAGAGTACCTCTGAGGTTGAGGGGAATGTAAGAGAAGTGGGGGAAGGTGGGTTTGGTGTCAAGGAATGGCGCAAGGAATCCCAGGTGTGGGGGCTTCCTGAGGAAAGGCACTACAGGACTCTGGGATGGGGTTCACAGCTCTTGCCCGACTGCCCAGCTGCTCAACATCCTATTGAAGTCTTGCACTCTGTTTCTCTAGACTCTGTAGCTGCTGTGTTGTCTGGTAGCAGGATCTTTTTTCTTTTGGTATGAAGAAGTGAAAATCTACTGTTTGGGGGCATTCCACAAAACGTTGGGTTAAATATAATATTTCTTTAAATTTTTGAATGACTATGGCACTCACATTCTGATATTTTTCACTTACACAGATCATACATGCCATAGTTGACTACACAGTTAAATTTTATAAAGATGATTATTAATTTACTTATGAATCTCTATCATTGACTACTGATAGTTTGTTGTAATGTGTCTATGCTGTCATCTTTTTAAAAATAAAAATTAACATACTTTTCTGTATCTTTTGCTTAGTTAAATGTATAGTACATAGTTGATACTCAATGACTAGTTCTTCAAAGCAATCAAAATATTCATTCCTGAATAAAATTGTTACAAAGTGTGACTCTGAAGACAAATGAATAAAAGAGATAAACTTATTGACTGTTAAGTACAATGCACTGTTCTAAGCACTTTATAAGAGCAATTCACTTAATGTATTTGGAAAACAAACACAAAATAATTAAGAGATAGCTTATATTTGAAAGCAGTAGAGCATGAAGAATTTAAATATTTACCTCAGATCCACAGTGCATATGTTAGAATGAAGGAGTAGATCTTGGGCAATGACAGTGAATTCAGGAATACTTCATTAATTAAAAAAAATAAAATTCATGGCAAGCCTCTTTAGTGTTTGAGGCCTAGGTTAATCATTCAAAGGTTCAAATAACCTTTCAAAGTTAGGTGGTAGAAGGCCAAAGAGAAATGTAATCAAAGAACCATTTGCCTGGTTCAGGTAACATCTGAGAAAATGTTTACTTCTGAAATTAAAGCATGAGACTCTAGAAAAAGCATGTTAACCGGCTGCACTATTCATTTGAATAATGCCTCCCCTGCCATCTAGGAACGTAATGAAACTTGGTCATTATTTTTACTGGATAGTTGAATGATTTCCATTCTTTTCAATTAGATGTAGGTAACTTTTATGTTGAATATAAATCATATAATCATGATATAGAAAAAAGTGAATGGGAATAGTTACAAAAATAACTGACTAAATATTCCCTGTTACCACTCTATCCCCCTATAATCCATTCTCTCCACATAGTACATATTAACTTTTCTTTTTTTTTTTTTATTTTTTTTTTATTATTTTTTATTATTATTATTATTATTATTTTATAACACCATTCAGTTCAACATAATAGCCACAGAATCCCCTGTTCTCCCCCTCTCGCCCACCCCTCCCCCCAGCCCACCCCCCATTCCCACCTCCTCCAGATCAAGGTCTCCCCCGAGGACCGGGGTTGACCTGGTAGACTCAGTCCAGGCAGGTCCATTCCCCCCTCCCAGACCGAGCCAAGTGTCCCTGCATAAGTCCCAGGATTCAAACAGCCAACTCATGCAACGAGCCCAGGACCTGGCACCAATGCACAGCTGCCTCCCAAACAGATCAAGCCAACTGACTGTCTCACCCGTTCAGGTGGCCTGATCCAGAAATGGACAAGATCTACATGAATAGCCTGGTCATGAGTGGGAACAATGAAGGGCGACAGTCGAGGGAAAGAGTGGGAGATCCTAGCTGGATCAAGAAAAGAGAGGGAGAACAAGGAATAGGAGACCATGGTAAATGAAGACCACATGAGAAGGTGAGAAGGGGAGGAAGCAGAGAGCTAGGGAGGCCCACGGAGATCCACAAAGATACCCCCTCAAAAGACTGCTGGCAATGGTCGCGAGACGGCAGCAACTGACCTACTCTGGTGATGGAATGGCCAGACACCCAAATAGTGGTGCCATAAACCCCATCCAAGGACTGAGGAATCTGAAGGCAGACATCCACGGCTGGGCCCCTGGTGGAGCACTGGGAGTCTAATTAGTGAGTAAGAAGAGGATTTATATGAGCGAGAATTGTTGAAGCCAAGGTTGGATAAAGCACCGGGATAAATAACCAAATGAATGGAAGCACAGGATCTATGAACCATATTAACTTTTCTATCTTGCCTCCTGTGACTCCTTCCCTTGCTCATTGAACCGTCTCTGATATCCTTGTTGATCACTGAACAGGTTAGGTTCTTTTAGCATCCCTACAGAAAGAAAGAAAGTTAAGATTTCCATTGGAAATGGTGGAATTATTAGCAGGAGAGCATGTGGACACAGCTGCAGTTCAGCTTTTCTCCATTATTACATAGAAATACCAAAATTAATAAAGAATAAGACTCTATTTATATTTATTTCAAAAAGGTACCACATTCCCCGGATTTGTACTCTAGCTCTTCACACACTTAGAGGTACCATGTTTGCAAATTCATTTAATTTTATTGTATCTCATTGACCTCATTAGAACCATAATAATAATGACAATGGTTGTCTCATCATGTTGTTATAATTGCCAAGTATAGTAAATAAAAAGTGTTTGTACAGTTTTGAGTTTACAGAGAAACATCAGTTAATATTAAATACTATTTGCATAGTCATTAAAATTATTTATTTATTTATTTATTTATTTATTTATTTATTTATTTATGGTGGTATTGCAAATTGAATCCAGTTTCTTATTTATGTTAGGCGAGTGCTCTACAACTGAGCTACATAGTCAGTCCATTTTCATTACTTGAAATGATTGAATGAAATAAAATATTTTACACTATATATTTTATTATCTGATATAAATCACATTATTTCATTTTATTATATACTAATTGGAAAAGTTGTAAGTTTAATTGTGACCCTTTTTTAAATATTTATTTAGAACAGCTTGGCCATATTTACCTTGTCTAATACCTTCTCTTATGCCCTGTGTTAATCATTAAAACCACCCTGTCATTTAGTAACTCATGTCATCAGTTTTAGCTGAAGAAAAGTTGCTGAGGTGTTGATTATCCCAGGAAGTTAGGTCTAAAAGTAAACAAAACTACTTCAGGCAAAATGTTACTGTTAGTACTATTGATGATGATAATAATAACAATAACAATAATAATAATAATAATAAATAGATATATGCATACACTTTGGTTGAAACATCTATTTATCAGGCCCATTGGTTAAACACATGTATCCTAAATTCAAATTGCTTAATTTTAATCTTAACTTCATCACTTATAATCATTATAATCGTAATACCTCTGAGCCTCAGTTTTCTTATCTCTGTGACAAGATTTAGGCTTCTGTTTTACAGGGTTAATAGTATAACTATATACATAAGATGCCCACTACAACACAAAACAGAGAAAACATGTTCTGGAAAGTTAGCTATTGCATATTATTAATGAGAAAAATATATAGTCCATGTGCTACGGTTTTCATAAGCAATTATCTTTCTGCACATATTTTCTAAGTTAAAATTTTAACATGCTGACATTGCATATAAAGCTGACACACTCGGCCCACCCACTCAAATTAAAACATGTGCTTCTAATGTCTTTCCTTCAATTGGAGCAATAGATTTTCAGGGAATTATCCTTATTGACTGATTTTATCCTCTAAATAATGTCTCCTTTACAGAAAGCAAGTCAGTATCAATACAACCTATCATACTTTTCAAACACTTGACTCTCTGAGTAAAATATTTCTGGATTATCCTGGCAAGCCATGGGTACAAATGAAAATAATCACTGCCAGTCCAATTTACTTATTCCTTCTGTTTTCAGATCCATTCCTTAAAACTAAGATTGTTATTAATTTTTCCCTTTCATTGATGATAGTTTTTCAATAGTGAAATACCTGTGTTACAATGAGAAAGGAAAAATCTACAGTTGACCAGAAATCTTATGTTTGGAAGAAGCAATTTTTCATTGTAATTTTAGATAGCTTATATAAAAAGCCCAGGTTTTCATATCTATGCATTTCTTGAACAATTAGTAGAGAAAAGTGATTGCTAAAATCGTAAGTACATTGACTGAGTTTTACTCAAAAAAAAAAAAAAAAACCCAATAGTCATTAAAATGTCCAGTTAAACAACTACTCCTGACTGACTTCCTTCTTTAATTCATTAAAAATGGTCCCACAGAGGAAAACTAAACCTTGTGGTCACTATTACCACTAAATAAGAAACAGATTTTTAATTTCTTTTCAATTTATTTTACTAAACAGCATGTATTTATGGAATAATTTTCATTAAAATGCAAGTAGCATACAGTTGAAATTCTTCCTTACATTTTCCATGCTCTTTATAATCTATGTTCACTAAAATAATGAGTTCCTTCAAATTTTAGACCTTCAGTTACCCTCAATGCCATACATACATTATTTCTTTCACTAGCTACATAAAATTATAAATAAAAGATGTAGAGAAATAAAATCGGCAGAGGTTTTAATTGCATTGTGTAAAATTTGTAGGCAAAAATAAGTAATTGCCTATACTTTTTGCTTTGAACAATCTACATCTAATGATTACGTTTAAAAGTAAATTGAATTCATTTAACTTATTACTTCATGGGACTAATTAATAATTAATTAAATTTAAACATTTTAATGGTTGCTTTTAATTATTGAAAAATCTTTGTGATTATTATTGTTATTATTTATTTTCCCTTGATAACCACAAAACTACTTTCCTAGTGTTTTACTAGGCCAGATCCTCCTGTTCAAAAATGGAGCCTTTACTACTTCTGGACACTGATTCATAAACAGTTTACATCTGTATTTTCATGGTTATGTAGCTATAAAGCCACTTTCCAGCAACCATGTCTACTATGTAACCCAGGCTGGCCTCAAACTCATGGCAATGTCTTTGCTTCAGCCTCATGATTGCTTATATTACTGAACTGAGCTGTCACATGTAGCTTAAAACACACTTATGTATCACAGACACTCCAAAAAGTATTTTATTACACTATTAATTCATTAAATGAAAATTATATATACTTATGAGATTCAATGTTATATTTTGACATATATATATATTATGTTTAAAAATATATAGTCAAGATTATTGACATATCTATTGTCTTACCATTTTACCTTTGTTGAGAAACATTTGTTTAAATATATATATATATATTTATAATAGAATATATATATTCTTTTAGAAGTTTTAAAGTGTAAAACACAATCTTTGATGCCAATTAATTTATTTTTCTGTAGCTAGAGTTAACAGATGTTAGAAGAGGATGGCCTGGCTGAGGTATACATATTTTCTGACTGGCTACTTCTAAAAAAGATAAAATGATTTGTGGAACGTTTCCTTACTAAAAATTAAGTTTGGGCTTGGATTGAAGTTTGGATGTATTGCCCTCTCTACCAAGAACACAGATCCAGCTATACAGATACTGATAGTACTACTATTAATTAGCATTTTGTTATCTAATTTGGATTCCTTTTTAAATTTTTTTTTTAAAAAAAGAATCTTTGGAAATGGCACAAACTAATTCGTGTGCATGTTTTTTTTTTTTTTTTTTTTTTTTTTTTTTTTTTTTTTTTTTTGTGTGTGTGTGTGTGTGTGTGTTTCAGTTACAATGTCTAGTGCTGTGATGAAATATCATGGCCAAAAACAAGTTGGGAAGGAAAGGGTTTATTTCAGTTACACTTTCATATTGTTGTTCATCATTGAAGGAAGTCAGGACACAGCCTCCAACAGGGCAGGAACCTGGAGGCAGGAGCTGATGCAGAGTCCATGGAAGAGTACTGATTACTGGCTTACTCCTCATGGCTTGCTCAGCCTGCTTTCTTATAGAACCCAGGACCACCAGTCCAGGGATGGCACCACCCATCATGGGCTGGGCCCTCCTCCATTGATCACTATTTGAGAAAAATTCCTACAGCTTGATCTTATGGAGACATTTTCTCAATTGATGTTCCCTCCTTTCAGATGACTTCAGCTTGTGTCAAGTTGACACAAAACTAGTTAGCACATTTATTAGTTTGTTAAATTTACAACTAGCTAAAAGTTATACCATCTAGTATTTTTGGTCAAAATATCATGGTCTCATTTGGATCAAGTCCTGCACTTTACAAAATAGGCCAACAGATAAAGCCTTCCCTTTAAAAAGCCTTTTAATATACTTTTATTCCAGCTGCCGTTTTTCATCCCACTGACCAAAATAGCCCAGGAAATGGTGAGTCTTTCCTCCTTTAAGCCCAAGGAAAACAATTCTGAAGAAACAAATGAGAGCACTGTTTTCTGTAAGAGAATCAACATTCTTCAAAAATAGACAGGTTATTATTTATCTGATCATTAATTTAAGAACAGTCCCGGTTGAGCAACTTTAAATGCAGGGGCACAAAGTTGCAATAAAATGGTCATTTAATGGCTGTATAAATATTTTGTTGCCAATCAAAGAATGGTAATCGCATAGCAGTAGGCAAAGAAAGGAAGTTAACCGAACGGTGGTGGCACACGCCTTTAATCCCAGCACTTGGGAGGCAGAGGCAGGTGGATCTCTGTGAGTTCGAGGACAGCACAAAGCTACTCAGAGAAACCCTGTCTCGAAAAACCAAAAAAAAGAAAAAAGGAAAAAAAAGAAAGGAAGTTATATTAGGTTAAGAATATATTATATGGCAAATGCTCTGCAATGTTTCTATATATATGACCTCATACATCCTCAAATCAATCCATTGGAATTCATAATATCATCTTCACCCATCTAAGATACGAACAACAATTTATCCAGCTATGTAATTGCCACAAGGCCATAAACATACTACAGTTTAAGAATGAACTTTTCAAAACTTTCTACTTTTCTGCTAGGAAAGCTGATAATAGGGGTAGATGGAAGTATTTTGATTTTATCAATAGTTAATTTACATCAGCTATTAACAAGTATTTTATTACTAGATCACATGGTTACTTTCTTTCTATACTTTCTCCATTTTTTCAGTAAGCAAAACCTGACCAATGTTAAAGGTATAATGCAGGAAATTTTTGAAGCAGGCACAGCATAGAAATCCATAACTGGTCAAAATAAAATGCCTCATAGACTTACCTATAAGTAATTTGATGGGAATGGTTTCTCAATTGGGGTTCCTCTTTCCAAATAACTCTAGTTTGTGTCAAGATGACAATGGGAATAATAATAATAATAATATTAAAACACAGTACAATGTCCATCCTGAGTTGATGCATCTACAACATAATGCCCATACCTAAGTTTCAAGGAATATGACATATGATGGGGTGGAAATATCACAAGAGCAAGAGGACCCCTTCTACTATGAGACAATTGCTGTATATGTTTGGGAAGCTAGTCCCATGGGATCATAACAATATGGTCAACTAAATAAAGACCTGTGCATAGGATAACACCAGTTGAAACTCAAAAGTGTATGTGAGAAATTTCACAAGGCCCCACCTCCAAATGAAGAAGCTACAGCCAACTAATGGCTGTTTTGTTTCGTTCTGGGTTTTGTTTTTGTTTCTTGAGACAGGGTTTATCTTTGTAGCTCTTGCTGTCCTGAATCTAGCTCTGTAGACCAGGCTGGCCTCAAACTCCGAAATCTACCTTCCTCTGCCTCTACTTCTGTCTCAAGTGCTGGGATTAAAGGGGTGCACCAACAGGAGAGGAATTTAATGGAGGAATGTTAAAAGATGAAGAGTCAGTCTCATTCAGGGACAAGTCCCCTGATAGGTTATCAGATCCCATGGGGCCATCTCAAAACATGTATACACACCAACAACACTAAATAAACTCAAAAGGTCTCTCTCTCTCTCTCTCTCTCTCTCTCTCTCTCTCTCTTTTCCTCTCTCATTCTCTCTCCCCTACACACACACACACACACACACACACACACACACACACACACACACACACACACACGTAACAATGAATTTAAAAGGGAGATGTGAAGATGGTTCCATGGTTCATGACAAAATAAAATCTTTCAAAAATATTTTATTAGAGTATTTCAAAATTATTGTTTAACTATATCCTTCTTTTACATTTTCATATTCACAAATATTCTGGTCAGACTTCAGATCAGTCACTGTCAGATACATTCTAGCTCCCCATCATGGCCCAGAGACATGGGTAGACTATCTGCACTCTCAGGCACAGGCTCTTCCAAATCCAGTCACCAAGTAGCTGCTTGTCTAGGAGTTTGATCTCCACTTAACATGTATCCTTCTCTTTGAGACTTCTGACACTCCAGACTCCTTATTGCTAGAGACACCCTAGCCTTTCATGTGACACGGAAATACAGGTAATCAACCTGTGCTCCCAGACATAGTTCCTCCCAGCTCTGGTTGTCCCAATGCTGCTTGTGCCAGATACATCCAGCAGGCCCAACCCAGCCCATATATCCTCTGCTCTAGCTCAGTCTGAACTCAGATGAGTCTCAGGACACAGAACTTAAAAGAAAAATTTCAATAAATTTCATCAAACAATCCATGGACCTTAAAGAAGATAGAAATAAATAGCCCAATGCACTTAAAAAGAATGAATGCAAAGAGAGCTTGAGTGATGTCCAAGGATACAAACAGATCCAATTTCAATAAAGAAAAATATTGAAGAGTACTCAAGTTGAAATGAAGATGGAGTTGGGAAAATGCAAAAACCCAATTAGAAAACTCAGTGGGAAGCCTTAAAAGTAGAACAGATCAAGTAGAAGATAGAACACCAAAATTCAAAGATAGTGTAGAGGTATTAGACAATACAAGCAAAGAATATGAGAAACTTTAAAAAGCTGAAAAAAGATTATGCAGGAATTGTACAATGCCAGGAAGAACAAATCATTAAATTACAAGCATACAGAAGAGAATCCTAGGTGAATGACATAGTCCAAATCTTCAACCAGGTCACAGAAGAAAACTTTCCCAAAATAAGATAAGCTATGCCCATATAGAAGCAAGAAGCACACAGCGCACCAACTAGAGTGCAAACCAAGGAGACATTGTTGTCTTTTATCACTATTGTAATGACATATGAAGTTATCAGATTCTTGATGTGGACTGGCATGTGGGCTATGAAAGTAATAAGTCAATACTAAATCTAAACTATAGATCATATGGCATTTCTTCAAATTGTAGACTTAGAATAAGAAACAACACTAGAAACTCTCACATACAATTCCATGACACATAATTTCCTGAAACAATGAAATTGAAGATGAGAAAAAATAGGAAAGAGATAATGTAGAGAGAAGTTCAAGTTTATATATCAAATGAATATCTAGCCATGCTTTTTTTCATTGTATATTATCATTCTATTTTTTTATTATTAAGAAATTTTCTATTCATTTTACATCCCAACCATAGAACCCACTCTCTTTCCTCCTCTTGCCTCCCAGTCTTCTCCCCCTAACGTAACCCCCATTCCCACATCCTCCAAGGCAAGACCTCCCATGGGGAAACTGCAGAGCCTGGTACATTGAGTTGAGGCAGGTCCAAGCCCCTCCCCATGCACCAAGGCTGTGTAAGTTGTCTCACCATAGGCACTGAGCTCCAAAAAGCAAGCTCATCCACCAGGAACGGATCCTGATCTCACTGCCAAGAGGCCCCTTAAACAGTGCAAGCTAAACAACTGTCTTGCCTATGCAGAGGGCCTAGTCCAGTCTCATGGGAGCTTCACAGCTATTTGTCCACAGTTCACGAGTTTCCACTAGTTTGGTTTGGTTGTCTCTGTCTATCCATGCTTATTTTGATACTTTATTGGCTTAAGCTAAACTTTATTCAATTATAAAGAACCAGAATCTAGTACGAGAATGAAAAGCAGTTTGTACAACTATTCCTCAGATCAATAAAATCCTCATGGTGTTCCTTGAAGATTTATTTCTCTAAATACTCAAAATTGGGGATTAGGAAACAGCTGTGTTTACTTCAACTATAACTGTTTCAGTCAATGACTACAGAATAGTAACTATATAGTCTCCTTCAATGCTGCTTCAGCTCATATCTAAGTAGAAAGCAGTAAGAATTCCCAAGTTCTCCTGGAAAATAACAGAGACAGATGACGTGCATGTCATCTTGTAGCCTAGATGAAGCAAGGGATGTGAATTTCTACATCACTAAAGGAACAGAAAAGTCCAGGTATCATTATTGCTATTGTGTTGCTTCATAATGAGGACAAGGAGGGAAGCAGGAAAGAGACATAAATATTATCAGAACATTCTAACCCTAATAAAATTCAAAAAATTTCACATAGCGAATTAATTTCCTAACCAGCTATTTTAATATTCAATATTTTTTCCTCTCAATGAAGGATATAATGATTAGTGAAGCCACTTAATTCTTAAACACTCTACTTTTTTATTATGGAAATGTTGACTTTCATAAGAAGCTTTGGGATGATCCAGAATATATAATCAAATAGAATCAAATTATGATTTCATTCTGAAAAATAATAAGACAAACAATATTTCATTCTTGATATTCTTACTGTTTTATTTTCCTAGGCTCACTTTCATCAATGATATTACATTTTCTGACAGATAATCCCTGAGAAGGAGAATTGAGATAAAGCTGCCTAGGGGATAGTTTTGTTAGATTTGGTATACTTTCATTTGACTACTGCTCACGGAGGGCAATCAAGACTGACTTGTGGGTGAGTGTTTGCTGCGACCTTTCTATCTTGGGTATTATTTTCCTTGTAGATCATTCTGACTACTGTTTCTAGGTTTCTTGGAACTTGCTAGTTGAAAATAAGTGGCATTTTATGAGTGATCAGTGCCAAGTATCAATGTAACTGCTCTTAAATTCCCTGTCATTCCCAGTCTTGTAATATTTCAAACATTGATAGAATGAAGAGCTGCATTAACTTCTGTTATAGGTAGGTCGTTTCTTTTTTATTTTTCTCTGTAGGAGCTTGTAGCGTCCAAAGTAGATCTACCACACTGCTAGCATTCTTAGGTCCCAATACTAAAATTCATGGAGGTTATGCTAGATCTTTATTCCCTTTTTCTAACACACCCATATTACCTAAGTACTTAACAACCTAGTAGAATGTCAGATTATGCACTGTTACATTTTTCCCTTTCACTGATTTTGCTGTAAATCATTTCTTTTCTTGTAAAGGTCCTATAATAGTTCATAGAAAACTGTATCTGAAATTTATCTTATTACTTATTCATACCTCATGAGAAAGTCTCTATACCTTCTAGTACTCCAGACTTCAGCAGCTACTTTTCTAGCTTCAAAAGCTTGAAACTTTACTTCCTAAATAGCTTTCTAATTTGGTTATTTTTTTCCTACAGCTAGCACAAGTAAAAGTATTGTCACCTATTACTATAATTTGTCTTTCTGTTTCCATTTTGTATCTTTTTGTTTGTTTTTTTTTTACAAATTAGCCCAAACAGTTATTTTCAAAATTCATGTTTCATTATGTAATTGAACCTATTCTTGCTTAGAACTCCTTCAAGACCACTGCTTGCATCCATGTGAATTCTACTAACATCTATTATTTTGTCTCCCAGGTCATTCTTCCAGTCTTTGCACTGTTATCACACTAGATTGTCAGTTCCTCGACAGTGCCATGATTCGTTATAGCACAGACTGGATTTGCGTCATTCATAAAAACTCTCCAGCTCCAATTCCTCTGCACCTAGTTGTCATTCAAATCTCATTTCAAGATAACATATCCTACTTTTGTGACTTCCCAAAACTCACCTTTTTATATTTTGTAGCTCTAGTGGCCTCTTTATAATTTGTTATTTGACAGTTATTTTGTGATTATTTGATAAATGTGACTTCCTGGTTATCTGGGTAGGCTGTAGCAGGAATCTTAAAAGTTCTTATTAATAAAATCAAACCTGAGGCCAGTTATCGGGGTCAATGCTGGTAGATCAGAGAGACAGAACACGCCACAGCTATCTCACCTTGCCAATTCCTCAGCTGGTCCTGTTTCCTCAGACTGGAAGCTTCTGTGTCCTCATCCCAATGGCTCTCAGCTGAACTGCTGCTTAAAAGCCACAGTAGGCTGTTTAATAAAATTTTCTAAATTGGGAAGTATACTTTGCTGTTTTCTCATAGTAATAGATCTCATTACAAGTGGAAGGAAGTATCTAAAGATGATTTCCATTAACATATATTCATGTTCTCTCAGTAGCAGATGTTAAGACAAAATACACGTGTGTGTGTGTGTGTGTGTGTGTGTGTGTGTGTGTGTGTGTGTGTGTGTGAATTGTGAATTCATATTCGGTTTCAGCATAAAGATTGGTAGCCACCAAATAGTCTGACCTACAGATAAGCACTCTACTGCAACTTGTCAAACCCCAGTTGTCACTCATTGTGAGAAAATGTTCAATTTCTATCATGATTTTTTTTATATCTTTAGAGAGAAACCTTCTTCCATTTTGGTATGCAAAAGTAGATCAAAAGCAATAATTTTTAATTTGAGTTTTATATCTTAACTGATAATATAAGTGAAATACATTATCTAGGTGACATGTTAGAAAAAATAGAGAGGGGATCAATGTTTAATTAAGAACAATGATACTGATAAAAGAAACCCTAGCACAATATTTTTATTTAATGTAAATTTAAGATATTTGAACATTTGAACAAGAAGGGTATGTTGAGTAAGAAAACATATATTAAGAACAAAAACTCTGACATATAATGTTTTAGAGCTTAACTATGACTAATTGAAAATATAAGAATTAAAATAAACTGTATAATTCATTTTCTTCCCTTATACAATGGGTTCATGATGAGTTAATTGGGTTATCAATATAATCATAATAATCTATATCCCTAGGTTATTTTTCTCTATTCTTTCATGTTCAACTAAAACTTGACTACTCTACATTATGTACTAAACCAAACAATATGCTATGGTCACAAATCCCAATATCCAGAAAAAGTTATCCCATTTACTCATTATGTACCAATATAGTCTCTAATCGGATACATTTGAGGGCTCAAAAGAAGCAACCAGGAACAGGAAGGATATATGGTTATCAGAAGAAAGGCAACGTGGGATAATTAGATCATAGCCATATAGTAACAATAGTAAGAGTAATACTGTTTATGATTTGTATCAAGATTAGTTGGCCTCATTTCAGAGAAGGAACAAATGCAAGAATTCACTTTATTCAAGACTATCTTATAATATACTACATTTATTACCTAGTTAAATCAATGGATGGCCGGTAACAGAGAGAGCATAAATAAAATTCTTATAATTTCCAATATTATCACCAATTATCATTTTAGATATCCCCATAGATATTTTTAAACACCGTGGTTAATATCTACTATTAAAAAACTTTGTAAGTGATAACATAGCTAAGTTAAATTTAAATATGTCTTCAGACTAAATTATCTTCCTAATGGCTAAATGTTTCTTAAGGTCAAGATGAATAGACTTTTTGAGAAAAGAGTCATGACTTATTGCAACTGTCTATGTCTCTTTTATTAGTACTATTATTTTGTATTTTAAACATCTGGTTAAAACAAGGGCAGAAAATTAGAAGAGGATTGGTACTTAAAACAAAACTATAATACTGAACTTCAGCTGATGTGATATCTATATTCTATATTGACTTCCAATTACATTTGTCTTTAAAAATTAAAAACTTCCTATAGATGAATTTCTAAATTGTCTTATTAAATAAAAAACATGGAGCCAAATAAATAGGTGAAAACCTCAGAGACATCAGGGAAATAGGGAAAGCTACCAGCCAACCCTACCTCAGCAACTCTGCAGCTTCCAAATGAGAGTTACTTCTGGTCTACTCATGCACATATGCCTTGCTGTTCTGCCATCTGATTTGCTCTCTGTCCAGCTACATCACTTCCTCTTCCTATACAGCTCTGTTACTTTCTGTCTGTCTGTACAGACCTCCAGACCTCCATGGTTAACTAGTGTTGGAATTAAGGTGTGTGCCACCACACCTGGCTCTGTTCCAGTGTGGCCTTGAATACACAGAGATCCTGCCTGCTAAGTGATAGGATTAAGGCTGTGTGCTACCACTGCCCAACTTCTTTGTTTACTTATAATGTCTGGCCTTTTTCCTCTGATCTCCAAGCAAGCTTTAATTATTAAAGCACAAATACAATGTAACCACATTATTTCAGCACAAATAAAATATCACCATATTTCCCCTTTTTTGTCTAATAAAAAATATAAAAAAATTAAAAAGTTATAACTAATATAAGAAAAACTATATACAATAAGTACAATAACTATATACAATATATACAAGCAATAAATATATCAACAATGTCTAGTCCATTTGCATTTGACAAATTCAGAGAAAATATTCCATTATTTGGTGAGGTCAAAATGTACCTAATTCACTTTCTATCCTAACTTATATTACCAACAGAGAACTATCTTATGATGTCTTTCAAACTTACTCATAGTGAGTTTCTTTTCTGAATTTCTTAACAAGGAAAACTAACTACAACTATCTAATCTTCAACTCCCTCAGAGACCCAAGACAAAAGTTATAGCCAGTCTTCTCAGGACTTGACCAATATTTTGAATTTTCTCAGGATCCCCATAAGACTACCAGCACCCTCTATCAGCAGGAAGTAGCCTAGAACACTATGCCCATATTCCCCGAAAAAATGGATTATGAATATTTGTTTTTGTTAGAGATTGGTTCCAATTTGTATTGGTCATAATCAATATCTTCCTAAGAGAAAAAAAAAGGAGGATAGGATATAGATATTGTAAGTAAATTGGTTGCAACTCTCTGGGTTTGGTCCAGGGTTTCAGTACCAACAATGTAAGTAATTTGTTGCAACAACTGTAGAAAGGTATCCAGACTACCTGGGGAGTCAGGCAATATGGCTATCTGCTTAGGACAGCTCTGATGGCTGTAAATGCAAGGAGACAATTCAACCCTGGAGGGCGAGGTATCCTGGACACCTTGAGGTGCTCAGAACAACAGATCTGCTCTGAAGGTGTCCCAGACACCTGGAGCTGTTTAGCACAGCTCTGAAGGCTGGAACTCAAAGAAGCAGCCCAACCTTGGAAGGGAAAATTTTCTGACTTCTCAAGAAAGTCAGGCCTGGAACTGCTTCAGCAGGGAAGGATATCCTGGATGTTTAGGAAAGTCAGGGTATACCTGGTGTGACTGGGAATGGGCTCCCCGCAGGATATAGCAATCCTGTTCCTCTCCTGGCGAGGCACTACAGCTGAGGTTTGCTCAGCACCCATTTAAGGGGGCTTCTTAGCAGAGCTCTGCTTTTCCAGCCTAAGATGCTGCTTCTTTTGATTCCCTTTGCAAAAGGGGAAACCCCTGAAGAAATGTAGCAATCTCTTCAGGCTCAGCTCTGAAAAAAAGTGTTACTTTTTCAGCTCTATCTTGCTCTGTCCACTGAGGGATATCTCAGCAAAGATCTTCTGCTCGGCTCCTCCTTGCTCTGCTCTTTCAGCTCTCCCTTGTTTTGTCCACTGAGAAATGTCTCAGTAAGTATCTTCTCTACAACAGTGAATGAAGATATCACACCCAAAACTCTTTTGAGAAAGAGATTTATTTGGGAAGGAGGAGTCCAGGAGAGTAGCTGCCTCTACCAGGGTGAAGAAGACAGCCCCTTTTTTCTAACTGACCAGGCAGGGCAGTTTACACAGGATGTCTTTGGGGGTGGGATCAACCAGAGGTTGACTTGGGGCCCAGGGTTCTTATGTCCTGCTCTGTGATTGGTTGGTTTCACAAGTCAGTTGGCCAGGGGCAGAGATGGCTCTGATCTGACTGAGCCAAACTGTATTTCTTTCTGCTCTAATCTGAGCCATTTTCCCCTAGTTCTGGGCTCCAGGGTCAGGGTGTGTTTCTTTAGCCAGGCCCTTTTCCCTACAGATATGATAGGATAAAAGGGTAGATTATTGAATCTACTTTTAAAGAGTGACAACTTATTTGAAATGTTTTACAGTATTATGGATTTTACTTTATTGATACAAATTTAAAGTTAATTTTGTTATACTGTATGTATATTTCTACTTTTGTTTAAGGTACTATGTTTGTTCAGCTCATTTGAAATTATAATGTATAATTAAGAAGTATAAATTATTAGTCATCTATGATAATCAAACTTATAGTCATGTTAGTTATATATATTTTAATTAGGTAGATAATGTCCAAACAATTTAAAGACCTACAGAATATGGCATTTAAAATGTTTTAAGAACTTTGACTTTCTGGACATTGAGATATGTCTGCCAGACATTCTACAGGACACAGAAAGAAGCGACTGAGAGACTCTAGGCCTGTAGGCTGAAGAAAGAATGCCCTAACATTGCATAAGAACTTGAAGTAACTATCCAGGTAGCCAGCTATCTCTGTCATTCTAGATTTTTGGAAGTTGCTTACAATGCTTTTCTTATTTAGTTAGGTAATATTATGTCCTTCTGAGGTCTTTGATGTAGTTGAAGACTAGATAGTTATATGATAAAAGATAAATTAGATATGAAACTTTAGACTCACAAATATAGGATAGATAGAATACTTTCTTTAACTTTGCCAAATACAAATAGACTAGATACTATAACTGTAATCTTGCTTGATAACTGTTCTAGTATATGTAATTTTACTATGTTAAAGTTAAAACCTTCCTTTTTGATTAGACAGAAAAGGGCAAATGCTGTGGAATATCATTCTGGATGCTGTGGATTTGTGTTGCTCTGATGGGTTGATAAATAAAATGTTGATTGGCCAGTAGCGAGGCAGGAAGTATAGGTGGGATAAGCAGATGTGGAGAATTCTGGGAAGAGGAGGGGTTGAGTTAGGAGTAGCCAGACAGACACAGAGGAAGGAAGATGACAAGGCAGAACTGAGAAAAGGTACCAAGCCACATGGCTAAACATAGATAAGAATTATGTGTTAATTCAAGTGTAAGAGCTAGTCAGGAATAAGCCTGAGCTAATGGCTGAGAACTTATAATTAATATATGCCTGTTTGTTTACTTGGAGAATGTGAGTGGGAGAGATTTGCTCTGATTGCGGGCCAGGCAGAACACAGGAAATCTTCCAACTACATCTTTCCAATAACCAATTTGTGCTAGAGATGAATTTTGTCAGTTATCCTACAGAATCTAGAATATCCTCCATAAACATTAGTCCTTTTTTGTCTACCCCTTGATACCTACTGATTGTCTTCACTGCTATCAAATTCTTGACTTCTTATTGATCTCTTAAATATCAACTGTCCCTAAATTTCCCACTGTTTTGGACTATGTCAAGCTAAATTGTGACTCCATGTTGAACTTCTTTATTCTCAGCTGGTATTTTTGGCTCTTCTTTAAAATTTCAAGATAATGAAAATTCCCTGAAGAATTTTTCTTTATGGAAATATCAGATAGGACAGGCAAATAACAATAAAAATAACAACAGTATTGGTTTATTTCCCTAATATAGACTTGCATATGACAGCGTTTTTAACTCATAAGCAACCATATGATATAGATACACTTATTCTTTGTGGTGGTAATCTAATTGTATTGAAATATTATTTTGATTTGTACTGAAATATTAATTTGATTGTATGTTAATAAATAAAGTTGTCTGGGGGTCAGAGCTATTAGAGCCATAGCAAGAGTGTGGCGGTGGTGGCACACGCCTTTAATCCCATAGATATCTGTGTGTTCAGGGTCAGAGCTATTAGAGCCATAGCAAGAGTGTGGCGGTGGTGGCACACGCCTTTAATCCCATAAGATCTCTGTGTGTTCAGGGATACAGCCAGCATTGGAGACATATGCCTTTAAGACCTAGGGGGCTGTACATTCAGACAGTGACGAGGCAGTCATGTGTTTGGGTTTACAACCAATGAGAAGGCAGAACAACATACTTTAAAAATACGAACCGAGAGGAAGTAGGTCTCTTTTCGCGAAGCTGGGACAGCAGGAGGAAGGGTGAGATTTTAGCTCTGAGCTCTGACCTCTCGGCTTTCTCTTTTACATTGTTTCTGTGTTTCTTATTTAATAAGACGGTTGGTTACATCTACATCTGGCGCCCAACGTGGGGCGAATCCATTAAAAACTGCTTGGCTTGGCAGCAGGTCCGCTTTCCCGCAAGGGCGGCAGGCGGCCCGCGGCGGCGGCGGCAGCGGCGGCACACGGCGGCCGGCGGCGATCGGCTTCTTAGTCCGAGCTGCTGGCGTCCTAGTCCGGGTAGCAACTTCTAGCCCGGGCCTAGGTCTGTGAACAGCTTGCCTAAAGCCGGTGCTACAAACAACTCAGACCTGCCCTGCCGAACAGGGCCCTGCCTGTAAACGCACGTGGTCGGAGCTTAAGGAAGCCAGACCCAAGCCTTGACTCGGCACAAGAGGGAACACGTGGCTGCATTTAAGCTTTAGCCGGCTACGCTTTCTTGTGCGTTCTCTCTTTCCTCTCTTTCCTCTCTCTCTCTCTCTCTCTCTCTCTCTCTCTCTCTCTCTCTCTCTCTCTCTCTGGATTTACACCTGGGACACTAGGTGGCTGCTTTGAAAATCCCCTCGGATTTCTACTGTTCTACGCAGATTTGGTAAGTCATAATATATCAGATATTTTAAAGGAAACTATCTAAAAGAGAATTTTTTTCCACATTAAAAAACAAATGGGTTTTATGTGTACATTGGAAGAAAATTGGTTTTTGTTCGAAATTTTAGGCAGTCTGGCAATGGAACAACTATATAATATTAGTATTGGTGGAATTATGCACCTCATCACTATAATAATCCACATTTTAATATTTAAAAAGATAGTCAATTTAAGTGCCAGGATAACAGCGTTAGAAGAACTTGTTAAACCTGTAAAAATTCAGACAGAAGAAATTAACAGTGAAGTTGTTTCAAGTCAGGATCATAAGGTTGCAGAAAGAAAGCCTGTTTTCACACAGTCACCCTTAATTTATCCTGTAACAGTACAGCAGATGCCTGATCAAATGGCTACACAAAATACTTGGGCTCCAATTGAAATGTTGGATTTAAAAAGGTTTAAGGAGGCAATAGTATCTTATGGCATGCATTCCCCATATGTAAAGCAAATGTTAAACACTTGGTCAACATATAATAGGATAGTACCACAGGACTGGCGGGACCTCGCACAAGGTGTTCTGGAACCCAGCCAGAGACTTCAATTTCTGACTTGGTTTAAGGAGGAGGCTAAAAACATAGAAAAACAATGGAGGGATAAAGGAGTACAAGTTTGCCAGGATCAGCTTATGGGCGAAGGCCAATATGCTTCAGCACAAGCACAATGTTTATATGATGTCCAAACCCTAATTTTATGTCGAACGGCAGCCTTGAATGCATGGGACAAAGTTGAGGAACCAGGAAAAAAATCTGAGTCATTTACAAAGGTGAAGCAAGGCCCAAAAGAGTCTTTTACAGATTTTTTACAAAGACTGGCTTCAGCAGTAAAGAGAACGGTCTCGGATTCAGAAGCTGGTAAGGCAATAATTGAATCTTTGGCCTTTGAGAATGCGAATGCAGCATGCAAAAGAATAATCAGGCCATTAAGGGCAAGATCTGCACCTATGGAAGATTGGATTAGAGAAACAATTAATGTTGAAGCTGATGAGCATGATGATACATGGGTAGGAGAAGTAATTTCAAAAGGTTTGAGGAGTGTTAGATGTTTTGGATGTGGAAAGCAAGGACATTTGAAAAGGGACTGTAGACAGGTCATTTCCAGAAACAATGTTTCTTCAAGGAACAATGGCAACAGAATGCCCCTTCCTTCTGGAGTATGCAGAAGGTGTGGTAAGGGAAAACACTGGACCAACGAATGTAGATCAACAAAGGACAGACAGGGTAATCCTTTGCCTCAGTCTTCGGGAAACTCCCAGAGGGGCCTCAGGCAGGCCCCCAGTGCAAATCCAGTTCAAACCTTTCCGGCAGCCATAGAGGAAATGCCTGCTCTGGAGAGCGATTAAATAACCAAATGCCTATTGGAATAAATCATGCTGGTCAGAATGATGAAACAGAGAGAATAGAAAATTCAGGAGAAAACATAAAGAAAATTTTTTGGCAAACTTCTATTAATGAACAAAGACCAAAATTAACAATAAAAATAAATGGTGTTTTGTTGTCTGGTCTGGTAGACACAGGTGCGGACGTTACCATAATTGCACCAGAATTTTGGCATCCAACTTGGCCTCTTCAGGAGGTAAACGTTCAACTGTTAGGAATTGGGACATTATCTCAGGTGAAACAGAGTGCAAGATGGCTCGAATGTATAGGTCCAGAAGGACAGAGAGGAAAATTAAAACCATATGTGGCTAACATAACTATGAACCTGTGGGGTCGAGACTTGTTGCAACAATGGAATACTCAGATTAACATCCCTCCAATCTCAGAAACAAATCATAAACTAGCACATGTTACTGAGAGAAATATTAGAAGATATTGTTCTAATGAGTGGTCACCAGCCATCCATATTATACAAGAACAGGGCACAATAACTGATGATCTTCCAAAGACACCAACAGCTCTACCTTTAAAATGGTTAACAGACAAGCCTGTATGGGTCCAGCAATGGCCTTTAACAACAGAGAAACTCCAGGCTTTAGAAGAGCTGGTAGAAGAACAGTTAAATGCTCAGCATATTGAAGAATCAACCAGCCCTTGGAATTCTCCTGTATTTGTTATTAAAAAGAAATCTGGTAAATGGAGAATGGTAACAGACCTTAGGGCAATTAACAAAGTAATTCAGCCAATCTGGGATGCCTTTGCCTACTCTGTTACCAAAAGGATGGCCTCTCATAGTTATTGATTTAAAAGACTGTTTCTTTTCAATACCCTTACAAGAAAAAGACAGAGAAAGATTTGCTTTTACAGTGCCTACTTATAATAATTCTCAACCGGTTAAAAGATTTCAATGGAGGGTCCTCCCACAGGGAATGTTGAATAGCCCAACTCTGTGCCAATATTTTGTACAACAGCCATTGGAAGTGATACGTAAAAAATTTCCTAAATCTATAATTTATCATTATATGGACGATATTTTACTAGCTGACTCAAATGCAGATACTTTAGAAATAATGTTTGAAGAAGTAAAGAAAATTTTGCCTTGCTGGGGATTACAAATTGCTCCTGAAAAGATACAAAGAGGAGATTCTATTAATTATTTAGGATATAAAATAGAGCTACAAAAAATTAGACCCCAAAAGGTGCAAATTCGGAGAGATAGACTACAGACTCTTAATGACTTTCAAAGATTATTTGGAGATATTTCTCATCTACGAACTATTGTTGGGGTAAAAAATGATGAACTGACTAATTTGTTCAAAACCTTAGAAGGTGACAAGGACTTAAATAGTCCAAGAGAATTATCACCTGAAGCTGAGAAAGAATTAGCCTTGGTAGAAAAGAAAGTGCATGAAGGACACGTGAATCGTATTGATCCAAAGCTGGATTGCATTTTGGTTATCTTACCTTCTAGGCGTTCTCCTACTGGAATATTAATGCAGAGGGAAGATATTATATTGGAATGGATATTTTTACCAAATAAACCAAATAAAAAATTAAAAACTTATGTGGAAAAAATCTCTGACTTGATTTACAAAGGAAAATTGAGACTTCGTCAATTAGCAGGCATAGACCCAGCAGAAATTGTCGTACCATTAACTAAGGAGGACATTGAAAAATTATGGACAGAAAGTGAACCTTGGCAAAGAGCTTGCAGTAATTTTTTGGGAGAAATTAACAGCAAATATCCCAAAAGCAATAGAATTGATCTTATAAAGAGAGCTGAATGGATCTTGCCTCGAATTGTACGGCAAAAACCCATATCTGGAGTTCGTACATTTTATACAGATGCCAACAAAGAAGGAAAGGCAGGTTACAAATCAGAAAATTTAAGTAAAGTGGTTCAAAGTCCGTATAATTCAGTGCAAAAATCAGAATTGTATGCTATTCTGTTGGTATTAATGGATTTTTCAGAACCTCTCAACATAGTAACTGACTCTCAGTATGCTGAAAGAGTGGTGTTACATATTGAGACTGCAGAATTTATCCCTGATGCTTCAGAATTAACTTCACTATTTATTCAATTACAAGATACAATCAGGAAAAGGAATCATCCTTTATATATAACTCACATTCGATCCCATACTGGTCTGCCAGGCCCTCTAGCACAAGGCAATGAAGAGATTGATAAATTATTGATAGGAAATGTGCTGGAGGCCTCAGAATTTCATAAAAAACATCACGTTAATAGTAAAGGTTTAAAAAAGGATTTTTCCATAACCTGGCAACAAGCCAAAGAAATAATAAAGAAATGTCCTACTTGTTCCTTCTACAATCAGACGCCATTACCAGCAGGATGTAACCCAAAGGGTACTCAGAGAAATGAAATCTGGCAGATGGACGTGTTTCACTTTGCAGAATTTGGAAAATTGAAATATGTACACCACACTATCGATACTTATTCAGGATTTCAATGGGCAACTGCTTTGAGTTCTGAAAAAGCTGATTCTGTAATCACTCATTTGCTAGAAGTTATGGCCATCATGGGTATACCTGCACAAATCAAAACTGACAATGCTCCATCATATGTCTCTGTTAAAATGAAACAGTTTTTTGCTTATTACAATATAAAGCATATTACAGGCATACCACATAATCCTACAGGTCAAGCAGTTATAGAAAGATCAAACAGAACTCTAAAGGATATGCTAAATAAACAGAAATGGGTAACAAAAACCCCCAGAAATAGACTGCATAATGCTCTTCTAACTTTGAATTTTCTGAATGCCAATGAGAAAGGAACAACAGCTGACTTTTGTATATAGTTTTTCTTTTGTTAGTCATAACCTTTTGCTTTTTTTCTTTTTATTAAAATAGAAAAGGGGAAATGTGGTGGTAATCTAATTGTATTGAAATATTATTTTGATTTGTACTGAAATATTAATTTGATTGTATGTTAATAAATAAAGTTGTCTGGGGGTCAGAGCTATTAGAGCCATAGCAAGAGTGTGGCGGTGGTGGCACACGCCTTTAATCCCATAGATATCTGTGTGTTCAGGGTCAGAGCTATTAGAGCCATAGCAAGAGTGTGGCGGTGGTGGCACACGCCTTTAATCCCATAAGATCTCTGTGTGTTCAGGGATACAGCCAGCATTGGAGACATATGCCTTTAAGACCTAGGGGGCTGTACATTCAGACAGTGACGAGGCAGTCATGTGTTTGGGTTTACAACCAATGAGAAGGCAGAACAACATACTTTAAAAATACGAACCGAGAGGAAGTAGGTCTCTTTTCGCGAAGCTGGGACAGCAGGAGGAAGGGTGAGATTTTAGCTCTGAGCTCTGACCTCTCGGCTTTCTCTTTTACATTGTTTCTGTGTTTCTTATTTAATAAGACGGTTGGTTACATCTACAATTCTTATATTATATATGGGAAATGTGGTCTTTAGCCAATGTAAAGTGACAGGGCTAGAAAATGTGATCTCAGTTTCTGTTTCCCTCTAGCAATCCCCATCACATTGCAGCAAATAAGATATTGCCATTATTTCTAAAACAAAAGGTTAATGGTAACAATTATTCCTCATCTGACTCACATATAAACTACATGGGTACTGCAGTTTGACGGACCAATCAGACCATTAGCAAGTTTTCATTTCAGTGTGAAAATATGAATTAATTTTTTACCTATGTCTTTTGTTTGATTAATGTAATCCAATATAGTCCATCATCAAAAGAATAAGAAAAGAAAAAAACTAAACAATTCAACTGCACCACCCCCAAATAAGCTCATTGTAGCTAGAATTTTCCTACCTGGCCCACAGTCAGGACAAATCTCTGTCACCCGCCAGTCCCACAGCTGCTCAGACCCAACCAAGTAAACACAGAGACTTATATTGTTTACAAACTGTATGGCCATGGCAGATAACTGTTCTTATATCTTAAATAAATCCATTTTTATAAATCTATTCCCTGCCACGTGGCTCGTGGCTTACCGGCATCTTCACATGCTGCTTGTCATGGCAGTGGCTGGCAGTGTCTCCCTCCACCTTCCTGTTCTCTCAATTCTCCTCTCTGTTAGTCCTGCCTATACTTCCTGCCTGGCTGCTGGCCAATCAGTGTTTTATTTATTGACCAACCAGAGCATTTTGACATATAGACCATCCCACAGCAGTTCATATTATCCCAACAGAGATTTAACTGTATAATTGCAATGAATTAAATAATGCATAAAAGGATTATGCCATTTTCTGTGGAAAGAAATAGATCTTTACATTAAAACTGTGTATATATACTAGCAATACTTAAATGTATATTTATATCAGTTCAGAGTAAAAATGGGCTGTATGTTGCATTTATGTATGTTTAGAGAAAGAGAGTCCTAATATTTTTTAAGGTGAAATCAAAGCAAAAAAACCTCCTTAAAAACTAAAAATTCCACCTTTTAAATTTTCTGTTCAAGTCTTAGATTCTTTCGAAACTATGGTGCTTGGTCTTACCTGTAATTTATTATTACATTTCTCTTTAAAGGGGAAAGTATCATTTGCTGTCACTTCTCAGTAATATTTATAAATATTCCTAGGACCTACCAAGCATATGAGAATTATAGACCAAGATTTTCAGCATCACCTTTGATATACTGCACATGATTATTCTTTGACATGAAATAATTGTCTTACTCAGTGTAGGATATTTAACATACCTGGCCAATGTGCTTTCTCCTAGGTTCAAATAAGTCCTTGCCATACAAATTGTAAAAACCTAAAATATCTCAAGACACTGCCAAATATCACTCAATGGACAGAAGTCCCTACTTTTATACCACTACCTTGAGGGGGGTGGTCACTAACTTATCTACATTTCTCAAACTACTTCTCTAACAAATTGATTCTCACTTCCAATAGAATAATTGATCATATATAATTCAAAGCTGACTAATGTTTGAAATTTGGGGCATACACTTAAATAATGGAAGCTTTTCCACTCTGTTGAGCAGACCCTAGCTATTAACTTCAGTTTTAAATGCAGCCATAAATATTGATTTGAGAATTTATTCAATGTTTTCATACATGGAAACACACACAATGAATCAATAAATATACAAGTTATGCTTCTATCTGTACAAGTACATTTCAATTCATGACTGCTTATGTGTGATCCAAAATCAGTCATGTACATATTAAAACATGTACAATCCTTTTATTTCATTCATTTCATTTTCCCCTCATCCCTTTTTCTGACAAAACTTTCCTATGGTTCAATTGTGGCAGGGATAGAGCAGGGAGTCCTTCTTGGAAAACTCATTCAGCTGCTTAGCCCAACAGCATAAATTTGATCTTGTAATTAGTATTCAACTCAGCATCTTGGACAGAAACCAGTGTTACAGCCAAGAGGTGGTTTAAATCACATAAATCATAGATCAATGACAGAACTTGAAGCACTGGATAGATTACAAAAGTAAAGCTTTAGTTAAAAATAGATTAACTGTTTCCCTGCAGGAATTCTTTAATACCCCCAAATATATAAAACAAATAAAATTAAATATGTTCAATTTGTAGCATAAGCATATAATGTTGAAATGTACTTTCCCCCCACAGTTACTATGTTGTTTGGAAAATGCAGAAATGTGTGTGCACAAGCTCCTCATGAAAATAATCCATGTGTCTAAGTCTTTATTCTTGGATGATTTTTTAAAGCCATAAAATGCATTGTTATGAGTAGCAAATGTGCATTAGTGATTTGAAAGCTGTTTTAACTTACATTATGAACATCAGATTTTTAACTTATAAGACAAATTGAAAAATATGCTTTTGTCTCTCAAACAACTATGTACTCTTTCCATGGAAATCCTGTACTGTCAAATTTCATGTAGGTTGTGGGGTTATAATAAATAAAAACTGCTGAAAATGAAATGGTTTTTGAGTTTTATAAGAAGTTACTTGTTATCAAAAAATTTTCATTCATGATTTTCTTCTTGTTCTTCTTTTAGAGTTTGGAACTACTCAAACTTGTAAGTCTCATTTCTGAAGTCATAAATGAATACATCTTTAAATGTGAGTTTAGTATTATCATACCCTTAGTAAAATCTATAATTCAATTTTAAGTGTCATTAAACATTATATTTTGGAAATTAGTGCCCTTCTACTTTACACCAGAATTACACTTTAATCCTAACACTGCAAAACACGTATACCGTAAGAAATAAACTATCTTCTAATATAACACCAGACAATTGAAAATATCAAATTGGTAAAATTCAGAAAAGTTCACACATAATCCTATCACTAAAGATATATAAACTTTTAGGTTAAACTTGTTCAAACTACAATATAATGTAATGAATAAACCAAAAGTATGTTACTGAATTTTATGAATACTACTCCAAAGAAAATTATATTTATAATTTATATCACTTGAAAATTAATAAAGCTAAAATGTTTATGATAAAATAATACATCACAAAGTAAACATTGGGATTTTTCACTCAAATTTTATATTTATGAAATATCTTTACTATTCCTTTTAATGAACAAAATACAAATTCAAATCAGCATTATAATATTAAAGTAGAGGACTAAAATACTGTCTTCATCATATAGTATGTCTTCATCAAATGCATCATATAGTGACACTCAATGAAAGAGCTCAGTTTTAGAGTGTAGCTACTGATAAGTACATAGAAATAAAATGTGTGAAAAGCAAAGTTATTTATGAGACTATGTATAGTTGACTACTTCATACAGGGAAATTGTATTAAGTTTTATTCTTTTAGCTTGCAGAAAAAAAAACAATCTTGTGAAATTCAGAATGTACCTTTGATCTTGTGGTCAAACTATATAAATCCACAGTTACCAAATAATAATCAAATACATATTTTAATGTGAAATTCTATGTGTGACTTTTCAGTACAACATATCTGAACCTATGTGTAGTTATCTTTATGCAAACTATCAGTTTCCTCTTGGTATCTACTATAACTTAAAAAAATCAACAATTTTTCAAAAGTAAAATGTATATAATAGATTCATTATACTAAATAACTGTGGTCACCTCACTATGCATATATTTAAGGAATATTTAATATCTACAGAGCACCCAAATGTGTCCACCATTCAGTTACACTTTGCAAACCTTTCATTGATACCTGTTTTAGACAGGACTATCTCCATGCATTGGCCATTTAAATAGTTCTAATGGACAAAGTAACCAACAGATACTAAAGTTTGCAAGCATAAAAGTTTTGTAGTATACAAATTACATTAAAAATTTTCCACAATGAAATAAAATAGAATGATTTTAGCATGTGAACAGACATTCACATTGTCGATTGAAATATTTTTCTAACTATTCAGGAAAGATATTCTAAATTGAGCTTGTCTTGTAGCTGTTAGGCCTTCTGTGCAGTTTATAAGAGTTGAAAAGATGCCACACTACACTGCCTTCAGTATTCACTCGATGAAACATTAGACGTTAAGTGAATAAAGCAGTAAATGCAGCCATAAAAGCTATTCATTTTATTTAGTGATATCTTTATGTCAAGTTATAAGTCAATTTTTGTATCAAGAAATGAAAATAACTGATATATCATTGATAAAGTTTGTCATATTGTTTCAGACTCACAATTTTCGAGCATTTTAAGAAGTCTAGATAACAATTGTTTTATAAGGAAAAAACGAGCAAAGAGTTTGGGAAATGCTACCAGATCTGTCGCAAGCTAATGGAATTTTTAAATACCACCTAATGCAAAGCACACTCTATAGCTAGTCATAAGATTAAAAGCTTTTCAAGTCACTATCTTGGGAAATTTCTTTCAAGGAAATTGCTACAAAGCCTTGTTTTAGTACGTTCCCCTACTGTGCTTCCCACTGTGTTTTTTTAATAAGGAAAGCTATCCATCCATAGAGGTGTATCCTGTTCTCCATGCTTCACTGTTTAGCAGCAGGCAGATACAGTAGACACTCGGGTGTTTGACTCTTTAATTTTCACTCCACAATGTTGATGCCTGCTTTTGCTGACTGATGCATATAGCCTTGTGGTTGTTTAATTATGAGTGGGCACAGATATTCTCCACCTCATAACCTTCTCTATTTTCAATCACCACCAGCCAAAATAATACAAAATTGGAAGTATCTTCTGTGTAAATAAGGTAATAGGTGTGTAGTGTAATCACAATGAAAAAAATTAAGCTCTTTGGTTCAAATTGTTGAAAAACATAAGTCAAATTCAACTGCATGGCACAAAACATTTTATTTCAATATATCAAAAGTAGACAACAGAATCTACTTTTGAAATGATCATCAAGTAAAAGATCATTATATAGATTATCAAAATTTTCCCTCATTCCATAGAAATTCAGACTATAAGATTGAAATTATTGAAATAAATGATGGCTTTTAGTACACAGATACCTCCTTAATTATTATAGATAAAATACAACTTTTCTTGTTTTGTGAAAAAGAACTAAAAAGATACATTTTATATTTTACTCACAATAGGAACAAATAAATTCATAGAAAGAAATGAAGAATTTTGAGTACTATACTTGTTAAGCAACATCCACAGTTTTGGCTACTCACACATTCATTTACGCCCTTCTTGGAAACACTTTATTTTACAACTAATTTTTGTTTTATTTTTGTTCCTAGGAATTGAACCTAGAACTTACTACATGCTAGGCAAGCGCTCTGCAACTGAACACTATACCCTTATTTCTATATATGTTAAATCCTTCCTAAACCCTGAGATCCCTGCTTTCTACAAATGTGTGTATTGTTTTTCCAGGCCCAGCTAGAGACATAAGATCTAAGGCAAGCACTCTTGCAAACAATTTTTTTTCCACTACAAATATTAGGTACAGAAAACAATGTGTACTTGGTCTATATTATTCAGAACTGAGAGCATATCATTTATAGGAATCACATTATGAAAACTATTAAGATTCACTAGAAATTTAAAAAATACATTTTTTCTCTCAATTACAGAATATTGCTACTTCCCCATATAGCATATGCACAGGAGAATATACTTTGACCCACTAAATCAATAAAGGGAAAAAATCCACTTCATTATAAGAAGTATTATTTTATGATTTATGTTTCTGTTTTTCATGGTTAATAGTGGCAGATATTATAAAAGCTCATTTAAATAATTCTTATGTTTAACAATAGCCAATGAATTATAATAGTTTAATGTCTCAAATATAAACTAAATTGCAAGTTTTTTATTATAATGATTGAATTTCAAATGCAGTGAGATTAAAATTAGTAGATGAAACTGAGCCTGTATGAAGACTGGTGGTACAGTGTCATAGTGATGTTTTGTACTGCATCCGTGACAACAGAATGGGAGGTTGCTTTTATTATCTACCATGTCCATAGCTGAATGCTAATGTTGCAATACAGAGCAAAATCAAGTGTCAGATATGAAGCCACTGGACAGGATACAGGATACAGAGAGTTGCAAATTCATAAAAGAATAGAAAGACTAGTATTAGAACATGGGAATCTCTCAAAGGGTCATTACTTTAAAATGTACATAGAAAGGCCAGCTAATGGTCAAAAATGTAAGAAAAAAATATATAGATACAAAAACCATTTTCAGTTAAATAAAACATAATGCGGCAAGATTTTCTGTGAGAATATAATCAACAAAGAAATAACTCTTTCTCCTACACAATGAATCTGAACATTGACCATTTCTTTTAAATAAACATTGACTCGATATATTCTTACCTACCTTCGAGAATGAGGAAAAAGAAAGATCAAAACAAAATGCAACTATGAAACTCTTATTTATTTGATAAAATAAGCCCTAGATGGCTCTTTGATACAGTATGAGGAATGCAATACTCAATTTTCAGATTACTCTGTTCCTTTATCTTAAAAATGAGAATTTATTACTAAATTATAAATAGGTGATAAGAAAAGACACACACAACTGGGCGGTGGTGACACACATCTTTAATCCCAGCACTCAGGAGGCAGAGGCAGGCAGATCTCTGTGAGTTCGAGGCCAGCCTGTTCTACAAAGCAAGTTCCAGGAAAGGCACAAAGCTACACAGAGAAACCCTGTCTCCAAGAACAAAAACAAAAGAAAAAGAACAAACACACACACACACACACACACACACAGAGAGAGAGAGAGAGAGAGAGAGAGAGAGAGAGAGAGAGAGAGGGAGAGAGAGAGAGAGAGAGAGAGAGAGAGAGAGAGAGAGAGAGAGAGAGAGAGAGAGAGAACTCTGATCAATGAATGAATGGTTACCTATGAATCCCTTATTTGAGGCAACCTCAAATGGACTCCAAAGTAGAATCTGTGACTACCTCATGATAGACACTCTAACTGCATTACTGTTATGCTTTCTGCCTTCTCACAAACCAAAGAGATACTTAAAGAAATTCTGTTCCCAATATATTGACTTCTCTTCATTTTATTAATTAGTTTTTGCACATAGGGAGATCCCTGTGTCTGTACACAGATAGTGTGAAATAGAGAATAGAGCTAACTTAATCCATTATAAATTTAAAAAATACAGAAATAAGCCACTTAATGTAACAATGCCTATAATCAAACTAGAAAATCCAATAGAGCAATATAGGTAGAGAAATAAACATATTCATATACAGATTCACAGACACACACAGAGGGAGGGTGGAGAGAAAGGAGAGAGAGGTGGGAGGTAGAGCTTGACTGACACAATATTCGGTTGTCTTCCAAACAACATCATGCATTAGTCCAGGGCATCAAATGTTTGGTTCCTAGATGCTTCTCTAATGCATATCACTTGACAGGAATTAAATTATATCTCTTTCTCCTTTTCTTTACTTCCAATAGTCTATTGTCTTTAGTGACAAGTTCAAATTGAATTGCTATGCAGAATAGCATGCAATATTAAATATTATTGTTGAGTTAGATATGAAATTACTCTGAAATTATCCCTTTCTTCCTTAAATATTGTTCTAGAAAAAAATCTCCATATATGGTGCAAGAGCAACTCAGAAAAACAAGATATTTAGTCAAAATTGACTCATTTGACCTGTTCAAGCCATTAGCACCAATTAAGTGTAATATTAGTCATCTTTCATCTTTACAACTATATCACCTAAGTCAGAATGTCCTACAAATTTAGTCCAGATCTGTATCAGCCACTCATTTGGTTTCATCCATTTAACAAATGCAACTGAAAAGTTTATTATGCGTGTCAAGTAAAAAGAAAAAGTGATGAGATTTTCTACACACAGTAATGCAGTAAGATAAAATGGAATCTATTTTTAAACTCCTTGAGTTTAAAATCCAACTATTGACACTTTAGTGGTTTGTGACTTTGCATGGATTACTTGTTCTCTCTGTGTCTCTGTTTTCACAGAAACTAAAGATGATAATAATGTTATCTCTCTATAATACATAGCACAGAATCAGTTAACTATTTTAAGTTACCTTAGCTTAAGAATTGCCAAATAATAAATGCTATTAAGTGTTTGATAGTATAATTGTTTATCTAGATGTATAACCAATGAGTCAAATATTATTTTAGTAAATCTTTTCATACAAAAAATGAAACATGAAAATAAAAAAATAAGTTTCAAAGAGTAGAATAAGAAGTATTTATATGAAAGTACTAATCCACAATAAGATGAGAGCTGACTTCAACATTTGAATCAAAGTAGTGTAACTGCATATAGATTCAAGAGACTAACTAGAAACCAATAACAAAAATCTTAAGGTGGAAAAGTTTTCCTGGCAGTATACCAACATATGTGGAATGTTTTGTTTATTATAATAAATATGATTTCAATTTTCACAGAATAATTAATTTTTTAGTTTCTATTTTTATCTTCCACTATCTTCATACCTATCCATCTAAGTTATATTAATATTTATATTTTCATTTCCTTAATTAATTGTTCAATACCCACTTTTCCCTTGGGACTCTTCTTGTCATGTATACAGCTGCACTTATTTGTTTCTACTCTCTCTTGCATCCACTTTTCAACCTTCTCCAATCTGATTTCCATCAACCTTAATCCAAAGGAAATGATATTGAAAAGGTCACTAAGAATTTGCCACTAAAGCCAGTGAATTTGTAACTGCTATGAAGGAACTTAATCTATTTGTAGAATTTCAACATAGTGGACGACTCTGCTCTTCTTGAGTCACTCTCCTCTCTTGCTTTTTTTTTTTAATACTACATTCATCTGGTTTTCTCTTATGCTTTTGGGCTGCATCTTTCTGAGCTGTTTATTTGAACTGACACATAAAATCATATATATTAATAAGGTGCTATGAAATATTTTGATCGTAATTCAAAATCCCCTAAAACAAGTCCAAAGCTTCAGGTAATCTGCCAACCATGGGATTTCAGGAAGCAAATAATCCCCATTCCACACCCTAAAGGCTTCCCCAAAAGCAACAGACCTCTCTCTCTCTCTCTCTCTCTCTCTCTCTCTCTCTCTCTCTCTCTCTCAATCTCAATCTCAATCTCTCTCTCTCTCTCTCTCTCTCTCTATATATATATATATATATATATATATATATATTATATACTTATCTAGAAAAGTGCTTACTTAATTTTTTTGCCCCTGGTGAGATCCCACCTTACCCCTTCTCTATCCTTAGCTACAAAAAAATATTCTCAAATCATGTAATTTTCATTTTCTGTCTCCTCCTACCTCTCAGGCTCACAGATCATTACAATTCTGCTCATGTGTAGAGGTTGAGTTTAGTTCCTTCTGCCCATTCAATTCTTACATTTTTTCCTTACATTGGATAATGTACAGATCACAGTAAACATATACATACATTGTATAATACCAGGAAGCAGAAGACAAGGAATCATTGATTCATTTCTTCTTTTTAACTGTAACATTAAACTTATTGACCAAACTGTCCTTTCCTCAGTGTCTGGCAATCACTATTCCATTCTTAACTTCTATAAGATGATGTACTGTTGCTTGACAGCTTCTCTCCAGCTTCCACCAAGCCCCGCAGTCCCACAATCCACATATAAAATAATCACTGAGACACTTATATTATTATAAACTGTATGGCCGTGGCAGGCTTCTTGCTAACTGTTCTTATATCTTAAATTAACCCATTTCTATCAATCTATACTTTGCCACATGGCTGGTGACTTACTAGCGTCTTTACATGCTGCTTGTCCTGGCGGTGGCTGCAGTGTCTCTCTCCTCAGCCTTCCGCTTCCCAGAATTCTCCTCTCTCCTTGTCCCACCTACTTCCTGCCTGGTCACTGGCCATCAGTGTTTTATTTATATAGAGCAATATCCACAGCAATGTACTTTATTGAACATAAGGGATTCAATTTTCTGAAATGGTCTATTTCACTTTATTTAGTATCTTCCATTTCCATACAGGTTGGCAAACTTATTTCATCATTTTACAGTTAAAAATTATTCTATCATCCTCTCACCAATTTGACCATTCACTAACTATAACTTTGCTTCATTATGTTATTTAATTCTTATATTTAATTACAAAATAATTTGTGGTTTATAATTATATTACTAGCTAATATTCATAGAGCAATACTCTGTTGCAGTTAATGGTTAAGAATATTATGTTATTTTTATAACAACTTGTGGGATAGATGTTGTTAATGATATCCTCAAATTACAAAAGGAAAGGGGATGATTCAAACTTATAGCGAACATATTCAATAATTGATACTTTTAATGCACCTCAATATAACATTATGAAACCTGAAGAATTTACTGTGCATTTGCCATTGTCTCTTACATTTGATATCTGAAATATAAATCTTCAGTTACAATTTCTTGCTTTTTGTGAATCCAAAAATCTGTAGTGTTGTCAAAATAACTTTTTCAACACCTTTACATGAGTTTTCACACCATGGCTTAGATTAAGGGAAGGGGCAAAAGAAAAAAAAAGGAACAACATATCATGGATATGAAATAAAAATAGCTAGTTCATTTAAGTAATTGCATCAAAGTGTTTTAAGTATTATTTTTATAATTTAATTGTGAGTGTGTGTGTGTGTGTGTGTGTGTGTGTGTGTGTGTGTGTGTGTGTGGTATGGGAGAGTTGCACAGAAGTGAAGGTGAGGCCAGAAGTAGGCATCAGACTCACTGGTGCTGGAATTAGAGGCAGTTGTGAGCTGCCGGACATAAGTGCTGGGGACAGAACTCAGGTCCTCTCCTAGAGCAGTATGAGCCCTTAAGCACTGAACCATCAAAGTATTTTATCAGCAGTCAACAGATACAAATTCCCAAGTTGAAATTAAGACAAATGCTCCTGTGGATGTGACTGCAGTTTTAGGAACAATAGAACTCAATAATTCACATTAGAATGGTCCTGGAAAATTGAGGGCATATGGTCACTATACCTATGCAACAAAAGCACAAATAAGACAGAATTGAACAGATGTTTTAGCACTGTGCAGACACATGCTTAATTTGTAAAGATTTTATGCATGTTTGAGGAAAACAGTATAGCTGTGTTTTTAAATTGTTCTGTTCTGTCTGTTCAAAAGTGTTTAAAATATTCAGAACAACAAAAGGCCAGAGCCCCGTGTGAGAAGCAGTAGAGTTCTGAGAGGAAGCCAAATTGAAAAATGTAGATTTTTGTTAAAGTGATGCCTTATGATGTTAATGACCCATGAAGAAAAGGAAATGCTCCCTGGTGTTAATGGATAGGAGAAGTCCTAAAGTAACTAGTTCTCTCAAATTTAATGAGAAAACTTGCAATATTTTTTGAACGGGAGCATTGAATATTGTGTCTTTAAATTCCCAGACAGTAAGCCTGCCAATTTGATTTACTGTAACCTAAATTTAAGATAACCAAGTGATTCTTCCAACAGAGAAGTTTATCTGATGATTTACAATGCTAACTCAAGTTGAAATAATCATAAAAATTTATCATGGGTTCTTTAACAAACAACTCTAAAATTAAGCACATCTCCTTTATGAAGTGTCCATACAGTAATAATCATTCCATTTCTTTTCATAATTAGAAATAGCTCCAGATACCCTTAATCCAGAAATATATCATAAACATTTCTTCTTAATATAGATGTGCATTTAGTGAATTATATTATAATTCTTTCTGTCTATGAGTGCTTTAAGTGCAATAGTAAGCCCTTGTCCCAGAGATGCTCAAGAAATTGCTTGTGAATTGATGAGTGGGTGCTATAACCACAACCCAGCTATATTTTTCCATGTTATAAATGAGAGGGAGAAGTCAAGTTATACATTTAAATGACTTTGCATACTGCTAAATAATTACATGTAAAAAATATGAGTTAATGAACCCACATCAACCCAGAAAAAATACAGTGTTGAATTAATCATGTGCACAAAATTTAAACAAATATACTAGTGGATTATTCTTCAATTTAATAGATAATACATTCCTAAGAAACCCTGTCTCGAAAAACCAAAAAAAAAAAAAAAAACCAAAAAAAAAAAAAAAAGATATCTACACACTTATGTTTACTGGCATTTACTATAGCTGTTATAGAATCAACCTATATCCCATAAACAGACAAATGGATCAAGAAAATGTTTATGTGTGTGTGTGTATGTGTGTGTATGTGTGTGTGTGAGTGTGCCTTTGAAAGCAATAAACAGAATTAGAGTTATATCATTTTGCAGGGAAGTGCATATGAAACAAAATAAATTAGACCCCAAAAGACAAATATCCAATATTTTATCACATATGTATAATAATATATTAAAAATAAAATTAAAGAAAGACTATTCATGAAGAGGAAAAGAGCTAGCAGGAATGGGGATGGAGAAAAGAAAAAGTACATTGCATTCATGGATGAGAATCTCATGAAAAAACCAATCATTTTATACAATTAATATATGTGAATAGAATTAGTAAAAGTAAAAATTTTAAAAGTTACACCAAAATGATAAAGTTGAAACAAGGCAATGTAGCTAGAGAGTTTTCTCTCTGGGTCCCGTCAAGCCCTGGCAGTCTGATATCCCACTTATAAAATAAACACACAGATGTTGTATTATTTAAACTGTTTGGCCTAATGGCTCAGGCTTCTTGTTAACTGTTCTAATATCTTAAATTAACCCATTTCTATATATCTATACTTTGCCACATGGCTCGTGGCTTACCGGTACCTTACATCTTCCTTGTCATAGCGGTGGCTGGCAGTCTCTCCTTGCCTGTGTCTCCCTGCCTCAGCCTTCCACTTCCCAGAATTCTCTCTCCTTGTCCTGCCTATACTTCCTACCTGGCTACTGACCAATCAGCACTTTATTTATACAGAGTGATATCCACAGCACTTCCCCTTTACTTTTATTTGTACTGAAATGTGATTTTACTTGTATGTTAATAAATAAAGTTGCCTGGCCATAGCAGAAGCTTGGCAGTGGTGGTGTGCACCTTTAATCCCAGTACTTGGGAGCCAGAGCTAGGCAGATCTCTCTGTGTTCAAGGATACAGCCAGCATGGAGACACATGCCTTTAATCTCACTACCAGCCATAGAAGACCTGGAGGTCTGTATAGATGGGCAGTGACGAGGAGGTCATGTGGTTGGGTTTACAACCAATGAGAAGGCAGAACAGAAAGTCTATATAAAAACAGATACACAGGATGTAGCTCCTTTGGCTGAAAAGGACAGCAGCAGCAGTGAAGGGTAAGGTTTTTAGCTCTTAGCTCTGACCTCTTGGGCTTTCATCTCTGCATTGTCTCTGTGTTCCTTATTTAACAAGACAGTTACATCTACAAGGCAAAATAAAACTAAGTTCTTAATAATGGTCAAGGAAAAGTGAATAGTTAATTGTATACTATAATTTAATTATGATTTATTTAAAAGAGAAATTTATAAGATTATGAATATATAAAAAACAGTAAAAAGATAGGCAAATAAGTTACTCATGTAATACAGAGGATGACATCCTATAACACTTCATAACTCCATTTGGTCGTTAAGCAAACATGAGTCCAAATTTGCTGTTTATTATTATCTTATATATTTTCAATATCAAGATACCAAGTGATTACATTATAATTCTTTAAGCACCTATTTATAGGGTAGTTATGTTCAAAATTTGTCTAGCTAATTCATATAAATTGCACAGTAGTTCCTGACACATAGTAAAACACACATTATAAAAAGAGAAAATATATCTCTGTACAAAAGGTTTTTTCTCTGCATTCTATAATGTATAGAATAAACTTATAAAGTCACCATTTGTGTTTCATCTTAAGGAGAATGTTGATGCATTAGACACTATGCAACAAGAGTCTATGGGATAATATATATCTGAAATGATCAGATAAGGAACCAAGACTTGAAGAAAGAAAAAGAATGATTACATTTTGTCAACTCTAGCAATACGGCATTTGAATAGGGAAGCAAATGTGTTCTATGTATCCCTTTGTAAGACAGAATTACAGCTATAAAGTACAGAGTAGAAAACATAAACTTAACATTTAAATACTGTTTCTCTAAAGGTGACTGATGAAGAAAACAGATATAAGCTGGAGGGATGGCTTATCAGTTAAGTGCACTTGCAGGTAGGATCTGGAAGGGGTGGGGGATAGGGAAAGTGTAATCAAAATGCATAGTGTTAAAAAAAGAAAACACTTACTGTACTATCATGTTTGGATCCCAACATCCTCATAACAAGCCAGGATGCCCACAAAAGTTTGTAACTTCTATTTCAAGGGACCTGATGCTCTCTTCTACATACCCTTCACAGATACAAGTATACATACACATGTATATATACTCATACACACAGACACATAAGTGTACACATACTTAAATAAAATAAATATTGTTTTAAAACAAAACAAAATAATCTTCCTTGTTTAAAAAACATGAGCTCATACATATGGTGTTCAAGCCTAAGCTAAGAGACTACTTAGTCAGTGTACTGAAACTAAATAGATTCCTATAGTGGAATGATGAAGTATTTTCCAACTCTAATGTTATGTGATTCTATGGAATAGACACTGAATTCATTAGAGATGTGTGTAGTGTAATTTTAATTTACAAATTACCTTGCTTATGAATGGTTCATGCAATGAACTGACCAATAAGGCACTGAGGTGACAAGTGGCTAAAGATAGGACAAAGAATTAACCTGTATACCTCTCCATAATGTAGAGAATAGAGCCATAGGCCAGGGTAACAAGTCCTTGTCATTTGGCTATCATCCTTCTATTTTTTTAATTACCACTTACCTTTGTATATATAGTCAATCAAAATCCTAATAGACATTAAAAATTGCTTACTCTTTCCACACTAAAAATTGCTTACTCTTTCCACACCACTATAGCTATATGAAACTACATGTTGACTAAATATCTTGACTAGGTTACATCTTAAAGATTAGTACTAGATTCATTGATTTCTCATTTAACAATATGATAATGTATAATCCCCAAAACTCCAAGTCACATATATTTACTAAAATTTTATTCACATTATTGATACATCATGCACCATTAGTATATGGAGAACAATGTCTTCTTATGCAAAATATCTTTATAGTAATTCAGGAAGCAAAAAATGAAAAACATAAGTGTTTTTAGCATTTGCAATATTACTAAAAGCTGATACAATAATTAACATAATAGAACCTTTTATTTTACATTGGACAAATAAATCTTAAACACAGACCATCGAATATTTTTTACATATTTTTCTTTCTAGCTTGCTTTCTCTGTTTCTCTCTCTCCTCGAGTTCTTTTAAAATTATTAATTTAATTGTGATCATTCTACACCTTAGAAGCCCCAATTTCTTCTTTTTAATTTGAGAAAAAATATGAGTGTTTCTTGTCCTTCACCTACCCCTAGTGGCAAATTAATCACCCACTGGCAGTCAAGATATGTTTTCAAAATCCATTTTAAGGGCCTTCAACTTATGAAATTAACACTTTGGACTTTTGCCAGAGAGAAACCAATCTCCAAGAAAGTAAAAGAAGACAAGAAGTTTGAGAGAAGGATTTAGATTTGCTAAATGTCCCAAAGAGGCACAACATCTGACCTTCTGATGACCCCACTGAGGACCGACTGTTGTATGTGAAGGTATCTACTAGCCGCACATTCTTGCTACACTCATATTTCTAATTGAGCACCGTGAAGAAATGCCATTATTGTTAATGTTCTTTTTCCAGATCTACATTTCAGATAATACTCATCCTTCCGCTTGATCAGTTCTACAAAGAGAAATTTGAAGCAGGAAGCTGGTGAGCTCATTTTCCAGTTCAGAAATTCTTAAAAGAAATTAGCCCCTAGTTAGGTAGGTATTTTACTGTAAATTAATTTTAGATACTGTAAGAAATGACCTCAGATACTGTCCCATCTGTTTCTTTTGACAGCAGTGTTGCTGTTTGTAGTTATTGTTCAAATTTCTCCAGTTCAACGAGAAGAGTTTTCTAGCAGAATTCCCAATTGGATTCCCAATATGATTCCCACACAAATGAATATTGTCATTAGTTCTCCAAGAAGCCTGAAAATTCCTTCAATGGAGTCAAGTCTGGGATGTGCATATGCATTAAAACACTGCATACTTTTCAATATATATATATATATTATTGTATTAAGGTATTTTTCTCCAAAATTTTATTAAATTTAGGATTCCTAAATGTTCTTCTTATTAGTCCTCTCAGAAACTGAAAAATATTTAATACATACTTAAGTTTTTATTTGCTGATTTAATTAAAATGTACTTGTGAGTAGGACAAGAGTATGGGAAAAATCATGTAATATAATGATAGTAACATGGTCATTTAATCTACATCCAGATGCTACTGCATATAAGTTTTTTTTTCCCAAATGGACAAATTAACTAACATTACTTTTGCTCAATTATACAATGGAGACCATTACTCTTGTCAGCCAAATAGCAAATACCTAATTTTACCACAAGTGAAATCAGATGAGTGCTACCAGTGGACTGCAAAACCAACAGCCACTATTGGAAATCTTCTTGCAGAGGGCAGGCTCTCTTGGTAAGGTCTCTTCACATACAAAACCTAGCATAAAGAAGAGAAAAATCTAGCATAAAGAAGAGGAAAAATATTTGTTTAATATATTTTCATTTGCAAATAATATTCACAAATACTATACTAGTCTTATGAGGAGGGTTATCCCCTTCACAGAGAAAGAAGTATTTACTATACTTTTAGCAGGCTGCAGGAAGTCCTCCAGGAACTGGGAGCACACAGTTCTAAAATGGAATAAACACTTTGCATACTACATAATTTTTATATGGGAGTAAAAGTTTGTTTTTTTATGGAATATTTTTTAAAATGGAAAGTGAAGCTGGCTGAAGTCACAAGCACTCATACTAAACTTCTCTGCTTTTGTGGATAATTGCTTTCATTTGAGATGATGCTTTATACATAGTAAAGGTTTCTCAAGTAAATAGGATTTAATAATTTTTTCTTCTTAATCTTTCACAGTAACCCTATGAAAATATATTGTTTGCTCTATTATGTATGCAAACATAGAGATTCTGTGATTTTATTTAGGCACATTTGATTAAAGAAGTGAAATAGTGAATATCCATAAATTACGAAAACACCTACTAAAGCATATTAGATTATTGCTTATCAGATAAGACCTGCCTGTCCAGTTTTTAATTCCATTTTGAGTCACCCATAGCACCACTGACCTACACTATCAGTACTTACCATAAAACAAGCAGAAACTACTCTCAGATTTGTTCTTAATCTTCTTAGCTAAATTTCTCTTCTGTTAAAGCTTTCGTTCTGAGATCAGATATTCTAATTAAGAGTAAGAAGATTTTTTTTTAAACAATTCTTAGAGATGGGAAAGTTTATGTCCAACTGTTTTTGTTTTGTTTTTTGTTTTTTAATCTATATTGACAAGTTACCTAACTGGTTGTAACAAATGTTCAGTTCTTTTGCTGTATGTGTGTCTGTGTCGATGTCCTTTTACAAAACCACACTTTTTGACAGCTATCTTCAAGATGACACATCTCACTACCTTTGTTTTGGGCCACAGAGGGAGAAAACTTAAAAAGAAGACACATTTTTTTGCAAGAAAATGTCAGAAGATTTTTGAAAGAAACTACAAAGTAGCAAAAAAACATATTTTTCCTTCCATAAATTTGCAGATTGATTCAACATGGTGAAAAGTTCATGTTTTGTTTCCCAGTTAAAGACTGTTTCATCTAAATTCCCTGTAATCCATTCTGATTAAGATTGTAAAGGTCTGCCAGTGTGTCCTCAGATAAATTGCATTACAGTTATCAGTGTTAAGATTTCATTAGAAAATTAATGTAAGTACTTAATATAAGTGCTTGTGATCTAATACTTTGAGAGAATGTAAAAGTAGTTAATTTTTTTAAGTCCCTGTATTAGCAGTTATCAACAAAGTTTAATCTCTTTTCTTTTTCTTTAGCAAAGTAAATTTGTAGAGACAGGGAAAAAAATTCTACCCCCATCACAAAAACTTTAACATTAGGTATAATATACAATGAAAATGAAAATAAAAATTCTATCTTACTCCTAAGCAATTGCATCAGGCATTAATAAAATTAGTGAAACTTGACCCTATCTTCTAGAACTAAATAATCAATCAAAAGTGCCCATCAAGATGATTTTGAGCAAAAAACAATTCAATAGAAATAATAGAATTTTTAAAAATACATTTTATGTAATTTTTCTCCTCATTCAGAAAAGGGGTAAAATACCATATAATTGAGATAAATTAATATATAATAAGTCTCTTACCTGCATGCCTAACAACCTGCTTGAAGTCATTCCACTTTGAAATATTGTTCGTTGTCAGCAATAAAACATTCTTATTTACACTAAACAATCTCACATTGAAGGAGATTTCTGCTCACAGAAAACAGCCACAATTTTCAGAATATTTTTATGCACTAAAGTGTAGAGTTTCCCTCATTACTGTCTCCTACAAATAATAGGCACAAAAAATATCATCTCAATATTCTTCTAAAATGCATTGCCTTTCCAAGAGAAAAACTATGACTTTGTATTGCTGTGCTCCATAGCTACTTTAATTTCTATTCTTTCCATTTAAAAATTCTAATTTGGAGTTAAATAGAAAGAGAAAAGCATATCATAAGAAGTAGAGAAGATAGTCACTGCATTTTATACAATTGTGTTTACGGAGTCTAAGTTTCATTGACAGGATGCTCTGTGCGAGAGCATATACAATGATTAAAAATTTACCAAAAGCCATGAATGCCATTCCATTGTCACTTCCTTTGATTAACCTTCACCTGACCTCACTCCCTAAGGCAATTCCAGATTCCTTTGTTTCTACATTCACATCTTCAGTCAAGCAGGCGAATTTATTACAAATCAGTCATTAAAACGATTTCCTCAGAAACATTTTTTTTTAATTTTTCACAGATGTTTGTTATAAAAATGAAATTATTTACCATTATATATAGTAACTACTTGTATCTATTCAATTGGTAGGACTCAATTCACTCAGGAGAACGATGAACTAGGCAGTCCTGTAGTTATAGCCATTTTTACTGTACAAGTGAAATGTAAACAGAGAAAAGGCACTGTAATCACACGGAGTGCTCTAGTGCAGCTGAGATGGACAAAAACACGTAAGTCAATTCTACAATATATAATGGAAAATGGTATACTTTTTAAAATGTGCAATATTTTTCTAGAATAATTTCTGCCCAGGCTTATGGTCTTAAATCTACTGTTTTCTGTTAAAATGAATGTCCCAAACAATAACCCTTTAGGTGATTTTCTAGGGCTAATTCTTAAAGTCAAATATTTGGGAGTTTACTGTGAATGCATTTGTTAAAATAGCATATCACCAGCTTGCCAATATTTCACATGGAAATGCTATAAGTAAGACTATAAGGAGGAAAAAAACCAGGCTTCAACACTAAAACAAACAAAAAATTCCTTTGAAAATAATTAAAAAGACAATAAATCACATTTGGGGGTTCATTTCATGTGCTTTTTATCCTCATTCTTTCATCCCTCAAAAACTGCATGACTAAAAGTTTAATTCTACTTGCTAATTGCAAGAGAAATGAAATCTTTACAGTAGACAAAACAAGTTCTCACCACTCTAACCAACAGTCACTCACCATCGTAATGAATAATGGAGAACCAGACAATATGTTCCTTTTGATAAAATGCAGCGTGAAGCATTAAGCAGCACCTAGGAAATGTACTTGCCAAAAATCTTATGCAGCCTTCTGACCTAACTTTCAGTTTAGAGGAAATACAGGGACGTGAAGAATGAATTAAATACCACAAGAAAGGAAGTAATTAAATCCAGAAGATCAAACATTCTGTAAAAACACACAGTGCTCATCATTTTAACAAGTCTAGTTTGTAAAGTTAAGAAGAAGAGGAAAAAAATCCTTGAAGTTTTTTTAGATTTGTTAAAAAAAAAAGAAGAAGAAGAAGAAGAGGAAGAACTGTGGATCATATGGCTATTACAAATGTTTGTGACAATAAGATGTCCAAATTGAAACAGAAGATAAACTACAAAAATTGTCTACTAGAACGTATGATAGTAATATAATTATACAGAAAATGAATGGTCTCTTTAAAAAAAAAAACCTAGGAGAAAAATTGCGGTTAAAATATCATGATGTCTAATATTATCTTTCAAATTTTAAATAGTTCAGATAAAAGTAGAAGAAAAAATATACAAAAACTTAATTCATTGGATTTAAGTAGTAACATATATAAGTTTGTGTGTGTCCCTGTGCGTAGATAGGTATATGTGTCTTTATCTCAACATAATTCTTTCAGCTTTCTGTATGTTTGAAAAGTTTTAAAATGAAAACTTTTTTAAAGTACATACCCCACAACCTAAAAGAGATCACTATAGTCAGGTTCTAAAATAGCACCAGTTTCCTGTTTTCTCTTTTCCTCGCTTGAAACTTAGGCAGCCTTCAGCCCCTCTCCTGCTCAACTCAAATACCGTATCCAGAGCTTAAAGTCCCTACCTGCCTTCCTGTCTCTTTGCTTCCAAAGTTTTTAGGGGATGGCCAATGGTCTTGGACTAGTGATATTTTCAGATCAGTTAGGCCTCAGATTTGAAGCACCATCTGTCTCCTACAACGTGTTTTAAAATATAAGATATAAAACCTACAACTAAATATACAAAATGTAATTTTAGTATGAAAACTTTGAAGAATTTTTAATAAAATAAATTTAAGATAAATATGTTGTGATTTAAACATTATATTGACATATATTCTTAAGTATTAATTTGAGTTTATTACTGAATATGTTTATTATGCTAGTTAGGGATTAAAATGTGTATACATTTTGAAATTACTGTTATCTTCCCATATTTTTTAAGAACAATTTCACTAGGTTCTAAGCACGTTTACAGATCTTTGAAAAACCTGCTGTCAAGCAGGGCTGTGGTGGCGCAAGCCTTTAATCCCAGCACTAGGGAGGCAGAGGCAGGTGGATCTCTGTGAGTTTGAGGCCAGCCTGTGCTACAGTGTGAGTACCAGGAAAGGAGCAAAGCTACACAGAGAAACCCTGTCTCAGGGGAAAAAAATCCTGTCTCAAAAAATCCAAAAAAAAAAAAAAAAGAAAGAAAGAAAAGAAAAAGAAAAAAGAAAAGAAAAACCTGCTGTCTTCGAACTGATCACTAGAATGTGAAACCATCAAAAAAACAATCATGGGTACGTCCCTGCCCCTATGCAACTAAGCCTTTTTAACATACTTTGCACAGGCAGCCATCTATTATTAGTGTGCAGTGTACAAAAACAAAAACTATTTAATTAAGCTAGAGATAGATAGAATAAAAATTGTTAGAGCTAGTTTTTAGGTCCTTAAACCAAAGTCTTTGCCTGGACTAAAGAGGGGTGGGGATCTCAAGGTTTTAGCAAACTGGACCTTAACCACATGGAGGCTGGTGGGTACTGTACAGCTTTTTGTTCATTTCTGGAATCCATAGTTTTCCTCAGAACTTTCATAATTTTCTACATTCTGCCTCCTTATGGACAGTCACGGATTCTAGCCTAAGATAGGGCAGCTGAGGCCAGCTAGGAGAAAGGGAACTTCCCCAAACTCATAGCTCATTATTGGATAGACTTTAAGTCTCTCCTACTTTCTAGTCCTCTATCCTAGCCCTGAACTTGATCCTAATGTCCACTACACTATTATCGTGTTAGTGAATTTAGGTTGTGTCATCTTGAGAGAACTACCTGATTCAACAGCTTTGACACTTTTGAAGCTACATAGTCAAGCCCCTTTGCTATGCTGTGTTGTATTCTAGTGGTCTTCAGCAGCAAATAGATTTTTCTTGTCTTTATCCCACAAAACATCTTCATATTTTGAAGTGGACTTTATTTTAGAATTCCTGTGAAACAGTCATAATCACCAAGAGAAAGGAAGTAAAATATGGTGGTTTAGCAGTGGAGTCTGGAAGTCTGGATTTCTTTTTCATCCAGCCACTAAAATACAGGACAGACTCAGTGAGTGGGTAATTATCTTCAGGCAGTTATTTAACCAGTTTGTGACTCAGTTTCTTTCTATAGAAAACAGTTATTCCAGTTTTGGAATCACTTACAGATGACACTATGGCCTGTAACAATTATTATTTTTGAAGGCAAGAGTGTTCAGACAAAAGGTTATAAAGCAGCAGAAGTTACTACAGTCTAATGTAATGTTTTCTCTTGAAAAAACAACACCTCTTCTACTTAATATGTCATTTGACCTCATAATCTGGGATTTTTCTTTTTGTGTCTGCTTTCAACCTTATCTGTCAATCGGGTAAGGGAAAACTGGGCATACTCTATTAAAATTTACATAGGTTCTATAAACAAACCTACAAACTAAGCTGTTCTTTTTCCTATTCCTGTACTAGAAGGGTCTTCTATTAAGAGTTACAATAATGAAGTATGGCAGTAGATCTTAAAGCGTGCCCTTCCTCACACTGTAGTTATGTAAAAGGTTATATAGTACAACAGTTATTAATCCTTCTTCACTTTGACAATTGATTTGAATTCAGCGTCTGTTGTAGACTCTTTATAATACAAGATCACAAAAGTTCAAAACTAATTTAGTACTCTTTGTTCCACCCGGCAAAAAGTGCACCTTATCAAAACTGTTACTGTCAGATCGATATTGTGCTGAAACAAAAATGCAGATTAGCTGGGAGAGGCTTCTCTTTTTAGCTGCATTCATGAATTACTTTGCAGAACCCAAGCACTGTGGAGAAAGAAACAACTTCAGAAGAGAATTTTTTTAAACGGAGAGGAGAGGCAAGCAGGAAAAGAGGTTCCATAAAGGCTCCATTTCCAAAACTCACTGGTGTAAATTTAAGAAATTTACATATTTAAATAAAACCCTGATTGTACTTGGTGTGTGCAGATATTGAACTTGAAACTGGAGACTGGTAGTGGAGAAGACATCCATTCCCATATGGGCAGGTTTCCCTTTCCAGTTCTATAAAAACCTGCACGTATGGAACACACATCCCAGCAAAATTCTGCAATGATGCCAAAATCAGAAGTATTTGAGCAGACTGGAATGGTTTGACTCACATTAGTGATGCAAATCTATTGAATTGAGACGCTAATACATTCCCAGTTAAAATACAAAGCACTCATTGATTTTAAAAGGAAAAAAATCCACTCGGCTTAAGGAATGTTTACAACAAAGGATAAAACACAGCTAGTTTTGTTTTTCAATTAGGTTTATTTGGGAAATTCATTAATCTTTCTACTTTCCCCTGTCTGGTCCAGCTCCATTACCATATCACCTCTTGGGGTCAGAAGAGTGCACAGTCAGGTTAGATGAAAGAGAAAGGGAGGGAAGCATTTGTATGACCATCTATGTTGGTAAAACTACACAAATACTGAAAATAGATGCTGAAATAGACAGTGGGTTTACATGCTTGCCTCAGGCACTGATACCTTCACCTTGTATGCATATTTACATTACATTTCCGTATTCCACTATTAAATGGAAAACAGTTACCAGAGCAACATTTAAATCACCTGGCAGCTTTGCTATTTCAATAAAGCAATGAGTCTTCCTTTTCACAGGAAAAAAATAAATATGTATAATCATAAATAAATATAATAAACATTGTATTGTGTATAATGCCTTCACAATGGAGGGCATTTGTATTCACTCACTTTTGTTTATCTTATCCAGCAAGTTAATAGTAGAACTTGAGGATTTATTCCAGGTCTTCCTTGTCTCAATTGCTTCTCTTCCTACCCCACTCTGTTCCTACCAGACTTTATAAAAATCTTAGTGAATTCATATTGGTTGAAAAGTTCCAGATTCTCACTGCACATTTGTGTATGTGTTTTATTTTTTCATTTTAATTTTACCATAATAGAAATTTACTTTACATTTTATGTTACAGTCAACAATGATGCACTTAGCACTAAGTTTATACAGATTTAAAAATAGGCTATTTTTAAATAGGCAATTATTTTGTAGAGTTTAATTCATTTATTATGATATAGAATTCAAACAGTGTGATAAATTGAAGGCTTTAAAACTTAAAACACATCAACTCACAGAAACCTAGTACATGATTTCATTCCAAGGGAATAAAAATATATCATTAAAAGCAAACAAAACTTTCTTTTTTCTAACTTCTTGAGGGTTTCATTTTCAGTTTCTCTGAAACTTCTTTTAGTTTTCAGGCTGTGAATTTTTTGTTTTTAATTTTTTTGTTTTGTTTTTTATTATACAGAACTGTAATTATTTAACAATCTTCACATTTCTAGGTGACACATTAAAGGTATATCTCTGCTATCTTCATTTGGACAAGCAATTTGTTCTGCATGGCACTCCAATTAACTGAAAGCTTCAAACAATCAGGGAGGCGATTTTAATTTTCTTTTTTTTTGTAAGTATTTTAAAGCTTCATGCTAAGTATTTTTCTAATATATATATGGAAATATGTATAGGAAAAATTACATTTTTGTGGGATACATTTTAAATTTGGTACAATGAAAACTGGAGGATGGAAATGGCAAAATGTTAGCAATTATCAAAGTGAGTTACACATACAAGTAATTCCATGCTTACTATTCTCCCTCTACTTTTGTGTATTTGACCATGAAAATAAAACTCCACAATATGCTTTTCTGAGGATATGTGTTAAATATAATATTATTTGATTTGACTGAGAAAAAATAGTTTACAATATGTCTGTCACTTTATAAATATTATCTTATTTAACTTTCCCAAAAATCAATATATGGAAGTACTATGTAAATTTTAAGTATTAAAAATTGCAGACAAGGAACTGACTGTTAAGAAAAGATGTCATTCAAATCTGACCTAGACAAAAACCAATGAGATTTACATACTGCCATTTAATGCCTCGAGCTCTTAAATCTAGAAATATTACCAAGTACAGAGGGGCACAAGTTCATTGAACTCAGTAAGTTGGGTGTTTGGGTTCATAAGTCAGGTGTGTTCTAAGATGTGGAATTTACTTTTATTTTATGTTTTCTAGTTATTTTTATCCTTCAGCTGCCATTCTCTACAAAACAGTGAATAAGGGATAACTTCAAAGATTAGGATTGTGTTTTCAAATGACAGACAATATCTCATTCATATACATTCATTAATATTTTAATTATTTTATTGAAAGTTTTTTATTTTTGTTTGCTGAATTCTAGTGATTCTATTAAATTCTAGTTATTTGAGGGATAATTGAAGTTTTAATACACACTAATATGCGATATTAAATCTTTTCCTTTGCAATATTATAGTAATGCATAACATCATTGCAATAGTGGGTTTAAAATATTAAGTACAGTATGTTTCATGGTTTCTGTAATAAATAAGCACCATTTTATAAGAATAAAAGTCATTTGTGATTTTGAAATAAATGAGTTGCACTTTAACATAGTGACATGAATACATATGCATAAATTAAAGTTATATGGTTTTATACATGGTTTCATATAGTTTTCTGTTATGATAGAAAAACTGTAGGCTCTTTTGAGAGCCCAAACTGAATTAGTCACATTATTATTCAAGAAATTTATTAATTTGGCTTATTGATATATTTTTCTGAAACCCACTCCATTATCATTTATTAAAATATAATATGTCTGAACAGTGTTGGAGGTATGCACATATTACAGTGAGAGATATACATACTCTCACAGGGACACTTAGACTTTTTTCTTCCCTTTAAAAAAAAAAAGAAAAAAAAGCAGCGATCTTTCCAAACACATAAAACTCCTGACAATTCAAACCAAATCAGTGAAGAAAACTCAGTAAGTCGAATCTTAGATTGTTTGGAACTATTCTATTGCTATAAACGTTTGGGCAGGTTTCTCCCAGGAGGAAAAGAAAGGGAGGGGGCCAGTGACAATCTCTTATGATCCACACAAATAATTTATTGATTCAATGAACTTATCAATTTAATAGGGGGAGGATAGGTGACCAGTAAGATAAAAAAAAAACACCTTATTTCATGCATAATTTGCTTGCAAGTATTGTTTGCTTTTTAAGTCTATAGTCAAAACACAAAAAAGAAAAATCTATACAGACTTTTTCACTCAAAACTTGCCAAACCTCACATTTCAATCAAAGCTGACTAGGATATTCCAGTGCTTTTTAATGCTGTTAAACATTCTGTTTAGTCCCAAACCAGTATTGATTCCGAAAATGTATGGCTGATGTAATTCCTGCCTATAACTAAACTTCTTATTCAACTAAATCATAATTATATTTTACTTAATTTCTAGGAACTTTGAAAATGCAAATGAATAGGTTGGTAAACAAAGAAGGGCCACATTTTACTCAGCAATTTATTTCCAGTGATTGCTAAGATTTTTCTTCTTATTCAGAAGTTCTCAGCTCATTATCTTCATGCCTCTCATCTTCACCTTGCTTGATTCCTTAATTATACTCCATTTCATTCAGGTAGTTTACTTCCGAAATGTTTTTCACTTTTAAATATCAAATACTGTGCTAACACTCTAACATACAAAAACAGCTCGACATATGCTGATGTTCCACTTGGAATGCCTTTTTCCTTCAACACCCTCCACACAAATCTTAAACTTTATGACTCCAGCTTGTTGTACTTGCTCTATGAAGTCCTTCCTTTTTACACTAACTCACACTTTTTCTTTATTTTGTAACTCCTGAAATGTGGTTCTCTAATAGTGGCACGAGGACCCTTTCTTTCAAAAAATCTATGATTTCAAAATTATTCATCTGAAAATACCTATATCTTAGCAAAAATTAAAACAGTAACAATTACTCACTGTCACCAATTTGCAGGTATTCATAAGTCAGTTACAGTGAAGAAGTAAAAATTGTCAATTTCGTTGGTTGGAATCCTAGAATATACAACTGTGTAACATATTTGATGAGATGAAAAGAACTTTCACTGGGATAGTGAAATATGAAGTTGTCTTCAGGCAAAGAAGTTGTGTGATTGCTTAGAGGACAGGCTGCTTGCCATTTTAAGAAATAAATGCTTTTAGCTGGTCAAGGTGGCACCCACCTTTCATCCTAGCACTAAGGAGGCTGAGACATGCAGATCATTGTAAATTCCAGGCCAGCATGGTTATACAATGAGACACGGTTTCAAAGGAAGTAAAAATAAATACATTTTTTTAAACTTGAAAGACTAATAAAGTATTTTTATTAATCATATATTTGGAAAATATTTTTCTCAAAAAATATTGTTGCTTCAATGGGAAACAGTGATAGCATTTGATGCTAATAATAAAAAACATTGCTTTTAAAGAAAATAGTGTTCTTACTGAAAACATCTCTTTTTTGTAGTCTACCAGTACTGAAAATTCATCTTATGACCTGTGTAGTGATATGAAAGCATTTGATTGTTGAGTTTTATGATATGGAACATGCTATTTAGATATTTGTAAAAGTGAGTGAACATTTTCCAAATGTCAAATTCATTAACATGATTTCACATCTACATAACAACTACCAAGTTTGGATATATTCTTAAAATGTTGGGTACGTGTATGTCTTTAAAATTATTAAGACCATCTTTTTTTCAATGTTGTATTTGTGTAAGGCTGCATTTTCTTTATATATTTCAACAAAATCAACCCAGTAAACTAAGACTGAAAGTGGAAGCAAATATACCAAGAAAGAGACACAATAACTCCTTTGCTGAATTTTTTTTTCAATATTGAGTTGGGTGAAGTCACAGTGCTCCAGAAAGCTTTGTAAAATTCATTACTTATTGAACTTTCAAGAGAGACTAAAAAAAGGCTTTCAACCAGTTCTAAAAGTAGCCTTAGAGAGCAATGAGGGTTGAAGGCCCTGCGTTTTGTTTTGCTTCTAGGATTGGGACTGTGAGAAGAGTTGTGCTTTGAAATTCCACACTGGTGCCAAGAAAAAGTGAGTGTCTATGCTTGATTGTAAGCTTTCATAGATGAGGGGGGATGGGGAGAGTTTGGGAACTTTAATACCAACAATAGTTAAATATAAAAAAATGGAAATACACTTTTGATTACAACCTATTTCAACAGATAAAATTATTTACAATAACATAAACCATAACATTCTCATTTTGTTCAGAAAATACAGGTTTTCTTTAAAAATTCATTATTTATGTCACCATGTAATAAATTTACCATTATTCAAGTAACAATTATTAAAATAATGTTAATAAAATTCAATTTAAAAAACCCCTATATCAAAGTCTAAAAGGATTATACAAAAAATTAAAAAGTTAAAATACAGGTTAGTATTTATGATGAACATAAAATAAACAAACCTCAACAAAATAATAACAAATAAAATTTAATAGACTATTAAAAACATGGCTCATGATCAAATTGTATTTATCTGAAGCATCTAATAGCCAATTTTCCAAATACAAATTTATAAATGTGATGAATTTAATTGATGGGATGAAAAAAGTATGTAAGTATATGATCATCTCAGGTAGATTCAGAATAGCCATTTGACACTTTTCAGCACAATTTCATCAAAAATTCTCCCAGCCAAGTAGGTATAGAAAGAATGAATACCATCCCAGTAAGTCCACAGTTGAAAAGTCTACAATGAACATCATACTTAATGAACAAAATTTGAAAGCTTTTCCTTTAAGATAAAGAGTAAGATAAAGATGCCCAATCTCACCATTTACAACAGAATAAAGGAAACCCTAATCAAAGCTATTGGACTAGAGGAAGAAATAAACATTTTCAGAGTAGTTTAAAAAAAGCTAAATTTCTTTTGTTTACAGATTTTATGAACATATAAATAGAAAGTCCTAAAAAGTTACATCAAAAACTCCTAAGATAAACAAATCCATTAAAATTACAGATACAAAATCTGCATATAAAATCAATATTAATTCTGTACACTAATAATGAGCTGTCTATAAGTATAAGAGAAATCAAGAAATTAATCCAGTTTATTGGGAACTTCAGTAAAACACTAAAATGCTTAGTAAAAATCTAAGCAAAAAGGCCATAGATCTCTACACTGAAAACTGTACCATACTCCTTAAAAATCAAAAAAATAAAAATAAAAAACTGAAGACAACATATATAAAGCAGAAAACCATCCCATGTTCATGTTCACGAGCTAGAAAAACTAGTATTGTTAAAGAATTCTAATTTGTTTATATATTCCGTGAAATAACTATGAAAATACTGATACTCTCTTCCACAAAAAAAAGTAAATAAATCCTGGAATTTCCCAGGAATCAAATTACTTCAAATACACAAAGAAATTTACATACAGAACAAAATCAGTGGTATCATTTCACCTAAATTTAAAATACACTACAAAAAAAAAACATATACATTAATCAGTAACACAAAATAGTGAACCCGGAAATAAATTCATATTATTATAGTTTGTGATTTTCACCATGAGTACCAAGAGCTCACAAGGTCTAAAAGAGGTCTCATTGATAAATCCTGTGAAACCATGCAGAAGACAGAATATAGATGTTTGTCTTTGACTATTCATAAAACCAACTCAAAATAAATTTATAGAGCAAAATTTAGTAGAAATACTTTAGAGTATAGAAATTGATAGAATTTATTTTATTTTATTTACAAATGTAAGGCAGGTATCAAAAGCATTAATGGACAAATAGACATTACACTAAACTATAATGCTCTGTAACAACAAAGAAAATAGTATAGAAGGATCAAGAAACAGACTGAAAAAACATTTGAAAATCATACATGAGATGAAGTATTAGTAGTCAAAATAATGAAACAATTGTTCAATAAGAAGACTAATAACCTGATCTTTTTTTCCTTTTATTGAGGATAGATTATTTTCCCTCACATGATATATCCTGATATCAGTTTACCCTTCCTCTACTCATCCCAGCTCCTCCCTTTCCACCCAGAACCACTCCCTTTCTGTCTTTCATTAGAAAACAAACAGGCTTGTAAGGGATAATAGCAAAATAAAATATAATAAGATAAACATAAATCAGAATTGGACAAAACAAAGAGAAGAAAAAGAGCCTAACAGAAGGCACAAGAAACAGACACTTGCTCATTTGCATATACAGGAATCCCACAAAAACACTAAACTGGAAGGACCTGTACAGTTAAAGAACATTAGTGTGTGTGTGTGTGTGTGTGTGTGTGTGTGTGTGTGTGTGTGTGTGTGTGTGTGTGTGTAAAAGGCCTGACACAAAATTCTCAGACAAGGAACTTCCCAAATATGCCATTGAGTTCATTTTCTGTTGGCCATCTACTGCTGGTCATGCAGCTTATTCTTAAGAGTAGTTTGTTTCCCCAGTGAGACTCCCTTAAAGGAAACTAACTTTTCACTTGCAAGTGGTTATCAATTGGAGATTACTTCTGGGTTAGGGGTGGAGGCATGTATTCACTTCTTTCAGCTTTAGAACCCCAACTGGTCAAAACCTGTGCTTTTAAAAGTGCAAAAATACTGGAAATTTCTTAAATGAAAAATTTAAATGGACATTTACTATATAAAACTGTGCCAAATAACATTAGCTTAAGAAAACAATTTTAAATCATGATGACATCCTATCTTATACTTGTTAGAAAGGGTACTTTTTAAAAATCCAAAATAAGTTTTGACAAGAGTGTAAAAGATGACTCTCTAACACTCTTGGTAGAAGTATAAATTAGTGCTACAATTAGGGAGTACTGCATGGATATTGCTTCAGGAAAATAAAAATAAAACTACCATATGATCCTACAATCCCACTACTGAACACACATTGCAAAGGAGATGAAGTCACTATGCTAAAGAAATGTCTATATAAAAGTTCAGCTAGAAAAAAAGAACAAGCTTATGACATCTGTTATACAATATGGTAACTATAGTTAAGAATGGTATATTGTAGTTAAGAAAAATTCTAAGGAGTAGATTTTAAATATCCCTACCACAAAATGTGGGGTACTGCTCATATTGATTAGTTTGGCTTGACCACTCCTCTTATTATCTATTTCTACCCACATATTGCATATATGTTTTAAAACTTCACATTATATATAAAATAAATAATTTCAATCATCAGTTAAAAATTAAAGACATTATAATTAAACATTTTAAACTCTTAATTATAATTTTAACATGGTAGATGTCAATAAACAGGAGTCATAAGACAAATATTCTTGTTGTCACTTACCCCACAAGCCTGATGACCTGAGTTCCAGTTCCATATTCATGTAAATATGAAAGAATGGAATTAATAACACAACATTTTTCTCTGATCTCTCCATGTGCAATGTGGCATGTGTGTACCAGAAATATTCAGCATTCGTTAATAATGTGAAGAATCTTTAAAACAACCCATTCAAAGGTTGTAGTCACAGACATTTTATTTATGGTATGAATTGTAATCCAATTATGTTTTTATTTTTATTTTTAATTATAAAATTTAAAGAGCACTGTCAGTCTAATTGAGAATAGTTCATGAAAACTACATATGTAAATTTATACACAGAATTATGTGTTTTGTAGTTTTTATGTAACTGGTCATTAGTATGATTTTTTTGTGTCTTTTTTATGACATCACCATTGCTATTTTGGCCCCCTTCTTCTGTAATTACCCCCTCATCACTCCCTAAAGAGCCCTACCTTTCTCCTTTCCCCTATTAGATCACTTGTATCCTGCTCTTCCCCTTTATCTTTTCCCCATCTTCTTCTGTATTTACCTCCCTCTGATTAGTATAAGTATTGTATGTATGAAGTTCGTTTGGGGACACACATACCACAATGCACACAAGGAGATTAGAGAACAACCTTATGGAGTCAGTTCTCTCCTTTCATCTTTACATGGATACATAACAGGGACTCAGGTCTTCACCTTTGTAGGTTAAATGCCTTTACTCCTCAGCCATCTCACTGGCCCAGATTATGTTTTTTTCACTTATCAGTAATAAAGTATAACATCATTTTATAATTTTTAATTGTCCTATTTATTTTTCCAGCCATTTAGATTACTTTTTGTCCTAAGTGCTATGAGAATAGTTGTAGGCCCCCATATCCTACAACTACTGTAATTTTTGTGGAAATTTTTTCTTATACCTTTATCATTCCAAGAAATAAGAGGAATATATTGATTTAGAATTGCTTTCATCACCTCTTATAAAAATAGTTTGTGATGGTAATTTTAACTTAAAACATAAAAAGTTGTTAGTACAAGATAACATTTAAGGATAAGGGAGTTCATCATGTGTAATCAACTCACAATCTTATTTTCTATTTTCAAAATTTTCATACAATATGTTTGTTCATATTCTTTTCTTTCCTCAGTCCCTTCCAGATCTTTCCCGTCATTCTATCCACCCAAATCCATGTTCTTTTTCTCTCTTAAAGAATCAACAGCCTTGGCTACCAAGTGAGTTCCAGGAAAGGCACAAAGCTACACAGAGAAACTCTGTTTCGAAAAACAAAAAAAAACAAAAAAAAACAAAACAAAAAAAAAAAAAGGAATCAAAACCACAACACACACACACACACACACACACACACACACACACACACACACACACACACACACACAAACATTTTATCGTGACCAACTACTCCTTAGTGCATGGTGCCTGCCTTGGCCTGCCATGTCACTACACTGAAGAAAACTAATTTTCTTTCTCCCAGTAGCTAACAGTTGCAAACAGCTTCTTGGCTAGGGTTGGTACTTGGTGTCTGCTTCCCTTTTTCCATGCTGGGATTTTTGTCTGGTTTGAAGTTGGGGAGGTCTTATGCATGCTGTCACAGGTTCTGTGAGTTCATATGTGTACCAGGTCTGTTATGTCTGGAGAACACTATTTTCTAGGAATATTCTACTACATCTGGCTTCTACAATCTTCCTCCATAAACCCTTAGTCTTGAGAGAAGGAATGTGTGCTAGGTGGTGGTGGCACATGCTTTTAATTCCGAACTTGGGAGGCAGAGGCAGATACATCTCTGTGGGTTCAAGACCAGCTTGGTCCACAGAGTGAGTTCCAGGACCACCAGGACTACACAGAGAAAAACCATTCTTGAAAAACAAAAAGGAAGAAAGAGAGAAGGAATGTGAGAGAAATAGAGAAGGAATGTAATAATGACATCCATTTAGGACTCCAAAGTCTCTCACTCTGTTCATATTGTCCAGTTGTGGGCCTTGGTGGTAATTATCATTTACTGCAAAAAGAGCTTTTCTGATGAGGGTTGAGTAATTCACTAATCTATAGGTATATCTATATGCCATCAGGTGTCATTTTAATGTTCTGCTCATTTAGCAGACTAATAATGATCAGTTTTCTCCTAGGCCCCGTGGCCTATCAAGTCCCATGTTTTGGGACATTTTAGCAGTGTCAGGTATGGGTTCCAACTCATGGAGTGGGCTTTAAAAAATAGTTGGATACACCCATAACATTTTTGACACTATTATTACACCAGTGGGTACATCTTTCAGTCAGGTATCAATAGTCACTTCCATGGTTAATAGCTGTGGGAAATTGATTATTACTTTTCTCCTATGATAGCATATTTAATACTGTCCAGTACTATGGACATTAGTCAGTAGGGGTGAAATTTAAAGTTAAGCATCAGCTCAATTTCTCCATGTTTGATGACATAAATATGTAGTATTTTTAGTGTAGGGTTTTACATTCAGGTTGTGGTGGGTAATCAATTAGAAATATCCCATAGTGATTGGGGGGTCTACAGGACCCCCTTGGTCAACAACAAAAAGATGTAAACCATTCCTTGTACTGGGGATTTTCTGTGGAAATGGATGATGTATAGTTGGACTGTTTTCTCCCATTGTATAGTAACTTCATTTAAATTCTTTTTTAAATATGTATATATTTTAGGAAGCTTCTACAGTAGTAGGTTCAAATAGGACTTTTCAAAATACCTTTCAAGTTAGTTGTCCCTCCCCATAGTCCCTCTTTCACCATGCCCTCTCATCCCATTTCCTAGTTAGTCCTTCTATTCTAGTTGACCCTTTATTTATTTTCCTTTCCTTGGAAGAGTCCTTCTCCTCCCTTCATCCCTTTCTAGCTATATAACCTTTGTGGATATTCTAAATGAAACATGCAACCCTAAAAGCTCTAGAATAGTGATTTTCAAATAGTGTTTCATAAAACTCTGAAGATCCCACACCATTGAGTCATAGAACATGGAGAACACTAGCTGGTACTGACCTAGAAGATTCATCCCTATTGGGTAGCTTTTGTTAGTGCTGGAAGGACCTATGCAAACTATCGGAGTAAGAAGTAATTATCAGTCATGTTTACTCATGAACACTGCCACTACTATAATTACTGCCCTGGCAAGACATGTCAACTGGTGTTTCTTCTGCAGAACTGTTCTAATCTTCCAAAAATGAAGCTCAGTACCCATTACTTCCTCATTCCTTCTAGCTCTGTTGTCATCTACTGCCTGTCTCTACTAATTCAGTTACAATAGGTAATTCATGTAAATTGAATCATATGTAATATGTGTCTTGCTATAACATGCCATTTCTGACAGGAACCTCACCATTTTATATTTTACCCAACAGTGCATGCATAAGGGATTAAGTTTTCTAAAAATCTCAGTAATCACTTTTTCCAATTTTGCCAGTAGCTTATAATGAATTAGATTTCTACTTTTGTGATAATTAGTGATATAAAGCATATTTCCCTGTGATTATTGACCATCTGTAGACTTTCTTGCAGAATTTTTTAAATTAAAAAATGTACTTTGTGTGAAAGTCAGAGGGTGACTTGTGGGAGTGAAGTTGGTTCTCTCCTTCCGTCATGTGGGTTCATGGAATCAAACTCAGGTTGTCAGGCTTGGCAGCCGACACTTTTATCCATTGAGCATCTCACTAGTCCTATACTTTTAATGCATGTGGATTTTCCCCATTTTTAATTGAAGTTTACATTCTGTTGTTTGTTTTAAAGAGGAAACAGTAAAAAATGATTCCCAATTGCCATAACCAGTTCAGTAAACTTTTTCACAGTTGGCAAAATTACAAGAGTTGGCTCAACTGAAGTACAATGAACATGTTTGACTTTTGGGGAAAACCATTATGATGACAATATCACCTTTGGATGTTTGTTTTTTTATGTTAGAATTATGGAAGTTCTTCATAAACTCTGAATATTAATCTCTAATTATGTAGGTGATTTTTTTCAAGTTTTGCTCACATTCTATAGGTTGTCTTTTTATCTATTGATTACATTCTTTAGAACATATTTTCTTCAAAGTTTTCATAGCTATGTACAACTAGTTCAGTTATTTTGTGTGTGTGTGTGCCCTGGGTGATAGGTCAGAGAAACCATCTCCAATCCAGTGCCATGGAACTGTCCCTCAACTGTCATCTGAGAAGCTTTTTTTTTTTTTTTTTTTTTTTTTTTTTTTTTTTTTTTTAACAAGTAGATGTCTGTTAACACAGAGACGACCACAGCACTGGTACAGAAAACAAGAGGCAATAGAATGCTTTGCCCTAATAGGACATCAATATTATACCTACCAAACTATCACATTAGTCCTACATAGTTTTTTTTAAATGTATTTTATTTGGTATGATTTTTAAAGCTGTACATTTTTAATGTAAAAAGTTTGACTTTTAAGTATGCACTTGTGAACGAGTCGCCAAAATAAATTAGTGAAATTCATAATCACTTTCAGAAGATCCACTCACCACATTTTTGTGATATGAACACTCAGAAGCCAAGCTCAAGTACAAAATGAAAGTTGTATATTACTAGCACTATGGTTTAGAAGAGAACACCATATAAATAAATAAATTATTGTTTTCTTCTAACTAACCTCTTTCCTCACTTAAAATGTTTAGGAACTACAATATATCTATGATATTGATTCTAGTAGATTATCAAATATATGATATCACATAGTATTTGTTCAAAAGCATCTGATTATTTTACATAGCATGTAATATCCAAGAGTTTCACCTACTGTATATATATATATATATATATATATATATATATATATATATATATATATATATCATATTCTCTTAATACTTTCATACACTGTTCATCAGTTTGTTTGCAGTGTTTGCCTATCACTGACAATGTTTCATGGGACATGACACTACAGATCTCTTTTCAAGTAAATAATTATAATTACTTTAGAAATATGTACAATCTATGGTTGCTAGATTATATATAATTATCTGACCTTTCACATAGATATCCTGAATACACAATGAAGAAAAGCTGATTTGAAAAGCAATGTTAGAAAAACTGCATGGCCACATGAAAAATAATGAAAGTAGATCTTTAATATATGTCACAGACAGAATTGAGCTAAAAATCAATGAAGACTTAATAATAAGGTCTGAAGTCACAAAATATCTAGAAGAAATAATGATTTCTTCCTGTTGGTATAAATATTTACTGGAGCCATGCGGTGGTGGCACATGCCTTTAACCTCAGCACTCTGGAGGCAGAGGCAGACAGATCTCTGTAAGTTCAATGTCAGCCTGGGCTACAGAGTGAGTTCAAGGACAGGCTCCAAAGCTACACAGAGAAACCCTGTCTCAAAAAAGCAAAATGATCCCAAAAGCAAATGCAACAATTTAAAAAACATATGAATAATTTTGTTAAACTAGAATTAATCTGTATAACACTATAAACAATCAACAAAGGAAAATATAATCTATGAAATAAGGAAAAGTATATGCCAAGTATATGTCTCATTAAAGACTAATATCTAAAATTACCTAATTAAAATTAGGTAAGTGGGGACTGAAGAGAGATTGCTCAGTAGTTAAGAGCATTTGCTGCTCTTCCAGAGGACCTGATTTCAAGTCCCAGCTCCTAAATGATGACTTAAAACCATCTGGAATTACAGCTGCAAGGGATCCATTACCCTCTTCTGGTATGTTCTGGTACACAGATACACATGCATTCAAAACACCCATAAACAGAAAATAGAGTGGGGAAGTGATCGCAACAGAGAACTCTACAAAGACAGCATTCAAAGACTGACAACCATATGAAAATTTGCTAAATATCACTGATCTTTGAGCAAGTACACATGAGAAAGATAATAAAATATCACTTTACATGGGTCAAGAATGGCTATTATTAATAAACAGATCACAACTATGAATGATTGTATAGAAAAGAAGGGAGTATATGCATACTGTTGATAGAATGTTAAGTTGGTATAACCACTATGGAAAACAATATGGAGTATTTTATAAATATTTTACTTTCCTTTATAGGTTTTGATAATTTATTAGGAATCATTTGATACTTTTGTTCTATGCTTACAAATATGTTAAGCATAACAAATGCATCATTTACTTTTGTGCTAATTTTGATTCTGTATTGAAAAAAATCCTTTTGTACTCTATTGCTAGAGTCACAGGAATATTACGGTTTTTCAATTTGATTTGTGTATCAGGGACAGTTTATACAAGTCCTCATGAAATATAGGTAATAGGCTGTTAAAATATTTCAATTGACCCTTTTCTGGGACACTTTTTTCACATGCATAAACTGATTATGTCTAGGCTATAGAGCAGGCAATTACAAAATCAAATGACCTATTCTTGAATCCTAAAGATTTTGAAATGGTATCTTTGGTAAAATTACAAATCCTCTTTGTGCTTTTATGTTTTAAAACATAATAATAATTAATACATATCTCAGACAATTAAAGTCAGTATTTGTGGTATTGTATTTCCCCAAATATTTTGCATGCTAATAAACTTACCTGGGGTCAGAGACAGAGCAGCCACAATATTAAACATAGAGGATAGGCAGTGGTAGCACACGCCTTTAATCCTAGCATTCCAGAGGCAGAAATCTATGTGTCCAAGGATATAGACAAATATGGTGACTCATCACGCCTTTAATCCTAGAAAGCAAGCCTTTAATCCCAGGGAGTGGTGGTAGAAAGCAGAAAGGTATATAAGGCATGAGGACCAGAAACTAGAAGCATTTGTCTGATTAAGCAATTGGCTGGTTAGGCATTTGATGGGTTAAGCTTCAGGCTTTGGAGCAGCAGTTCAGCTGAGAGCCTTTGGGATGAGGACACAGAAGCTTCCAATCTGAGGAAACAAGACTAGCTGAGAAGTTGGCCAGGTGAGGTTAGCTGTGGCTTGTTCTGTCTCTCTGATTTAACAGCATTGACCCCAGTAACTGGCCTCGAGTTTGATTTTATTAATAAGAACTTTTAAGATTCATGCTACAAGTATTATGGTAGCTAAATATGATAATTATTTAGAATATGACTCATATACAGGCAGCTCTCTTATACTAATACAATCATCATAAAATATTATATATCTATTAAAATACTTGTAAATAATACTTAGCAAGTTAATTAATCATACACAATGCTGTTAAAATCCAGTGAAGAGAGTTGCATACAAATTTTGTGGCATAGACACAGAAATGACCACAAAGCATAAAAACATGAAACAAGGACAAACAAATATTAACAAACACTATTAATATTTCTGAGTAAAAATATGTACTAAAGCTTTTATTTTCTTTCTGCTCAAAATTGCAATTTATGAGCTTTACAAGATTAATGCCTCTTACTTTTAACATGGATTTGTAGTCAAAATATAATTATATTATTATTATGAAGGACTTTGGCAAAACAAACGGATGTACACTGCATCTTAAAATCAGAATTAATGTCAGTATGAGTGAAAACCCTAATTTAAAAGATAAATAGGAGTTTTTCAAAACTAAAAATTGAATCATCAACCACTATATTGTGTAGAAATTGTACTTTCCATTAAATATCCAAAGGACCTGAAATTTATATATTTCGCATATATATCAGCATTCCCATGTTACTTGCAATGTTATAAGTAACAGCAAAGACATTCAAACAATCTGTTTCCATCAAGGAATTAATATAGAAAATTTCCTATATATGTGTACATTATGAAATTTAAACAATTGTCAAGAATGAATCTGAAAGCAGATTTCCCCACAGAACTGTGTACATGGCACAAGAAATGAATGCAGATTTTCCCCAATATGCAGTTTCAATTAGATGAATAAAATTGAATCTACATATTGATCTATTACATAACTACTTGTAATTAGCATAATATTTAAAAGTTGTACTGCAGACCTATAGTAAGTCAAACAACCTGGCACTAAAGAAAAATTGATAAACAAGTGAATAGACAAGAATTCATATCCCAGCTTTGAAGTGACACAACTAACTAAAGCTGAGTTTTGTCAAAGATGCCCAAACATATGTTGAAGAGAAACACGCCTTTTTCAAAATGATGCAGAGAAAGCTTGGTATCCACATGTGAAAGAAGGAGACTAGACCCCCATTTGTTTGTATAAATTCAACCACAAAATAGATCAAAGATGTTAATTTAAGATGTGAAGTCTAAAACTGTCTGTGGAAAGCATAGTTAAAATATTTTGAGTTATTGGCATAGACAAAGACTTTCTGAAAAAGACATCAATATCTTCCTCAATAAAATCAAGAATTCACAAATGGGATCACATGAAATTAAAAAGCTGCTGCATAGCGAAGGAAGCAAGTGAAGAGACACTCCAAACAATGGAAGAAAAAATATTTAGTAGCTAAACATCTGACAGAGGGCTCTTGTCTAGACTACATAAAGAAGTCAAAAATGGCTATTGTGACTAGTGACATAATAAACACAAATGTGCAAGTATCTCTGTGGTATAAATGAATGTACCCAAATACTAAACAGTCCAATTAATAAATAGGCTAATGAAATGAACAATTTTGAGAGGGTGAAATGCAAATAGATGATAAACATTTTTAAAGGGTTGCATATCATTACTGATAAGAAAAATGGCAAATTACAGCTTCCAATAAGATTCCTTCTCATGATAGTCAAAATGTTAATCATTAATAATACAAACAACAAATGCTGCAGTGATGTTGGGAAAATGGAATTTTTATACCCTGCTAATGAGTATAAAAACATGACTTTTTGTCTGCTTTTGCCCACTCTCACTGGAAAGTTTATCTGTTGTGCTGCTGAGGCACATTAGAACCTACATCTTCAGGACTCCAATGTAGACTGAATATCTGTTAAGATATCTAGCGTTGTAGACTTAACAATTACTGAATTTTTGCTTTTAAGTCATGAGGCAGCCATTGAACAACTAACCCAGATCACAGCCTGCATGCTACTATTATATATATAATCATTCTAATATGTATACCAATGAAAATGAAAAAAGGATAAGCAAATAAGGTGAAACATATGTAAAATTGTTGGATATAATTATTTCACTTTGTATACATAAGTAAATATCATCCCAGAACCATGTTTAATAATGATTTGCTTATAATACATTAGTTTTAAAAGACATAAAAGGAGCCCTGATGATTATGTATTTTTATTCTGTACATTTATGGGTTAATTATGGAAATCTTCATTTTGAACAGCACCAAAACTATTCTTCTTCCTTAGGAACACTTATAGAAATTGACCATAAGCCAAGTAACAGAAATGATCTTACTGATAGCATTATTCCCATTTTCTTTCACTTCAGAACTGTATTCTTTACAACCAGGAAAAATAAACATTAATGGCATGAAGTGGATTTTATAGCATAAAGTAATGGTAACTAATATGTATATTAATGACATATATATACAATATATCATATGTTATTACAAGAGATATTTAACTAATATTAAGTTTAATCCAATAATTTATTAGTTTGTTTTTTTTTATCAATTCTGGTTGGTGTTAGCTACGTTTAGGTTCATTCATCAGTAGAAGAAAATCAACAAATGAACCAGTGATGAAATTTTTTTAAATAGAGAAACAACAGATGAAAATTAAAATTGGAAATATATTTAAGTGCTTTGAGATATGATCTTTATTTCTCTCATAATTCTATCATGTCAATATTCTGTTAAAAACCTCTCCAGCAGCTCTCCTGGTTGAAGTTTTTATCATAATATTTAAATTCACCATTCACCTTCTGAACTTACTCTATATGTTTCCGTCATTCCTACTCAGTCTTATCTTTCAGTGTTCCTGAAGGAATCTTGTCTTTATGGTGATATTTTATTTGTACTAAAATGTTATTTGTATGTTAATAAGTAAAGTTGCCTGGGGGTCAGAGCTATTAGCAAGCCATAGGAAAGCTGGGCGGTGGTGGTGCATGCCTTTAATCCCAACACTTGGCAGGCAGAGCTAGGTAGATCTCTGTATGTTCAAGGATACAGACAGCATTGGATACACACGCCTTTAATCTCAATACCAACCATAGAAGACCTGGAGGTCTGTACAGACAGGCAGTGACTAGGAGGTCATGTGGTTGGATTTACAACCAATGAGAAGGCAGAACAGAAACTCTAGAAAAAAAAAGATAGACACAGGAAGTAGGTCTCTTTCGGAGAGGTAGGACCACTGAGAGAGGAAGGGTAAGGTTTTTAGCTCTTAGCTCTGACCTCTTGGCTTTCCTCTTTGCATTGGTTCTGTGTTTCTTATTTAATAAGACAGTTGGTTACATCTACATGTCTTGGTAAAGTTCTTAGAAGAATTTGTTCTGAATGTTCCCCCAGTGGCTCTCTATGCACATTTTTAGCCCATCTACTCCTTAAATGCCAACTTATAACATCCACATATTATATAATTGTCTTCTTCCTTTTGAGAGCTATAATGGCATTCCAAAAATGCACAGTTCAGATGTGTTCAACATATTCAAGAAAACTCTGTTGAATGGAATGAGTTCACCAGTTTGTAAATTTTGCAAGCATACCTCACCACTTCGGCTGTATCTTTGTAGAAAGAGATATACATACTGTGTATTTTATATGTATTTCAGAGAGATCATTCTCAACATTGTTTATATTATATTATTATAGTAGGTAAATAAAATAGTTGTAAAAGTAATTGAAGACTGGTTCAAGTACATAATAAACAAAGCAATATTTCCCTGATCATTTCTATAATGTGTAAGTATATTAATATTACCTGATTTTGTATCTTTTTCTTAAATAGCTTCTATATAGGGAAAATAAATTCTAGGTATTTGATATTTTATAATATATACAGACATACTTTCTATTTTTCTTTATTTATTGATATTTTCAAATTTTAAATATTATCATAATAAAAATATGACACATTTTAATCATAAGTGACCATAATCTCTCCTAAGATGAATGAAATAATATATATTCAGGTACTTTGAAAATTATAAAATACTATAAAATATAAGTGAACATCATTGTCATATTTTTCCACTAGTATAGTCATGACCAGTGGTAAAGGATTAGAAAGCATTCATGGTATGACTTTGTACATCATATAAGTACTACCTTTTCTATAAGGCTGGAATGGCATATGAGAACATGTAGTCTTTTTATTTATATTTTCTCTTTCTCTGAAGAAATTGAAAGATTTACTCTATGATGAATGATTTCATTAGTTTCATTATGATTTACCTAAGATGAAAAATGGAAGATATGATTCCAGTATGTATTTTTAAGTTGATAAATAATATTCAAACAATCCAGTTGTTATACATGTCTTACAAAGCACAATTAAATTAAGCACATATCATTTCAAAATAAAGATAATTAAGCTGTGTTTTTCAACCTGGGATACATTCTCTACATTTTATATTTTAATGATTCTTCTACTAGCTGCATGTTGTTTTAATATAAATAATTGTTTTCATTTACACTGTCTATGAAGACAAAAAAATTGATTTACCTGCTATTTAATAAAGTGTGTGTGCTAGCTATCTGTAGAATCATTGGACCTTGTAGAGGCTTCATCAGTCCTAAGTGGTTATGGAATATTACTTTAACTATGTAAAAATATATTGTATTGGTTTATGCTGCATTTGTTTAACTATGTAAAGGTATGTTACATTTGTTTATACTGCTTTTGTTTAACTATGTAAATATATGTTACATTTGTTTATGCTGCATTTATTTAGCTATATAAAGATGTGTTGCATTTGTTTCACTTTACCTATCTAAGGCACCTGATTGGTCTAATAAAAAGTTGAATAGACAATAGCTAGGCAGTAGAGGAATAGGGAGGGCTGGCAGGCAAAGAGAATAAGTAGTAGGAGGAATCTAGCATCAAGAGAGAAGGAGAGAGGAAGAAAGGGAGATGTCAGGGATCAGCCAGCCAGGCAGCTGCCAGTTATCCACACATGGAGGAAGCAGGACATATAGAATGAAAGAAAGGTAAAAAGCCCCAAGGCAAAATGTAGATGAAGAGGAACAGGTTAAATTAAACTATAATAGCTAGGCTGAGCATTCATAATTAATAATTTCTCTGTGTCATTATTTGGAAGCTGGCTGTGGGGAAAGAGAAAGCCTGCTACACTAAGTATTTTCCCCCAATCAAAATATGCATCTATCTTTTGCTTTATTATATGAACTAACAATTCCACTAGCAATGTCAAAAACAAAGAGGTCATAAATTTGAAAGTGAGCATGGATGGTTTGGAAGGAGAATTGCAAATAGAGAAATGTTACTATTTCATTATAATTTCAAAAATAAGATAAAATAATTGTAGCAAGGCAAGCAAGCAGTGGTAATATTATAATATGTTTCAACACAATTTACTAGTAGTTCTTGTACAACCAACTCAAATCCTTAAGCAATGTGCCATATCTCAAAATCTCATAACTAGGTATTGTCAAGTCCTAGAGAAAATAAATTAAATATTCTTATTTATAAGCTTCTGACTATAAAGTCTATGTTTCTGTTATAATTAATCATGAATTTAGCAGGTAAATGTGTGGAGCTGTAAAATATACTGAGGTAACTAAGACCCAGAAAGACATACATACATGTTCTTACTTATTTGTGAATTCTACCTCCAAATATTTAGATAATGATATAATGCAGAGTAATCTCAGAAGCCAAAACAATAGAAAGGGACCATAGGGGCAGGAAGCAGGAAATGGTGATCAAGAGAGGGGGGCAGTACAGTATAGACACTATGAAGAGGGAAGGGAGAAGAAACTGACTGAGGAGGAGAATTAACCAGGAAAGGGAAAGGGAGGGTAATACAGAATAAGAGGGAGGAAGAAAAGATAATAACACCAGGGAAATATTATTTTATGAGCTTACTTAAAAATACATTCTTAATCTCTCCCTCCCTCTGTATCCCCCTTTCTGCCTGTCTGAAACTCTATCTCCCTTTCATCTCTCTCTCTCTCTCTCTCTCTCTCTCTCTCTCTCTCTCTCTCTCTCTCTCTCTCTCTCTCTCTCTCTCTCTCGTGTGTATTGGTCAAGGAAATCCAAGAAACTCTGAAAACAATGTAGAAAATTGTCATTGTCCTTGGTTGTTTCCCAGAACTCAAAGACCAAAGACACCACATTAGTTCTAACACAGGACTTGGAAGAATCAAGTTGGAACTGACCTGGAAGCCTCCTCTATGAGAACTAATTCTCATAATATCTGAAGGTGCTATTCAAACTGCAAAGGAAGAAAAGCAAACAATAATCCTACCAATCTCTAAAGTGTATGAACCAAAGTCTATGAACCACAATGGTCATCCCTGCAAGATCTTCTCAGTGGTACACTAGTGGCACTGATATTTTTGAGGTAAACAACAGCCATTTAATTCGAGGCCCACTCAATAGGAAGGAATTCATACCTGGTATTATAAATCTAGCCAAAAACTCTCAGTGAAGACATCATAGACTCTAGAGGAAATCTGCTGTTTTCAAATCAGTGTAACTTTCTAACTATACTCCAAATACTTATTCTTTCTTTCTTTATTTATTTATTTACTTATTTTATTAAATTTTACTCATTTTACATACCAATAACAGATCTCCCTCTATTCCCTCCTCCCTCTCCCCAGCCTTTCCCCCTCAACTCATCGTCTATTCCCTCCTCCTACAGAGTAAGACCTCCCATGGGGAGTCAGCAGAGCCTGGTACATTAAATTGAGACCAAGTCCCTTCTCCTGCATCAAGGCTGTGCAAGGTGTCCCTCCATAGGAGTGGGTTCCAAAAAGCCAGCTCATGAACCAGAGATGGATCCTGGTCCTACTGTCAGGGGACCTCTTAAGCAGATCAAGCTACACAACTGTCTCACTTATGCAGAAGGCTTGGTCCAATCCCATGGAGGCTCCACAGCTGTTGGTCTAAAGTTCATGAGTTCCCACTAGTTTGGTTTGGTTGTCTCTGTAGGTTTCTCCATCAAGATCTTGCTCTCTCTTCAACTGGGCTCCTGGAGCTCGACCTGGTGCTTGGCTGTGGATCTCTGCTCTACTTTCATCTGTTACTGGATGAAGGCTCTATAATGGCAGTTAGAGTATTCACCAATCTGATTAATGGAGTAAGCCAGTTCAGGCACCCTCTCCACTATTGCTAGTACCTAGTCTGGGGTCATCCTTTTGGATTCCTGGGAACTTCCCTAGCACCCAGTTTCTCCCTATCCCCATGATGTCTCCCACTATCATGGTATCTCTTTCATTGCTCTCCCACTCTATCCCTGTTTCGATGATAACAGTTTATGTTGGAGAGGATATGGAGCAAGGTGGAAGTATAAAATTGCACAGCCATTTTGGAAATCAGTATGGTGGTTTTGCATAAAGTTGGGAATCAATCTACCTCAAGACACAGCTATACCACTCTTGGGCATATACCCAAGGAATGTTCAATCATACTACAAGAACACACGCTCATCTATGTTCATTGCAGCATTATTTGTAATAGTCAGAACCTGGAGACAACCTAGATGGCCTTCAACTGAATAATGGATAAAGAAAATGTGGTACATATACACAATGGAGTACTACTCAAAAGAGAAAAACAATGACATGAAATTTGCTGGCAAATGGATAGAACTAGAAAATATCACCCTGAATGAGGTAACACAGACTCAGAAGGAAAAACATGGTATGTACTCACACATAAGTGGATACTAGGTATAAAGCAAAGGATAACCAGACTGCAACCCAGAGCTTCAGGGAGGCTAGCTAGTAAGGAGGACCATAGGAAGGACACATGGATTTCCCAGTGAAGTAGAAATAGATGGGATCTACATGAGCAAACTAGGGGTGGGGTGGGGTAATGGGAGGCAAGAGAACGGGGAATGAGAGCTTATACAGTCAAAGCCACCATCACTTAAGTAAAGAGGCTGCCTACAGAATGCAAAATATTTTTTATCAGCTATACATCTGATGGAGAGTTGGTTTCTAGAACATAAAAAGTAAAAATGAAATACAAAACAAAGGGAAACATTAAAAAATGTTCCAACATTAGTCACTAGGGAAATATCAATTAAAAGTACTTTGAGATTATATCTTTCCCCACTCAGAGTAACTAAGATCAAAGAACAAAGATTGGCATATGTTGGGGGAGATGTAGAGAAAGGAGAACACTAATTCACTCTTGATGGGAGTGAAAACTGGTGCAGTCACTATAAACACCAGTGCAGAGGTTCCTTAAAAAGCTAGAACTACCATGTGATCCAGCTATACCACTCTCAATGTTTAATTTTTGTTGTCAACATGACTATATTTGAAATAAAAAAAACCCAAGCAGCTAGGCATTTCTGTGAGGGATTTTCTTCTTTTTTCCAATATGATGTTTTTCTTGATTGTTTGAGATTTTTATACAATGCACCCTGATCACACTCGATTCCCATTCCTGCAAGGTCCACCCTTCCATCCTTGTGCCCTCTCCCTGAAAAAAAAAGAAAGAAAATAAAAGAAAAACACTCAAAGTCCAATTTGTGTTTCCCATATACTCATTGGAGCATGGTCAAACACCCAGTGGCCAGCCCCTTAAAGATAACTGGGTCCTTTTCCATCCACCATCCTCCCTCCCTCCAGAAGCCATCAACTGTGAAGAGCTACACTTCAGGATCCCTATCACAATTTTAAGGACTCTCTTCAAGGGCTTCCTGTCTAGACTGTTTATTTTGGGGGATGGGGGTGTCACAGAAACCTTCAATGTATCTCATTATCAATTATGAGTCTACTGTCATTGATACCACTTCAAAAGTAGCTTCTTTGCCTATAACAGCCAGCTGCAACTTGGATCATGGACTTCTACATGGTCTGTGCCCTCAACGGTGGCAGTATTGACCAGAACATGTACATTGACATGGCCCTAGAGCAGTTTACAGCCATCAGCATGACCTCAGTAGCAGCAATGACCATGGGCAACAACATGGCCCTTGGTGGCAGCACAGATCATAGACAGAGGGATTTTCTTGATTGGGTCACTTGAGGTGGGCAGACCCACCATAAATATGGGCCAAACCTTCTAGTGGCAGCCCACATGAAAGGACACTCTCTTTGGCTAGTTCATCTATCCTGATGTTGAGGTGCTGCTTCGCTGGCATGAGAACTTATGTCTTCAGGATTCCAATGTTCACTGCAGGCCAGCTCTCTAGAACTTCCCTGGGCATTGTGTGTGTGTGTGTGTGTGTGTGTGTGTGTGTGTGTGTGTGTGTGTGTGTGCACTCATTCTATCATTTCTATTTTTCTAGAGAACCCTGACTAACACACCATTCTTAGGCATATAATCAAAGGATGGTATATCCTACTACAGTGATATTTGCTCATCCATGTTCATTGCTGTTCTCTAATTATAATAGGCAGGAAACAAAAATAGCCTATATACCCACCAATTGAAGAATAGATAAAGAAAATGTGGTATATTTGCATAATGGAATAAAAATGCTGTGTTTCAAAGTAGCATGCTAGTGTGAAATATAGAAAATCTTTCTCACACACAGTTTATGTATAATTATGTTTTGTAAAATAAATTTGATGATTTATGTAAAATCAAGTTTAAATGTTCATAACCTTGACTCCAATTTTTTCTTATCCTGAGGAAATATTTAAAGACATGGACCAGTAATATTCATTACAGCATAATTTAGTAATATAGTAAATTAAATTTTTTTTCTAAACACTTATCAATATAGAAGTGATTGATCAAAATGAAAGTATATTCATTTATGATAATATAAATTTATTATTAATATAAGCCTATACTTATTATACATTATATTAAAAACAAGCAGTAATAATATATTATGAAATTTTATGATATATATATATGTATATATATATAAAATAGCTGTAGCTTGGGCAATTATAACAGCCTATACACAAAAACACTATTAGTGTTTTAATTTTTGGTTTTTTTCTTTTGTTTTTTTGTTTTTTTGAGATAGGGTTTCTCTGTAATAGTTCTGGCTGTCCTGGAACTAGTTCTGTATATCAGGCTGGTCTCAAACTCACAGAGATCCTTCTGCCTCTACCTCCTAAGTGCTGGGATCAAAGTTGTGTATCACCACCACCCAGCTAGTGGCTTTATCTTTGAATATAATTTTCTTTTACAGATTAATTAATGTATATTATACAAGTCATAAGAAATTAAGGTCTTTTTAATTTAGAAAACAAACTGATAATAGATTTATTATTGTATTTATAATTTTTATTTACAATATATTTATATTGAAATAAATAATAAAATGAATAAAGTATTTTAGTACATTGGAGAATTATTCCTTTTACTAATAAAGTATGTGTTTGCATTTGTGAACTGAATAACAATGATATTCTTCTTCTTTTTTTTTTTTTTTTTTATGAATGCCCGGCCTTAGCTTGGCTTAGTTTCTAGCCAGCTTTCCTTAACTTCTCCCATCTACCTTTTCCCTCTGGGCTTTTCCCATTCTCTTACTTCTGTAAATCTTACTCTTACTTCGTGGCTTGAAGTATAGCTGGGAAACTGGCCCCTTGAGTCCTCTTTAGGTGACTGTCCAGGCACCCAAATGTCTCTGTTGTTGAATAACATTACATCCTTCTGGGTCTTTGATAGAGTTGATAACTAAACAGTTATAGCTGTAGTTTTCCTTAGTTATGATAGAAAATAAGTTAGGTGTAAAACTTTGGATTCACTAAGATAGGATAGAAAATACATTATTTTCTTTGAATATGCTAACTACAAATGGACTGAGCATTGTAAATTAATTCTTACTTGATAACTGTTTTGTTGTATGTAGCTATACTATGTTAAAGTCAAAACCTTTATTTTTATTTTGACAAATAGGGGGAAATGTAGCATATTATTTTAAGGTGTGTTACATTTGCTTATGTTGCATTTGTTTAACTCCGTGAAGCTGTGTTACTGTGCCTGTCTAAAACACCTGCTGGTCTAATAAACAACTGAATGGCCAATACCAAGGCAGGAGAAAGGATAGGCAGGGCTGGAAGGCAGAGAGAATACATAGAAGGAGAAATCTGTGAAAAAAGAAAGGACCTAGAAGGAGCCAGAGAAGGCAATGATATTCTTTATTTATTTACAAATAGACAAATAGCATGTTGCATTTGTTCAATTTAGCCAAGTTGAAAATCAGTAACAAACTGTTTCTACTACTTGCTTGGTCTTCATGAATTGAGACTATCTTTTGTGGTACACATTTATGTACTCAAGTTTATAGAATCCTTGTAAAATAAATGGGATATTTATATTTCTTCCACTTCTTTCTGCAGATTAATGCATAGGCTTTAGTACTTACTGTATAGAGATCGTCTTTATGAAGAGATATTCAGAGGTTAAAATATTCCATAACAAAAATGTGTTCTCAAAATTTTAAAGGAAAATAATTTCAGGAAAAAAAAAACACTAGAGTAACAGATAGAGGGTATAACAGAATCTTTTCATTCTCTCCTGAGCTTTCTCAAAGAATTTTCTTATGGAAACTCCATGCCATGAAATATACATAATTAGGAAGGATTTCACTGAAATGAGAGAGAAACACAATTGTTTTTTATAAAGAATATTTTCCATAGTAATTCCTTTATTGATATAAACCAATAGTTAAGTCATCTGCTAACTACTTTTTATATAAGTCTAGCTCATGAAGTAGTCATGCACTAACAGATGCTCCCTCTGCTGGATCACTTATCATACAGCAAGAATAAAGGTCAGATGTGGGTATGATTTTCCTAATTATGGCCAATGTTGGGTGAATTAAAAAAAAATATGAACGCTTTATTAGAATGAATATAAGTAAATGTTACAGTTTTATGACAGTCATTTTATGAGTTGGCCTTTCTTCTGTTAACTCAAGGATCATGCAGCGTAGATTTAGTAATCCTTACTGAGATCTGAATTGAAAATTAGTAATTATAGTCTTGTATTACACTTTCAAATACTTTTTTCTTCAAGTTTGATGGCTTATATTCATTTTTACTTCTAGTTAGAACTTGTGGAAAAGAGTTACTTTATAATTGCATGATGATTTTTATATTCTGTTTCTCTAGCCATGAGAGAACCACAGGTTATACTTGTCTTTGTAGAAGCACAAAGGGAAATAATAATTAATATCTGCTTGGTTACTAGCTTCATATCTATTTTTCTTAGATAAATTATAAAGTGGTGAATTTCACTTGTCAGATTTATCATCCTTTCTCTTTTCTTGGAAAAAAATGGTGAACAATCTAAAGGATTTGATGGCTATAATAAAAGGTAAAGGCTATTTTCTACTGATTAAATTTGTTACTTTAACAAAGAAAATGATCATGGAAGAAAAGATAAAGAGGTACACTTTGCCTGCTCACAAATTCTCAGATCTTTCATGAAATGCTTGACCAAGAGCTATTCCAGTGGATGCTGTTCTTTGATGCTGTTCTCTGTCCCCTGTGTGCAGTTGAAAAGACTGCTTTATTCTTGATTATTTTTCTTGATTATAATGCCTATGGAAACAAATGGTACTAATGAATAAATAAAAAGCATGTCCATGAATAAAATAAAAATTACTGCATTAAAAAGCAAAATGCATTCACACCTCTGAATTCTTTCGTTATGATGGGGTAAGTCAGTTAACAAATGAAATTTAATAGACATGCATGAAGGAAATTGTTAAAACTCATTTGAACTCTAGTGCTTATAAAGAAGACATTATGCATTCAATTTGCTCTAGAGTTCTCAAGTACCATCAGCAGAACGGTTATTTATTTAATTAATTCAGATAACAGTAATGTGTTCATAGATAGATACTAAAATACCAAAGTTAGTATATTCACTATGGAGGAACCATCAAAGACTTCAACTGAAATCAAACAGAATATATGTCTATTTTAAAGTAAATTAAAGTGTAAAAGTAGAATGAAAATCTGAGAAACAATTTGCCAAAATCCTACTTACAAGTTGAGGGGGGTGAAATTACTTAATTTGTATTCCCTGTTTAATACTAAATAACTAAATATGTACATAGAAAAGGTATTTAGAAGATAGAAAAGATAGGCATAAAGGCATTTGCCTACCATGCACAAGACTCCGGATTCAATCCCCAGTACCATCAAACAAAAAGAACAAACTGAAAATAATATTTATTAAGATGTATAGGCTACATTTGCCATTCATCTACACAGTAATTGAAATGTATTCTTTTTTACATGAATATTTGACTAAAAATATGATATTTTTGTTTCCAATACATGCTCAATCACAGTTTAGGTTTGACAACAGAAATGTCTCTCTGATAAGCTTGAGGCAAACAAGAGATAAAACAAGGAGGTTGTAAAGATTTCTGAATAGAGTTCTCTTCTGAGAGCAAGCAGAATTATGCACAATGGAAAAATATCAATAATTAAGGCACTGGTGGTATCTTTATAGGTTAACTGAGCCATCTCACAGGCATAAGAAGGAAAGATTTCCAAATGATTTATCAAGAGGTACTCAGTTGTAGAGCATAATAAAATATAATATGTTGAAAAATAGATAGTGAATAAGGACAATAAAGGAACTATGATAAATTCAAGAAATCAGTGTGTTCTGGGCTGGGAAGATAGATAAGAATATAAAGGTGATTGAATAACAAGTTTATCCAACTAAGTTTGAACTTTAGAACCCATATATAGGTGAAAGGAGAGTCTATGCACAGTTATCATTTGACCTTCACATGCATGTCATGGCATGAATGATCCCTCTCACATATACGATGTTCACATGTACACACAAACATGACAATAATATCCTTTTTTTCACTGAGAACTTAGTATGGGGGCTGGACAAAGAGCTCAATGATTAAGAAAACATATTCTTAAATCCAAGAGGTAGTGAAGTGAGAAGGGAAGTTTGGATCGGGGGAGATCACAGGGTGAAAATGAAGTAAATTTAATATATTCTTATATGAAATTCTCTGACACACACACACACACACACACACACACACAAAAGATTACAGAAAAAGGGGCTTGCTATTCTTGTAGAGGATGTGAGTTTGATTTTGAGCACCTACATACCTACATGAGGCAACTCACAACTACATATAACTCTTTTTGGGGGAGGAAATGAGGGATGGGTTGGGGAGGAAGGCTTGGATGGAACAGGAGGAGGGAAGAAAGAAGGATCTGTGGTTGATAGGTAAAATGAATAAAAAAATTCTTAATAAACCAAAAAAGAGATCTGACAACCACTTTGGCCTCCTCAATCACCCCACACACATTTGTACAGGTATAAGCATGCAAATATGCATATACATAAATAAAAATAATTCCTTTAAAAAAATAAGTTAGTGTGTTCCTTTTTTTGTCTTTTTTTATTTTACAATACCATTCAGTTCTACATAACGGCCACAGATTGCCTTGTTCTCCCACTTCCTGCCCCCCTCCCCTTCCCCCCAGCCCATGCACCATTCCCACCTCCAGGGCAAAGCCTCCCCAGAGGACTGAGATCGACCTGATAGACTCAGTCCAGGCAGGTCCAGTCCCCTCCTCCCAGATTGAGCCAAGCGTCCCTGCATAAGTCCCAGGTTTCAAACAGCTAACTCATGCAATGAGCCCAGGACCTGGTGCCACGGCCTAGATGTCTTCCAAACAGATCAAGCCAATCAACTGTCTCACCTATTCAGAGGGCCTGATCCAGTTTGGGGGCCCATCAGATATTGGTTCATAGTTCATGTGTTTCCATTCGTTTGGCTATTTGTCCCTGTGCTTTATCCAACCTTGGTTTCAACAATTCTCGCTCATATAAACCCTCCTCTTTCTTGCTAATTAGACTCCTGACGCTCCACCCGGGGCCTAGCCGTGGATGTCTGTATCCAGATTCCTCAGTCCTTGGATGGGGTTTCTGGCACAACAATTAGGGTGTTTGGCCATCCCATCACCAGAGTAGGTCAGTCGTAGCTGTCTCTCGACCATTGCCAGCAGTCTTTTGTGGGGGTATCTTTGTGGATTTCTGTGGGCCTCTTTAGCACTTTGTTTCTTCCTTTTCTCATGTGGTCTTCATTTACCATGGTCTCCTATTCCTTGTTCTCCCTCTCTGTTCTTGATCCAGCTGGGATCTCCTGCTCTCTTTCCCTCGACCCTCGCCCTTCATTGCTCCCACTCATGTCCAGGTTGTTCATGTAGATCTCAGCCATTTCTCTGTCATTGGGCGATCCTAGTGTCTTTCTTGGGGTCCAGTTTTCCAGGTAGCCTCACTGGTGATGTGAGTAGCAGTCCAGTCATCCTTTGGTATTGGCATAAAAACCGACATGTGGACCAATGGAATCAAATTGAAGACCCTGACATTAACCCGCACACCTGTGAACATATAATTTTTGACAAAGAAGCCAAAAGTGTACAATGGAAAAAAGAAAGCATCTTCAACAAATGGTGCTGGCATAACTGGAAATCAACGTGTAGAAGGCTGCAAATAGATCCATATCTGTCACTGTGCACAAAACTTAAGTCCAAGTGGATCAAGGACCTCAACATAAATCCAGCTACTCTGAACCTGCTAGAAGAGAAAGTAGGAAGTAGTCTTGAATGCATTGGCATAGGAGATCACTTCCTAAATATAACACCAGTAGCACAGGCACTGAGAGAAACAATCAATCAATGGGACCTCTTGAAACTGAGAAGCTTTTTTAGAGCAAAGGATACGGTCAACAAGGCAAAGCGACAGCCTACAGAATGGGAAAAGGTCTTCACCAACCCCACATCTGACAGAGGACTGATATCCAGAATATATAAGGAACTCAAGAAATTAGACATCAAAATGACCAACAGTCCAATTGAGAAATGGGCTATAGAACTAAAAAGTGTGTTCTTAATTAAGGCTCACTATCTTAGGGTTTCTAATACCACTACAAAATACCATGACCAAACAGCAAGTTTGGGGAGTAAAGGTTTATTTGCCTTATACATCCATATCACTCTTCATCACTGAAGGAAGTCAAAGACAGTGACTGAAACAGGGCAGGATCCCAGAGACAGCAGCTGATGACACAGAGGTCATGGATGGGTGCTACTCACTGGCTTGTTCCTCATGGCTTGCTCAGCGTGCTTTCTTATAAAACCTGGAACCACTAGCCCAGGGATGGCACCATCCACAAGAGGCTGGATCCTCCCCTATTGATAACTAAATGAGAAAATGCCTTATAAATGGATCTGAAAGAAACATTTCCTCAACTGAGGCTCCTTCCTCTGATAATTCTAGCTTGTGTCACACAAACCAAGTTGTACACACAAACCAACCAGTACACTCACAATTAATATTTTTCAAATACTTCACATTATATTTTTTTATTAACAGTCTCTCTTCAAACAAATTTTAGGCCTGGTGCTATGGTGAATACTAGTAACTCCCATCCTCTGGAGGCTGAGACAAGAGGATTGAACAACTGAAGCCAGCTGTCACATAGTGAGAATCTGTCTCAACCGTTAAATTAATGAAAATAAAACATTAAAAATGAAACAGGTGTCTATAAAATATTTTGGAAGATTATCATATTGTATGTTTAATACTGCATATTAGTATTAATCTTTGACTATTTTAATTATACTTTAGTAGAAGATCTTTATCAGTCTATAAATGAAAGGCCTAATTCCTAGCCTTTGTTTATCTCATAATCATTGCAAAGGTATTGGTAAAGATGTTCCAGTAGATACTTACATTCAAGAACTTACAGGTCAACGGGCAGACAAGAATCTGCCTCTGTGTGACTTGGTGAAGAAGAAGAGTTAGGATCTCAAAAAAGAATATACTTAAATCCCCTTTATTACCTTTTTCAACAATTACCTTCTCACTTCAGTGATTAATTATAAAAATCATTCATTCTTATGAAAATACTACTGTTTGTTTTTTTCCAATCAGGTCTGCAATGCCACTATCTCTGTAAGTTACTAAAGAGACAGGAAGAATTCAGATGTTTTCTCTTGCAATTTAACATCAAGACTGCTCACTGCAGTCATGTTTCTCCTAAAAAGTAACAGGAAATAAAAATGTAAATGAAGTTAATACATAAAATAAACAATAAAAATGGAAACAGGGGAAACAAGAAACTGAAGTACATGCCTATTCTAACACACATGCAAAACAGCAACAACAAAAAAAACCCATAAATTTAATCAAGCCAGTATCATACCTCAACAATCTCAAAACTCTTCATTACTGGAAAACAAGTGATATTGAGAAACCTGAAATGGCAGAAAATATTTCAGAATTCAACATCTAAAAGTATCAATGACCATATAGAAGAACCCAATAAGCAAATGAAATAAATGAGAAAAGTCACTTCAGGACTATGGTTTTAAAAAAGGATAGAATATTAGATGAAATTGTTAACAATTGGAAACAATTTCAGAACCATGGAGGAAAAAAATCAACAAGAATTTTGAAATTTGAAAAATAATCAAGCAAAAATTCTGTAGGTAAAGGAATTAACCAATGAAGTAGAAGACATCAATAATGAAAAGAATCATCACTAGACAAAACAAAGTAAAAGAAAGAGTATCTGGCCTAAAGAACAACACTTAAGCAATAATCAGTGAAGACATATATAAACAAAACAAATGATGATGACTGAAATTTCCAAAGACTCTAATATACTTTCAAGAGTGCTGTGGGATGTTCTGTATGTCCTGTGGGAGCCCGTTCTCGGGTTCCTTGTGGCTTTACCCAGCAGGTCCGCATAGAGGATGATTAGGACCACGGGCCTGAGTGCAGATGTCTGAGATGGTCTGCACTTGGCTGTGCTGTGGGATGGTCTGTATATAAAATTGCTCTGATTGGTCAATAAATAAAACACTGACTGGCCAGTGGCTAGGCAGAAAGTATAGGCGGGACTAACAGAGAAGAGAAATAAAAGAACAGGAAGGCAGAAGGAGGCTGCCTGGAGTCACACTCATGACAGCAGCGCAGAAAATAATACATTCCACAAAAGGAATAGATTAGCAGAGGACAATTGAGAATGGTTCTATCCTGCCCAACACTTTAAACCAGCCAGCAGCTAATAACTGAGGAAGAGAAAAATCACTAAAACTAATCCAACCAATCATCACAGGAAGTATCAAAACAATACTATTCAGGAAAACTATCAAAAAGATAAACTTCGATGCAGATATCTATAAAATATTCTATCCAATTGATACAGAAATATGCATTCTTCCAGACTGCTCAATTAATCTCTAAACCAGTGATTCTTAAGCTATGTCTCAAGACTCATTTTGGAGTGAATGACTCTTTCATTGGGGTAGCATATCAGATATCCTGCATATCAAGTATTTGCATTACAATTCATAACAGTAGTAAAATTACAGTTTTGAAGTAGCAATGAAATAATTTTATGGTTGGATGTCACCACAACATGAAGAACTGTACTAAAGTGTCACAGCATTAGGAAGGTTGAGAACCCAGTGGTTCTAAATTAATCACATTATAGGCCACAAAGCAAATCTTAACAAATGCAAATGATTCATAACAATTCCTTGCATACTATCAGATCACCATGAAATAAAACAAGAAATAAATAGCAAGAGAAACCACAACTATATATTAGTATTAGTATTAAAGTATTAACTTGAGTTGAATAACACACTTCTTCATGTAAACATGAGTGCACGTGAATGTGAGCATGCATATGCCATCATGTACATGGTGGACATCAAAGGACAACCTCAGGTGTGAATCTTTGCCTTCCATCATGTTTGAGACAAGGTCTCTTTGTTGTTTATCCAATGTATATACTAATTTATCTGATCCACAAGCTTCCAGGGATTCTCCTGTCTTCACATTTCATAATCATGTAGGAGCACTGGGATTACAGAACCTTATGCTGTGTACCTGCCTTTTACTTGAATTCTGTGGATCCAAAGTAAGATCATCAAATCTATGAAACAAGTGCTTTTCCAACTGTGCTATCTCACTAGCCCCAGAACAATATACTTCTAAACAAACAGTGAACCATTGAAGAAGCTAGAGAAGAAATTAAATGATTTCAATAATCAATTGAAAACAATATAATAACTGAGCAATTTGTATCTATAATGAATGCTTATCTTAATAATCAGAATGATTCCAAATAAACCTAATAATGACTTCACTCTTTTACATAAATATGAACAAACCAAACCCAAACCCAGTAGATGACATGAACTAGTAGATATTGAATACAAATTGTTGAAATGGAGGCTAAAAGGACAAAAAAAATCTAATAAAAAAACTGTTTTATTTTGTCGCTTATTCTCAAAGGAAATTATAGTTTCAACAACTATCATATTAGTTAAAATATTCATGAAAATTCAATGGAACACCAAATCTTAAAATGCTAGAATAATACTTTGATTTGCTTCTCATAGACAAATATTAGAGTATATTAAGTAATAACAGGCTCACAGAGACTATAGCTCAGTTGATGAAAAGGATTCAAAAGTGTCAAATGGTAGCAAGATTGTACAGTCATTGTGCTTTGGAAAGTATCATTTGGTGATCAAAATTTATACTTCTTAATAATATCACTATTTTCTTTTAATGTATAAATCTTATTTTTTCTGAAAACAGAATTCTTCATTCAATTAAAAAAACAAACAAAAAGACAGCCCTCTATCCAAACTAACAAAGTGAAGACTTAAATTCATATAATTAGAATAGAACAAAGGTTATTGCTATAGATTCCAATTAAATTCGGAGAATCATTGGAGAATTTGGTGGGAATTATATTTCAACAACACTGGAAAATGTAAAAGAAATGAATAAATTCCAAAATACATGTTACATACTAAAACTTAATCAAAACAACACAAACAACTTATCTGTAACAAGTAATGAGACTGAAGAAAAAATAAAAAGTCTCTTAACAAGCCGTGGTGGCACGTGTCTTTAATTCCAGCACTCAAGAGATGGATGCACGTGGATCTCTGCTGAGGCCAGACTGATCTACACTGTGAGTTCCAGGACAGCCAGGCCTAAACAGAGAAACCCTTTCTTGAACAGTCAAACAAAAAGTCTCTTCACATTCCAAGTATGGTGGCACATGCTTTTTTTAAATATATATTTTAAAAGTTTTTTTTTTTTAATTTTACAAACCAACTGCAGTTCCTCCTCCCCTCCCCTCTCACTCATCCCTCACCTTCCACCCCCTTGCCCCCCATACACTCCTCTGAGAGGGTAAGATCTCCCATGGGGAGTCAAAAAAGTCTGGCATATCATATTGAGGCAGGACCAAGCAAGCCCCTCCTCCTTAAATGGAGGCTGAGCAAGGTACCCCTCCATAAGGAATGGGCTCCAAAAAGCCAGTTCATGGACTAGGGATAAATCCTGGTCCCGCTGCCAGTGACCCCACAAATTGCTCAAGCAACACAACTCTCACCCACAGAGGGCCTAGTTGGATCCCATGCAGGTTTGTCAGTCCAGTCAGTGAACTCCAACTAGCTTAGGTCAGCTGTCTCTGGGTTTCCCCATCATGATCCTGACCTGCCTTGTTCACATGATCCCTCCTCCCTCTCTTCAACTGAACTCCAGGAGCTGGGTCAAGTGCTTGGCTGTAGATCTCTGCATTTGCTTCCAACAGTCACTGGATGTAGGTTCTATGATGACAATTAGGGTAGTCATCAATGTGATTACAGGGTTCAGACACCCTCTCCACTATTCCTTGGAGTCTGAGCTGGGGTCATCCTTGTGGATTCCTGGGAATTTCCCTAGCACCAGGTTTCTCTCTAGTCCCAAAATGGTTCCCTCTATCAAGATATCTCCTTCCTTGCTCTCCCTCTCTGTCCCTCCAACTTGATCATCTTGTTCCCTCATGTTCTCTTTCCACCTCCCCTTACCTCACAACCCCCACACTCCCCATTTACTCAGGAGATCTTATCTATTTCCCTTTCCTAGGGGCATCTGTGCATGTCTCTCTAAGGGTCATCCTTGTTACCTAGCTTCTCTTGGCTTGTGGATTGTAGTCTATTTATCCTTTGCTTTATGTCTAATATTCACTTATAAGTGAGTACATACTGTGTTTGTCTTTCTGGGTCTCAGTTACCTTACTTAGGATGTATTTTTTTTCTAGTTTCATCCATACCACTCTAGGGCATATACCCAAAGGATGCACATTCACATCACAAGGACATTTGCTCAACTATGTTCATAGCAGCATTATTCACAATACCCAGAACCTGGAAAAATAACTTAGATATCCTTCAACCGAAGAATGGATAAAGAAAATGTGGTACATTTACACAATGGAGTGTTACTCAGCATTGAAAAACAATGCACATGCTTTTTAAATCCCAGCACTTGGAAGTGAGAAGCAGGCTGATCTCTTCAACGCATGCCTGATCTACATAGTAAGTTCCAGGCCAGCCTGGCTTACATGGTAAGAACTTGTCTCAAAAGAAAGGAAAGCCTCTGGGCGGTGGTGGCACACGCCTTTAATCCCAGCACTTGGGAGGCAGAGCCAGGCGGATCTCTGTGAGTTCAAGGCCAGCCTGGGTTACCAAGTGAGTTCCAGGAAAGGCGCAAAGCTACACAGAGAAACTCTGTCTCGAAAAAACAAAACAAAACAAAAAAAAAAAAAAAAGAAAGAAAGAAAGGAAAGCCTCCTCACAAAAAAAAAAAAAAAATTCCTGGAACCCAATAGATTTCTTGATGAATTTTACCAAACTTTATAAAAGAAGTAACAACACTTCCCAATCAATTCCATAGAAATCTACCTTGTTTTTATTAAGAAATATTGCATTCATTTTATATACCAATCATAGATCCCCCTCTTCCCTCCTCCCTCTCCTCCAACCTACCCCCCAGTCCACCTCCATTCCCTCCTACCAGAAGGTAAGGCCTCCTATGGGGAGTCAGCAGAGCCTGGTACATTCAGTAGTGGCAGGTCCAAGCCCCTCCCGCTACATCAAGGCTGTGCAAGGTGTCCCATCATAGGTGGTGGGCTCCAAAAAGCCAGCTCCTCATTAGTACAGGGATGGATCATGATCCTACTGCAAGGGAGCCCCAAAGCAGATCAAGCCACACAACTGTCTCACTTACAGAGAGGACCTAGTACAGTCCTGTGGAGGCTCCACAGGTATTGGTCTAAATTTCATGAGTTCCCACTAGTTTGGTCTGGCCGTCTTCACAAGCTGCCCCATCATGATCTTGATGTCCCTTGCTCATAGAATCCCCCATCTCTCTCTCTCCTCGACTGGACTGGCTTACCCTGTTACCCCAGTAATCAGATCTGTGAATGCCTTAACTATCATCATGGAGCCTTTCTCCAGTAACTGATGGAAGCAGATGTAGAGATCCATGTATCTGTTTTTTTAAGACTGCATGCATGCATATCAAACATGTATGTAGTGCCCACAGAAGCAAAACGAGAAAGTTGGATCTCTTGGAACTGAAGTGACAGGCAGGTGTGAGTTTTCATATAAGTACTGGGAACTGAACCCCAGTCATATTCTTTTTTTTTTTTTTGATGTATTTATTTTTATGTGCATTGGTATTTTTGCCTATATGCATGTCTGTGTGAGGGTGCCAGAACTCCTGAAACTGGAGTTACAGACAGCCATGTGGGTGCTGGGATTTGAATCTGGGTTCTCTGGAAGAGCAGCCAATGCTCCTAACCACTGAGCCATCTCTCTTTCTCCTCCCCCTTTTAAAATTCCAGTCTTCTTCAAAAAGAGCAAGTACTCTTAACTGCTAATCCATCTCTCCTGCTCCGTATGTTTTGGGTTAATAAGCCTGTTTTGTTTTGCTTTTTATTTATTCTAGCTCTGCCCCATGAGAGATATATAGTAGATAAAAGTTCCCTGGTACAATATTGGTCACTATGCCCTGCAGGAATGAATGTCCAGGCCATTGTTTATGTGACACAGGTACTAAATTGCCACACTTACATTTTAAATACCTCTGAACCTGGAAGTGTGGTTACACTGTTTTATATGCCATTGTGCTATCCAAGGTGTGACACCTCAGTACAACTGCTATTATAAATAAACAAACTATTGTCCAGCTGCTATTACAAATAACCAGTGCTCCAAGCCCAGGCACTTGTGATACTACCAGACGTACTACCCTGGCCATACAACTCTGGACATTAGCTGCTCTGCTTTTTTATTTTACTCTTAAAATGGGTGACATCAATAGTGAGTTGTACTATAGTGTCAGTCCAGATGCTTGGCTTCCCACTCTTCAACCTTCTGTATATCAAGCACCTCCTGGTTTAGGGGTCAACCCTTCTTAAATTCTTCATACCATAGGTACTAGGGTAACCAGTAGGTGGGGGTGAGACAGTTTCATAGGTAACAGTTCCATCTTGGGAATCAATAACTACTGAAAAGGACACGTTCCTGCTATAGATATGACTCCAATTTACTTAGAGGTCTTCCCTTTATATCAAGCCAGTTAAGGACACACAAATAACAAAACTCTGTGAAACAACTTCACTGATAAATATAGGCACAAATATTATTAATGAAAACATGCAATCTGATCTTAAAACTCATCAATAATGACTATATTAGACTGGTGACTACCCCAATTATCATCAAAGAGGCTTCCTCCAGCAACTGATGGGTGCTGGTACAGAGAACCATGGCCAAACACTAGATGGAGCTTGGGGAACCCCAAAGAAGAGGGGAATCAAGGATTGTAGGAAGCCATAGGGGTCAAGGACACTAGGAGAACACGTTCCACAGAATCAATAAATAGAGTTTATAGGGGATCATAGAACTGCACCAGCAATCACAGAGCCTGCATGGGTCTGCACTAAGTCCTCTTCATTTATACTATGAATTTTATAGCTAGATGTTCTTGTGGGTCTCCTAACAGTGGGAATGGGAGTGTTTCTGACTTGTTTGCCTGCTCTTGGGACCCTTTACCTCCTACTGGTTGGCCTGTCTGGCCTTGATATGAGGGTTTGTGCCTACTCTTATTGTAACTTGTTATGCCAAGTTCAATCGATATCCCTGAAAGACCTGATCTTCTCTGAAGGGAAATGGAAGAGCAGTGACTATTGGGGAGAAGGGAGGTGGGTGAAAGATTTGGGATAAGTGGAGAGAGGGCAGGCTGTGGTCAGGATATATTGTATGAGAGAAGAATAAATAAATAAATAAATAAATAAATAAATAAATAAATAAATAAATAAATAAATAAATAAATAACTGTCTTATCCATGGACTCAAGGTAGATGGTTTAGCGTGCACAAATCAGTGAGTATAATGAAAGATATACATAAATGCAAATACAAAAATAAAATTATTTTCTCAAGAGATGCAAAAAAGGCATTTGACAAAATTTAACATCCATCCATGAAAAAGTATGAAAGAAACTTGGAATACAACTAGGATATCTCAAATGCATAAAGGTAATCTAGGACAACCCTATAGCCAACATTATTGCAAACAAGGAAAAACTTAGTGGTTCTGTTAAAGGCAGGACTGAGACAAGGACATCTACTATTACTGCTTTTATTCCATAGAATAAAATACGGGAAATATTAGTAAGAATAATAAGATATGCAAAGTAAACAAAAGGAATATAAATAGGAAAGAAAGAAATCTAATCATGCCTATTTTCAGATGATCTGATCCTGTACTTAAAAATTCCTGAAGACTACACCAGAAAGAATCTTGGGGTTAGTGTGGCTCAATTACCCCCTTCCATGACACTCCCTGCAAGCTCAGGCCCAGCTAGGACCCACCTCCAGGAATAATACTCTTGCAAAGTCTGATTCAGAACCTTCACTCACTCCATGCCACTACTTCCTGCCTACTCTACCCTTGCAGACAAGCTACATCCATGCACCCTTTGCTCCATCTGACCCAAGACCTGCACCATTTACCACCCAGCCATGCCACTCCTTCAGGTTCAGGAAAAAGCCACATCTGCAAATGATTTTCATCCACTCCCAGGAGAGATCTAAGTCTGAGCCCTTGCTGAGTCTAATCCAGATCCCTGGACCTATGCTGCATGTTAGGCTCAGGTCCAGCCAGGAGCCTTACCAAACAACTTTCCCAGACTTCCAAGCAATTTCATGATTCTTAGGACACAAGCATAACACAAGTTACTATTTTCTCTCCAACCAACAATAAACAGTATCTGAAGGACTGACTTTTACACTATGGCTATCTGACCAGAAATCAACCAAGTTTAGGCAACAGCAAAAACAAAACAAGGCTTCCACTTGACAGAAGATTGCTAGACTCTCCTATCAGACACACAGCCAATGAAATAAATCTACATGAATAGGTCCCATCACAAAAATACAAGGAAAAAATACAATATATTCTATCAAAAGACCACTAATTCTATAGAAATCTTCTCCAGTACAAATTTCCTGTACAAACCACAAGGAACAGGATTTAAAAGAACAACTATAAACATTATCAAATAATACAAGAAGGACACAAGGAAACATTTGAACATTTAAAGAGGAAAGAAACCCCAAACTGAAGCCCAAGAAAACACAAACAGCTGAATTAAATTACAGAGACAATACAAGATTTGAAACTTAAATACAATAAAGAAATAGAAGTAGTGAATATTGGAAAGACTATTTCAAACTAAGAAAGGAATAAACATATCCAAGAGTCTTCAGAAAGAAAACTAGAGCTATAATTAATGGGAATCAAAATAGGAATAAGAACACAAACAGAAAACAACAACAACAACAAAATAACAGCAATCAATACACACTTTTAAATAATAAGTTTAAATATTAATGGCTTTAGTTTTCAAATTGAAAGAAACATGTTGGCTGAATGGATGAAAAAACAAACTCATCTTTCTATTGTCTACAAAATAATTCCCAGCTTTAAATATAGGCAAAAAGATAAAAGATAGAATATATATTCCAAGCTAGTAGGACCAATAGATAAGCAGGTGCTACTATCCAAATGCCTGAAAAAATAGACTTCAAATTAAAGCTAAGGACACTTCATTATAATTAAGAGAACAATTAACAAGAAGACATAATGATCTTAAACATACATGCACCAAACAATTCTGCATCAATTTCACAAAAACACATTTTGCTGGACATAAAAATACAAATTAACTCCAGTAATTAATTAGGTCATTTAAGTACCTTATTTCTCCAAGAGACCAGTCATTTGAACAAAAACAATGTAACATCATAATTACATGACACTATACATCAAAATGTCCTAACATATATCTACAGAGTATTCAAATACCAAAAATCAGAGCAGAAATTAGCGAAACTGAAACAAAGAAAATAAAACACAAATAATCTATGTATCTAAGAATAGGTTCTTTGAGAAGGTAAACAAGATCAACAGACCTTTAAGCAAATTGACAAAAAGAAAGGGAGAAAATAAGAATAAAAAAGGAAGAGATCAAAATTATCACAATCAGAAACAACAAAGAGCATTACAGCAGAAGACACCAAAGAAATTTAGAACATGATAAGGGAATACTTTAAAAACCTATATTCCATTGAGCTAGAAAAGCTAAAAGAAATTGATGGATTTCTAGTTTTATATGAACCACCAAAATTAAACAAAGAGGAAATAAACAATTTAATAGACACACATAAGACTAATTCTACCATAAAGATACTTACACATCAATATTTATTGGTGCAGTATTCCTCGTAGTGAATAAATGAAATCAGCAACAGATGAATAGATAAAGAAAATGTGGTATTTTGTAACTATAAGGATATAGATACAATTTCTTTATCTGCTCATGCGATGCAATATCATCACAAAGAAAAATTAAATCATGAAATGTAGAAATTTGGATGAGACTGGAAATAATTTTAATCAGAATAACCTAGACTTAGAAAGACAAATAATGCATGTCTTCTTTTTATGTCCAGAACCTATATTAGGTGTGTGTGCATGTGCGTGTGCATATGTGTGCATGTGTGCGTGCCGTATGTTGTTCATAATACTAGATTAGTGGCCATGATGCAGGGGAAACAAAACTTGAGAGAGTGAGATAAAGCAAAGGTAATGAATGAAGCACATGTGACATGAAAACAGAAGAGGGACTATGGTAGGAAGGGACTAGCAAAAGAGGCATAGGTATGGTGAGGTTTGTAGTGAATGGGAAAAATTGTGTACAAAAGGTATGAAAATAATAATAATAAATAAAAAATAATGAATTATTTGTATGTTAGATTAATGTGCACTTATGTGTGTATATGTTCCTGTTTGTACATGTGTATTTGCAGGTATATGCATACGTGGACGCCATAAGGCAATGTAAGATTTCCTCTTCTTTCACTCTCCAGCTAGCTTCTTCTTTCAAGACAGGGTCTCTCAATAAACCTGGAGCTTACAAATTCTGCAAAATGAACTGGCCAGTGAGCTGCAAGGACCCTTTTGTCTCTGCTCTCTAGTACTATGATTACAGGCATACAATCACCAAGCTTTGCATTTTACGTGAGTGTTAGAGATTCGAACTCAGGTCCTCATGTTTCTGCAGAAACCATTTTACCAACTGAATTTTAAAGATTCCTTCATTTCTTCTAAACAACTGTAATTATTCTGAGAATCATAAATGCAAGTTTTTCAATAAATATGATTTTAAATATGTAATGCAAATTTGTCACTGAAAATAGCTCCAATTTGATTGAGAAACTGTGGCATTGCTGAAGGAAGGGGACATTTTCTATTTATTTCTGGTTTTCAAAACATAGCCTAGTGCTTGACATAAGGTATGTGTTATTGAAGGATTGACAGAAAATTAAACTCACTTCAATATATGTAGTTTTCACATGTGCATATGATCAGAGTCAATAGCTCAAAGCATAGCTGTACAGTAACATTACATTCTTAGAAAACCACCAAGAGCTGGGCGGTGGTGGTGCATGCCTTTAATCCCAGCACTCGGGAGGCAGAGCCAAACTGATCTCTGTGAGTTTGAGGCCAGCCTGATCTACAGAGCAAGACCCAGGACAGGCACCAAAACTACATAGAGACACCCTGTCTTGAAAAAAAAAAGAAAAGGAAGGAAGGAAGGAAGGAAGGAAGGAAGGAAGGAAGGAAGGAAGGAAGGAAGGAAGGAAGGAAGGAAGGAAGGAAGGAAGGAAGGAAGGAAGGAAGGAAGGAAGGAAGGAAAAAAAGCATCAAGAACACTGGACAGATCTTATGTAGTTCTTAACCCTTTGAATTGCTCACCCTTTACATTATTTCTGTGGTGCTATGATCAGCAAGAACAGCATTTCCCTTAGGAAATTTGGACTCTTACTTTTTGATAGAATTATAATAAATCAAGTCAACTCTTCACTTTAACTTTAGGCACGTTCATGAAAGTTTTTATTAAGAGTGAGTGGATAGATTCACTATGTTTATAAAGGTTGTTTTTAGAAAACATCGTCAAAATAGTAGGTAGAATTATTTGTGATGCTATGTATGGTTGTTGGTTTCCTTTCTTTATTCACAGCTGGGTAACTCAAGAATAGGATGTTTTTAATGATATGGCTTCATCCTCACTTTTTCAAATTACAAAGTTAAGTAAGAATATTGAATTAAACACACTGTATTTAGTCACTACTATTTTAAAGTATTATTAAATAAAATGGTCTTAAAATTCAGCTTAACTAGAGTAAAAAGAATGTTCCTCATAAGCTGTATGCAGAATAATACTGTTCCTCATAAACTATCTGCAGAATATTTATATCAAAGTGTTCTTCATCTTTTATGGAGGAAATGAACTGAACTTCAAAGGAATTGAGTTTTTTTGACTATCAGAAGTATGTCAAAAAAAATCTTAGATTTTAAGTACAAGATCTTGTGTGTTGTCATAAAAATAGCTTTTTAAACTATGATAAGTACCATTTTATAAAGAATTAAGCACAAAAATCCAAAAAGATTCTGGATTTTGTGTCATTGATCAGATATGTATACATATCTATTATATACATTATTGTAATTTTAAAATTCCTTGCTCTGTGTGAAAACTAACCATTTAGTAAAACCAAAATATTTCTGTATGTGTATAAAATTACTAATAGTTATTATTCATTAGGAAATGGAAAGAGAATTAATAAAAATGAATGCATGGGGGAGGCTATACCTAGAGTATCAATTGGGAAAGGTGAGGGGAGAGGCTGAAAAGAGAGGAAATACAGAAAGGGACATCTAGAATTAAGGGTCATTTGAGGAGTAGTATGGAAACAATATATTAGAAGCTCCTTAAATTATATACATATATGAAGTCAATCTAAATGAAATCACCAAATAATGGGGAGATATACTCCCAACTGCCCATCCCTTGTCACCAAATGAATTTCCAGTACTAGGATTGGCTTTCATTTTATTGAGTTGTTAGTCAATGAGGTTCCATGGCAATCGCAAAAACCCAGGTTGTTGTCAAGTCTATAGATTGCTCTCCACAAACTGACAGCAAGTCCCATTGCTGAAAAAACACTTACACACTCACTGAACTAGAGAAGTCAAGCTGGTGCCTACATAGAGACTTCACCCCTACATTCTAGTGTCTTTAGTGTAGAAAGATGTTCTGCACCAAACAGACCCTTTGATCTACAATTGTGTCCTCTCTGCAAGATATGCTAGGACAATGGGGAAACAAAGTTAGTGTGAGTAACTAACCAAGAAGGTCCACTCCACAAAAATGGAACCCATACCCATACCAGAAACTGATGGGGAACCAAGAACTTGAGACTGGATAGCTCAGAGATCTATGGCGAAACCAAATAGTACTGTTCTAAAAAAAATAATAGTAAAACATTAGCAATAAAATGACTCATAATGAATGACATTCTGCTAGACTCTTAAACCAGTGCCTCCCTCAGTTATCAGAGAAGCTTCCTCCTGCAGGACAAGGGGGTAAATACATAGAACTACAGCTAGAAAATATGCAATGAGTAAGAGACCTTGGAACATTCAGCCCTAAATGGTATTTCCCTATTAAATTCCTGCCACCAGGGCTCAGAGAACCCCACAAAAGATGAGGCAGAAAGAGTGTTAGAGCCAGAGAGGATGGAGGACACCAAGAAAACAAGACCCTTTAAATTAATATATGAAAGCTCATATGAACTCACACAGAGTGAGATAGCATGTACAGGGTCTGTATGAGTCTGCACCAGATCCACTGAATATTTAATTATGGCTTCCCACTGAGTGTGTTTATGGGATTCCTAAGTGTATGAATTAGTTTGTCTCTGATTCTTGTGCTTTCTCTTGGGCTCTTTTTCTTCTGTTTGTCTACTTTTTTTCCAATCCTATGTGTTTGTTTTTGTTTTATTTTATTATATTTTATAATTATCTCTTAGAAGCCTATTTGTTTTCTAATGAGAGAGAGAAAGGGGTGGATCTAGATGAGAGGGGAGGTGGGGAAGAACTGAGAAGAGTAGGATGGGAAATTGTAATCGGGATATATTTTGTGAGAAAAATTATATAGTTCCTCCTTCTGGTTTTTTGAGACAGGGTTTCTCTGTGTAACCCTGGCTGTCCTGAAACTCACTCTATAGACCAGGCTGGCCTTGAACTCACAGAGATCTGCCAGCCTCTGCCTCCCTCCTGAGTGCTGGGATTAAAGACGTACACAACCACTGCCCAGTGAAAAATTATATATTTTCAATAAAAGGGAAAAAGAATTATTACACACTGAGTATGGACAGGGGTCTTGTCCTGGAAGTGGCTACAATCTGATCAATACCAAAATGTATTTTCAGAATGGTGCTATGCCCAGAACATGGAATTTTAGGAAACAGTATGACAAACGACATTCCTAATTCTTTGACATTATAAATAGTAAGTCTTAAAAGACTGGACTTGATCCTTTTTTATCTTTATATGTGAAACCTAGATTTTCTAAAACACACACACACACACACACGAGTAAAAATAAATGGGGATAGGAGAGGATAATTCAGAGTGAATGCGTGGATATGGTCAAATGTTGTCAAAGTACAAAATCTTGTTAAATAAAAATATCATTTGGAAGCCCCTTAAATTAAAATCACTGACCTACTAGCAACATATACCCATTTTCTAATGATAATCTTCTGATTGAATAATTACTTAAACAATTGTGATATTAAGGTAGAAAAAGTTTCAAAAAGAATTTCAAAGAAACAGAAAGACAGCAAAGAACACAGAATAGATAGTAATAGCAAAAGTGTGAGTGGTATATATTTACCTTAAATACCCACTGGATTCTTGACATGTATTTTTGATATTCCCCTCCACACAAGAGGGAAAGGAGTATCCTTAAGGTAAGAAACAATCTGATACGCTTACTCACATCAAGGTATAGTGATTGTGACAAAGTGACTACTCCTTCCCCTTTGCTCTGTCACAAATTTCATACTAGATGGTAGACATAGAGAACAATCTCAGGACACATCTAGTCCCCCCAAAAAATCTCACACTTCCTTTCTTTCTCCTTCAAAACATTTCAGTCCATATGTTTGTAAATGTTTACAACAAGAATAGCATGGACTTA